>NC_046662.1:63419499-63497981 GCF_010883055.1 Belonocnema kinseyi | reverse complement strand
ACCAGAAGGTTTTGATACAATCTGGTCCCGGTGCGGAATAGTTCTTCATCCCTCTTAATACTCTTTTCACCTCCTCGGTAGTGATGGGTGGGCATTCTTTATTAGGTGTTATGAGGGCAACACATAACTCCTTGAAGCTACTAATATTTTCTGAGTCTTCGTCCAGTCTATGCTGAACTTCGTAGACTTCTCTCCAAAATACTTCGACCTCCTCTGGTTTGGGTGGGTGTTCGACGGTAACTGGAGGGTCTTGGAAGAGTCGAGATGGGTCAGAGAGAAACTGTTGATTTTCTCTGACCCATCTCTACCTCCACTCTAGACTTCTCTTAGCGTCAGATAGTATCCGTATTCTCTCAACAATATGCTGCCTGATGGTCAGCAGCTTTGACTGCTTACATAGCCCCTTTTACGGAGTAGTTCAGCGTGTTTCGTAGACGTTGCTGCGAAAAGTGCGATAGCTCCGGGTGTTTCTCGCACCAAAGAGGATGCAGCCGTGCCATGTAACCCCGTTCACGGGCCACACTCGCATCGTAGCAGTCTAGCAAGTCGTGATTCAGTCGCTCCGTCCACCCAAAGGTCACGAGATCCCGCCGACCCATCGCATTGAATCCATTTTCATTGGCTCCCCCAGCTCTAGATTGGTCGGCATTGTTGGCCGACCCATTGTCGGGAGCCCTGCACGTTCTGTTGTTTTGAACCGCACTTACTACAACTATGTTTGGTGTTGTCATTGTTGTTCCCACGAGAAGCTAGGGAAAGGGGTTTGGTCCATCCTTGTAGAGCCCCGCATGCAAGGATGAGGCTGCTTACTCTGAGAGGTCGCCCGGTATCGAATGGGGGCTCGTCCGGATTTGCCTTAAGGGCATGTGACACAGCTAAATACCTATATTACCGACCTCACTTTTTCCGTTCACTGAATGTTTTTTTGAACCTAAGAACTTTTTTGTAAATAAAATATCGAGCTGAAATTTCGGGAAATGTATTAAAACACAATAAAGTACGTTTAGGTACTGCATTTTTGTAGGAACTTCACTGAAAATTATTTCATCTTTTTTCTGGACCTCAACATTTTTTGAACGTTCGAACTTTTTTTAAACATAAAATATCGGTCTCAAACTTTGAGAAATGCAAGAGCCGAAACAAAACTACGTTTAAGTATAAAGCTCAATAATAATAGATGTAAAAAAATATATTTCAACAATCAATTCCAGCGGCATCAGCCGGTAACGTTGTACACGAAAATACGAACTCTCTAGAGCCTCTTCTAGTGGCCGCCAGGTTTCGTATTTTCGTGTACAACGTTAACGGCTGATGCCGTTGGAATTGATTGTTGAAATATATTGAGACCGATATTTTATGCATAAAAAAAGTTCGAACGTTCAAAAAATGTTGAGTTTCAGAAAAAAGATGAAATAATTTTCAGTGAAGTTCCTACCAAAATGCAGTACCTAAACTTACTTTATTGTACTCTAATAATTCTTCCAAAGTTTCAGCTCGATATTTTATTTACAAAAAAAGTTCTTAGGTTCCAAAAAAACATTCAGTGAACCGAAAAAGTGAAGTCGGTAATATAGGTATTAAGCTGTATCACATGCCCTTAAGCTAAATATTTGATCCTTACATGACCTTCCTGGTATAAACCCACTTTCGACTTTCCAAATCTTTACTTCCGTTATTTTCATTACCCTACGAATAAGTATTTTTGAGTATATTTCAATTACAGTACTTAATAAGCTAATCTCTCTGTAATTATTGCAGTCGCTCTTATTTCCCTTTCTTTTGTATACTGGTACGATAATCGCTTTTTTCCACTCGTCTGGCACGTCTCTCATTTCGAAACATAAATTTATCAATTCGCATAGTCTATGTGGTATGCACTCGCTACCGTGTTTAAGCATTTCAGCGATAATACCGTCTATTCCGGCAGCCTTACCGTTTTTCAAGTTCTTAATTATATCTCTAACCTCAGTGACGCCTCTAGTATTCCGTCTGAATCATATACCATTTCTCCCCTACTATTTCTCATGTTGACAAATTCTGTACTTTTCTTTCCTTTTATTTTTTTATAAAGCAGTTTCTTGCTTCCTTCAAAGTCGTTTTGTATTTTCATCTCTTCTTCTGCTCTAATTGTATCTTTACTTTCTTTAACTAATCGTTTGAGTATCCTGTTTTCGTGTCTGTAATCATTTCTACATCTATTTCTTTCCTCATTGCTAAGACCTGCGATGTCCAAATTTCTCTTGTACGCTTGTCTCTTTGCTTTTTGGGCAGTCTGAATTTCATCATTCCAACACGCATCGCCAGACATTTTTCCTACAACTACGGTACCACACACTCTGATCGTGCATCTAACAAGGATATCCCGTAACATTGTCCAGGCACCCTCTATATCTTTGGTTTCTATAAGGTCCTCCCATGTTGCCCTATCTATGCTTTCGATTATCTTATTTTGGAAATCTATTCGCACATCCGGTTTCTGTAGGTTCTCAATTTTGATTCGCGTTTGTTTTGTTTTCTTGGTTCTCTTTTTTCTCCATCCCCGATCTAAGACAATTTTTGAGATCAGAAGGTAATGATCAGTATTGCATTCAGGACCCCTCATGACCCTTGTATCTTTGACAAATTGCCTTATAATATTCCAAATTTTCGCAAACATTTAAAGAAAATTTGACCATGCTCTTGAAACCTTTCGAGATTCGTTTACAGCTCCTAAATTATATTTTTTACATTTTAAAATTTTTTCATTTCTAAAAATCTTCTAAGTTATTCCAAGGAACTTAAATTTTTTAAATTTTCTTCAAACCTTACAAAAATTTTCAAAAATCTTTACAAATTTTAATTATTTTTTAATCGTTTAAAATTTCTGAACGTCTCTTAAACTTACTCAAATTTGAAAGTTCATTATTTAAACCAACATAAACTTAAACAAACATGTGCAACAAAATTACACAAAAAGGCATTAAAAGAATTATGTTCCTTAATTTTTCTAAAATTATCTAATATGGAAAATTTCAAAAGTTTAAAGAATATTTTACACACTTTAAAAAAGTTTTAGGAAACAATAAAAAATGTTTTGTGATTTTCTTTTCAATTTTCTCTTAGAATTCATCGCAAAGCAATCGTTTAAAACGTTTCCATGAACTTTCTTTCATTGTTTCGACGGCCTGGACGCCCTCCAAAGTTTAGTGGAAATTCAGTTTACCGAAAAACTTCTAATAACTAGTTAGCCACTGAAAGCGAATCGCCCAGTCGGGCGAGCTCCGGTTCGTCCTCGTGCACTTTCGGCTTTGAACGAGACTTGTCTTTGCAGCGTTTAACAGAGCCGATTCACCGACACGCGACTTTTGTCCACTTCTTACTGCCAAGTTTTTCTGTTCCTCTTTCTTACGGTCCATGCACCATTGTCCACTTTTTACAGCCAATATTCTATTGCTACATTTTACAGCCATGATGTTATATCCATTTTTTTAGGCACTTTTCTATAGCTGCTTCTCACTCACCAACGAGATATTTCCACTTTTTATTGTCAGCCGCTCATTTATCACGGTTCGCCTGCTTGGTGTCCAACCTTAAGGTGGGTTTATTGGTTATTTTGTATTTTTTTTTTTATTTCGTGGATATTCTAGGACTATTTTAAGACCAAAGTAAAAAAAATCACTAAGACCGATTTCAAAAACAATAATTTTTTAAAAGTATTTAATGCTTTCACGATGATTTATTTTCATAAAGTGAGACATTTCGCGAATTTAAAAGTAATATAGGTCATTTTAAAGGAAATTTAGCTTGTCATGAGAAGCTCAAATACAAAATTTTATTAAAATTTTTTTTATGCTGAAAATACAAAAAATGTAAAAAAGTGCTTTTTCCAAACTCGTCAAACTATTCTCATAATATGAGATACCCCAGGAAATAGCTAATAAAATGCAAAATAAAGTATTATTTTTAATGAAAAACTTAATTCTATGTTTCCGAAGTATAAATTTACTGCTATTTAGATATATTTAGTTTTTGCAGTACTCACAAACACTTTTGTAACAAATTTCCCCCGCGCAGCCACAGTGTTATAAAAACCACAGGTATCTCATATTATGAGAACCAAACCTTGCAACTATGCACTCACTATGCCTGACCTGTACAATGAAAAACTTCAACACTATCGATATTTTCCTACTTAGTTATTCAATCCCCATCACTCCAGATAAGCTTGACGGCTAAATACATATTTAATGATTAATAAATAGGGTTTAAAGAATTCCCTTCCAAGAACTCGACCACCATCGATTTCACAAAAAGTTCGCCTATAATCTTTAGAAGCCCAATGAAAAATGGACTATACCACGAAATTACTCTTTCTTCAAGGGCTACAAGTTAGTGATAGAACGAACAGAGTGGGTCTCTTAGTTTAGCTGATACCCCGCTTTCTCATATTACGAGAATATCTCATATTCGAGTACTCTCCTCTATATATACCGAAATTCCGTGAGATTCGTACAATTGGTGTTTATGCTTTTTTCTTATTACTTAAAACATATTAATTTGAAAACTTCACGAATTGAAATAAACAAAACAAACCAAACTTTAACTTGAAACAATTGCAGCTTGCTTGTATCCTTATCTAAACGAATTATTTATCTGGTACAATAGATTACCAAGCAGTGCATATGTTGACCGATTGTTCAGCACAGCCGGATTGATTCTTTTAGACAAAAGATATCGCATGAGCAATGAACATTTCGAAAACATGGTATTATTGAAAAAAAAAAAATGGTTCTACGATAAATCTTTAGAAGACTGCAGTATATATTTATAAGCTTTGTAATAGTTTAAATAATAGAGAACTTGTAGACAAATTCGGCATTTTTTAATTATATATTTCATTATAAATAAAAAAGTAACGACAAGATAACGCGTTACTTTTTAAGTAACGGTAATGGCAACGCGTTAAAAATTTTAAGGCAGTAACGGAAACGATGAAGTGTTACTTTTAGACAGTAAATTGTCAAAAACTGGTATGAATTTAAAAACTAAGAATTGGATTGGTATTTTTTTCCTTTTAGAGACATGCTACGATTTATTTGAAGATCAAAAATAAAAATTGCTTGAACCGTTTTGGAAAAACTATTTTTTTCAATCAGTGTAAAAGAACTACGTTAGTATTTTAAACCTTAAACGGCCAAAACGCCACTACCGACACACTGCTTTTCAACGGCCAATAACTAAGACTATTCGACACTAGAAAAAATTAAAACACATATATTTTTATTGCTTAAGATCTCCTCTTTCCGACGGTGCCAATGAAATTCCTCAAAAAATTTATTTATTATCCCAAAATGCAGTTTAAACAAAAAAAAAACGTGATTTTTAGTGCCTATTTTTTTTGTGAACCATTTTCCAAAGCTTTTCGAGTCTGTAATTAACCTGGAATCTCACTACCCGGTGGAATAAATGTCTAAACTTTGAGAATCCATGGTTCAAAGATCGATTTTTCGTTTTAGTATTTTCAAAATGGCGTCTTAATGGCAAAATTTTTGTGAAAACATTCATGAATTTTTTTACAATAAACGATGCGCTTTTCGGACAAATCATCAAAAATAAAAAGTTCTTGTAATCAGCCAAGGAATACGCCTGAATTTTTTCGAAGCGTTTTGAGCAAATTTTTTGATTTTGCATATGAACAATTTTTGCAAAATTCAAAATTTTGCTCAAAACGCTCCGGAAAAATTCAGGCGTATTCCTCGGGGTATTACAAGAACTTTTTATTCTTGACAAATTTTCCGAGAAGCGCATAGTTTTTCAAATAAAAAATTTCCAACGACTCCGTAACCTTTATTGCACTCTGACATCAAACCACACCTTCACCGCATTGTCATCCTGGGAATTTTCGAGTACACCCAGCAAAAGAAAAATGCCAAAGCGTAAGCCTCAAAAATTGTAACAAACTCCGAATCGGAATGGGATTCCGATGAAAATGATGAACGTGTCATCATACCTAATCCAGATTACTCTGGCTCTGATGGAGATGATTCATCAGATGACGAGAATTCGGGACTGGAACTTCCCAGACCAAATGTATCATATAGATCTGTTTTCCATAACTACACAGTATCTCAAAAACAATTGGAACCAAATCACGTTTTTTCATGGAGTAACGAAGAAAAAGTTTGCTCTGAAAATTTCTGTAAAGAAATCAGCAGGAAATATTTGTCGCGATCAAAAATAGGTTATTTCGAAACTCACAGATACGAATCACGAATAAGAGCATTATGTAATAATGAACAATGTCGCCAGAGGACTACTAGATTTTGCATTGATTGCAACATGTATTGCTGCTTACATTGTTTCTCAAAATTACATTCTGAAACAGCAGGATCAAAATGATTTCAACGGATTGAAATCTGAAATGAAAATAATTCTCCATAAAAAAATTAAAAATTGTAAAAAAAATATATAAAATCCCTTTAAAAAAAAGAGACTATCGATATTCGTCGACCTCCACGTTGGTGATAGTTGGGCAACGTAAACTTTGTTTGCGGCAGACGGACGATAGATATTCGTGAATCATTTTACTCTTACACGATGCTTAGAACTATGAAAATTTTTTATTGAAAAACTATGCGCTTTTCGGAAAATTTGTCGAGAATAAAAAGTTCTTGTAATCAGCCGAGAAATGCGCCTGAATTTTGCCGGAGCGTTTTGAGCAAAATTTTGAATTTTGCAAAAATTATTCATATGCAAAATCCAAAATTTTGCTCAAAACGCTTCGAAAAAATTCAGGCGTATTCCTTGGCTGATTACAAGAACTTTTTATTCTTGATGATTTTTCCGAAAAGCGCATCGTTTATTGCAAAAAATTCATGAATGTTTTCACAAAACTTTTGCCATTGAGACGCCATTTTGAAAATACTAAAACGAAAAATCGATATTTGAACCATGGATTCTCAAAGTTTAGACATTTATTCCACGTGTTAGTGAGATTCCAGGTTAATTACAGACTCGAAAAGCTTTGGAAAATGGTTCAATTTTTTCTAGTGTCGAATAGTCTTAGTTATTGGCCGTTGAAAAGCAGTGTACCGGTAGTGGCGTTTTGGCCGTTTAAGGGTTAAGTTCGAGTGGGTGGACACGGTTTTTTTATTATATACTTGTCTCGCGCTCCGAGCTCGGTCTTTGTATGTTCCAGATATCCACAGATTTTTTTAAACTAAAAGTCAAAATATCGACAACAGTAATTTGGTCATAGTGACTTGTTTTTTGTCAAAGCTCCTTCGGCTTTAACAAATTCATTCTCATCACGTATCTCGTGCTTCGCACTCAAATTTGTATCTCTAATTGTATATCATTTCCATAAATGTATATTATTACAATTCATAACATACATTGATTCCAATTTTATTTTTACGATTTAAACGTAGCACATATGGTCGAAAAATCAGCCTTACCTTTTTTCAACTTCTAAATTAAATCCTTACCTCAGTCACCCACAAAACTTCGATTAAGGAGGGCTCGGGGACGGGGTAGGAGTTCAAATGATCTCATTTCACATTCCCGGCTCGAAGTGGGAAAAAAATGACATTTTTGGTTCAAAATATCATACAGCCCACAAATACTGAGCGATTTGAACAAAAAAAATTTGAAAAAAAGCTGTTAAGATTTCTAAGATAGTTGTCGAGACTGATTTTTTAAATTAGGTTTTTAATTTTTTATAAATAAATAAAGAAATATGACGAAAAGATGGCCATTTTATCTATTTCACGTGCTCGTCAAGAACAGGAAAAGTGTTGAAATAGCCTAAGTTTCATAAACTAATATTAGCTAAGATGTTCCAATATTATATATATTATTAAACAGCAAAAATTTTTATAAACAAATTATTTGTTGAAAAAAGGTTTTTAAGATTTTCCATAATCATACGTTTTTTCTAATTATATTGCAAGACATTTTATGAACAAATGCAGTAATAAGGCATTTTTCGAAAGAAAAATTCGTTTTCTTCGATGTACATTTTTTTAAATTCGGAACTTTATGGTATTCGCAGCAAAATTCATAATTTGTTTATTAATCTTATGATCTTTTAAACAAATTTAATAAAGAAATGCATTATTCGGGCTTTGGTCGGCAGAAAAATTCGGTTTTTTCGATGCTAGTCATTTCGGATGGGAACTTGATGGGAATTTCAGCAAGATTCATAATGAGTTGACAAATTGTATTATTTCTTTAAGTAAATTTGATGAACAAATACATTAATCAGGCATTTGTCTACAGAAAAATTAATTTTTTTCTATGTCAACACTTTTAATTAGGACATCGAAAAAAAATTCCATCGACAGATGCTCGAATAATGCATTTGTTTATTAAATTTGTTTTTAAAAATATATATAACTTATCAACCAATTATGAATTTAGCGAAATCATCATGAACTTCCCAATTAAATCGACTGAAATCGAGAAAAAAAAGAATTTTTCCATCCACAGATGCCTGAATAATGCATTTGTTTGTTAAATTTGTTTTTAAAACTCATAAAATGTGTCAACTCATCATGAATGTTGCCGAATTTATTATGAAGATCGCAATTAAAAGTCGGATATCAAAAAAAAAAAAGAAGAACAAAAAACCGAATTTTTCTGTCGACAAACGCCCAAATCAAAATAGTTAAATTTTCAATCAAAGAAGCGAATTTTTCGGTGTCTTAATATTAATCTTAGTATTAATATCAGGATATCTTACATATCGGAAGTAAGGGCAAGGGGGTGCAAATTTTAGAAAAGATCCTTACGTATTTTTTGGATGACCCCTTCACAGTTTGAAAAAGATGTTTTTTTTTCATAAATGGGCCTAGCGGTTTTTTCCGTTTTAGCATTATTATCATTATATCATTATTATTTCTCCACATTAAGAAATTGTTTTACAAATATACTTAACTCCCGATATAAAATGTCCGGTTTTACGATATTCCTAGAATTGATGTACAGGGCAGC
Source organism: Belonocnema kinseyi (assembly GCF_010883055.1). Lineage (NCBI taxonomy): Eukaryota > Metazoa > Arthropoda > Insecta > Hymenoptera > Cynipidae > Belonocnema > Belonocnema kinseyi. The sequence goes on along the minus strand of NC_046662.1, from coordinate 63,489,008 downwards.
TTCGTTATGAACGGAGCGGTGGAACCTAAATAGAGGCGGTGCTCAGTCAAGCGTGACAAAATGCATGAGGCCGCACTCTCAGCTTTTTAGTTGCATCGGGTTGCATCATGCCTTATGTTTTGAAAATAAACTTCTGATGCATATATTGGAAGTTTCTTATAAAAATGTGTACAGTGTATGAATATATAACTGCATCTCTAAAGTGCGCGGGTTATCTGACAATTGGGAATTACTGTCGCTAATTTTCTTTGTCCAATCGTTCACTTATCTTTTATCTTGCAAGTGACGACTAGTAGTTATAAACAAAGATTCGTTTATCTTTGTCATTTGATAATAACTTTATTCCATTCGAATATTAGAAATCTATACTTAGTAGAATGCAATTTTAGTAAAGGATTTATCTTATCACCGGGAAAAATAACGTAGAAAATTTAACTGTGAATTATCTTTATAGATTTGTAGACATAACATTATCTTTATGCATGACATACAGGCTAAGGATATAAAAAAGAATGACATTTTTATTTCGAAGTCAATACACAATATTTTTATTATTTTAAGATAAAATACGTAATTCACTACACGGAAAAAATAAGTTTTTGAAACTTCACTCAGGTGCGGATCTACAGAATCGCGAAACCAGTCATCCCCTTCCTCAGGATTTTCTAAATTACCTTCACTTTTTTATTTTTCACTGCGAAATGCAGAAAAAATATAAAAAATATAATTTTATTTCATGACAGTTTATACACTATCCTTAACCCGGGATCAGGCGCGGTTGCTGGACTCGATCGCTGGTAACATGATTGGAAAAAAAAAATCTACTCATACTGTACAAATAATACCTTCTCATATTTTATTGGACAAATAGTTATTTGTGATACAAGGAACCTAAGTGGCATATTTTTGGCCGAGTGTAAAAGTTGCAATATGAGTTGGAGTCGAGGCGTAGCCGAGGCTAAGAAAGAGAACTGCAATTCACACATTGTTTCTTATCACGCCAGTCATCATAAGTGCAAATAGGCTGTATAGAGACCTAATCTAAAATCCTAAGAGGAAATCCAATCCAAAATTGGCGTCACTGCACTCATCTTACTATAAAGTACAAATATAGATATCCATCAACCAATCAGATCACAGTGTCCGTTACTTTATGGTACGCTGTACCCTAAGTAAAACTTTTACGGCCTAGGCTAAGAAGTGCTACTTTAGATATTGCTCACAGTACCTAAAATTGCACTTATGATGGCAGTGTGATAAAAAATAATTTTCATATTAATATTGCCTATATGAGCAACAGAAAAATAAATATGTAGTTGGATATATAACTTGGGAGTTTCTGAAGGTAATTTATGTAATTATTAAATTTTTTTTAGTGTTTTACCGTACATTGGGGATATAGCAATAATTTCGTTCAAAACCACCTACAGGTCGCAAATCTAAACCAAATCAAACAAAATTCAGCCAGAACTGTTTGTAATTGAATTACAAAGAGACTCACCAGGCCAAATTTTTCAAAATAATTTGTTTAAACATTGTTTTTGAACAAAATATGGCGAAATCAAGTTTTCTTTAAATTTAATTGTATAGCCGTTTCGTGAATATAAGATTTCGGGTCATAAACTAGATGAAGAATATAGAATTTAAGGAATTTGAGGCATAGCTGATTTTAAATTTGCCATGATTTTTGCAAAATAAATTTGTTTGAATAAATTATTGCTAATTTAAATTTTTTTCAAAATAAATTCTAAAATCTAATTCTCATGGCAAAAATATGTCTGAAGCAGTTTATTTCATATTTAAAATACAATTTGTTAAAACGATATGACTAAATAATAATTATTATTAAATTAATTTTGCATAATCTATATTAAATCTTAATAAAGCTTTTAACGTCTACAAGAAAATGAATAATAATACAAATACATAATAAGATAACTAAAGGGTTTTTTCGTGCGCTAATTTCAAGTTTGCTATTATTTTTGCAAGAAAAATTTGTTGGAACAAATTATTTTTCCTAGATTAATTTTTTAGATTAATTTTTTTTTATCTGTTTAGGGCTTATGTGTTTAGCGTTTATGATTTTAGGGTTTATGTGTTTAGGGCTTATCGGTTTAGGGTTAATGGGTTTAGGGTTTATCGGTTTAGGGTTTATGGGTTTAGAGTTTATCGGTTTATGCTCTATAGGTGGATGGGTTTAGAGTTTATCGGTTTATGCTCTATAGGTGGATGGGTTTAGTGTTTATGGGTTTAGGGAATATGGGTTTAGGGTTCATCGGTTTAGGTTCTATGAGCTTAGGGTTTAAGGGCTTAGGGTCTATGGGTTTAGGGTTTATCGGTTTAGGCATTATGGGCTTAGGGTTTATGGGTTTAGGGTTTATCGGTTTAGGGTCTATAGGTTTATGGGTTTAGGGTTTATGGGTTTAGGGTCTATGGGTTTAGGGTTCATCGGTTTAGGGTCTATGGGTTTAGGGTTTATGGGATTGGGGTCTATGGGTTTAGGGTTTATCGGTTTAGGCATTATGGATTTAGGGTTTATGGGTTCAGGGCTTATCGATTTAGGGTCAATGGGTTTAGGATTTATGAGTTTAGGGTTTATCGGTTTATGGTTTTTGGGCTTATGGGTTTAGGGTTTATGTTATTTTGCATCATTTTTGCAATATATTGCAAATTTAGCAATTCTTGTTTAAACTATTTGTTTAGACAAATTATTTTTAAAAATTTGGCGTTCTGAGTCTCTTGGAAATTCATTTAGAAACATTTCTGGCTAAATTTTGTTTGATTTCCCGGCCGACTCTTGAGATTTTTTCAGGTAAATGTGTTAGAGGTAGTTTTCATGGGTTTTTAAATAATATGGGGTGATAAATATAACATGGGGTTTTCTGAAGTTAATTTGGGTGATTATTTCTTTAAAGTTTGTACGATTTAGGACTTTAGAACTATTTTTTTATATTTAAAATTGTTATGCATGGCTGTTTATAGTGCTCGGAAAGCCTAACAATTTATTCTCATGACTTTTTTCGATAAAAAGAAAATTCTTAGTGTTACAGCATTTTCAAAAAATTGTAAATCAATCAAAAATCAAAATTTTGATCCCAAAAAAGATCCACAAAATTCGTTACTAATCACATCTTCATATGATGCGCACTTTTTGTTTTATTCGTGAAAAATAATATTGGAAATAAAAAGATACAATAAAATTGGTGGAAAAACGATTAAAGTTAGGGAAAAAAATGATTTCACAAAAACTTTTTATTCGAAAAAGAGCTATGAATTAGTTATAAATCACTTTTTAACAGAACACGTAGTTTTTGTTTTAATCATAAAAATGAAAAATTAGTGGAAACACGACAAAAGGTGCGAAAACAAATTGATAGAAAAAAGTTATTTCCTCAAAACAAATATACAAATTTGTAATAATTTATTACGTTATCATCATGTATTATTGAGAAAGTATTATGATTGCACGAAATTTGACACCAAAATATCTCTAAGATAAATCATAGCTTTTGAAAAATCCTACAAAATTTTTTATATTGATTTTTTAATAGGACTCGTCATTTTGTTTTTATTTATTAAAAGTATTATGCAGAATATCGAAAATTCCGATATTACGCGAAAAGACTCCGTGTTCGCAAAAAAGTTAAAAGAAGACTTGTAGAATATTTCGTTTTATGAATAAAAAAAATATGAAAAAAATTATATTTTTAGCATAAAAAACGCGAGTTAGAGAAAAACGTCTGAAAAAGGGATTGTAGTTTTTTATTTATTTAAGGTGGTTCAGAAAATATACATTTATAAATGTCCGTCAAAAATCTAGCGCGCAGCGCGAGTTTCACGATGAGAATGTGTACCTCAAAGCCTACAGAGCCTTGAGAAAATTAATCTTTAACTACTACTTAATTTAGTAGAAAAATCAGAATATTAAGACGTATATAAATACTGCAATCTGAAATAGATCTTTTTAATAAAGTTTCCTAAAGGGGGTTGGTCCTCGGCCATCCCAACCTAAACCAGTAAACAGATTTTCGAAATTGGGAAAAATCAAAAATTTGAATAACTACAAAAACGGTCAGAAATACATAAAAACTAACAAAAAAATAATGATTTTCAGGAGGATGTTTGTTTTCGACCAATTTGGGCTAACCCAATAAGAACATTTTTTAAATAAAAAGAAGTAACATTTTCATTTATTTGTAAAACGGTGAGATGCGTGAAAAATGAAAGTAATTTCAGAACTACTTTAAAGGGCGTGATTCTTGGCCATCAATACTTGAAGCACTTAACAGATTTTCGAAATTCAAAAGAAAAATGTAATTTTGAATTATTTCGAAAACGGTTGGGGATACACGAAAAATAGTAAAATATAAATATAAGTTAAATAAATAAGATGATCTGAATATATATAGTAACGCCAAAAGAAGGCACCTTGATTACTAAGGGACCCACGTGGAGAGCTTTACATAATTACTTTGTGAAGCTCCTCGCAAGTAAATGGATGAGTTTAGTAATTACCGCTCTTGGTAATTTTGCAGTATTTTTGTTAACGCCGTTTGGCGAGTTCTGTTTCAAACAATTATAATAAATTCTGTTGTAATGGATGGCCAGGTATGAATGTGCAAAAAACTGTGGTAAAAATTTAATGTGACTGTTGTAAAAAAACTAAATTTGCAAACTTGTTTTACAGCTGCGTTTTTAACTATTTAAATATTAAAAGATAATAGTTATTTCTTGTTTCCGTCGAAAACCAATTATCTTTTCGAATAATTAGAAAAGGCAGGAAAGATTTTGGAGTTCTACAAATCTGTCACCTTTGTTTTATTTTATGGTGATTATCGATGCCTGACATTTTTTACTTTCTATCCTCTCCAGTTTTAACTCAGACGGTGTTTGTTCTTGATCAGAAACGTATTTCATCTAAGAAATTTTTTCATGTTATAATTTTTTGAACTCATCAATTTATAATACCTGTCAATTTTTAGGACATTATAATATTTTGTGATCTATTTATAATATTCTAACGTTTTTTAATTCAATTTTTAATGTGTGGATATTTATACCGTGTAAAATAATAATTTATATACTTCGGGAGTTAAATTATAATTTCTGAATTTATTTCAGTTCAAGCAAATTCTTTTTAACATTTTGTTGGAAGCATTTCTCAGATTTTTATTGTCAATTGAAAAGCGAAAGAAGATTGTTACAATTTTCATAAATGTTGAAAATATTTGAAAGAATAAAGGGAAATTTTTATAATTTTTGTTTTTGTTTAAAAGATGTTTATCCTCTAATCTTCTAAGAGTCATAAGTATTTCTTAAACTTTCACAATTTTTTCCAACAATTTTTCAGCAACCCAGAAAACAAAACATTATACTTTTTCGACATATTTGATATCTTATCTTTTTCAAAAAATCTTAGCAAAATTATGTACTTATAAGACCTTAAAAACAAATTAAAAAAAGGTTTATTCAAAATGTTTGTCTTGTATTCAAAATAATTATTTATTCTCTAACATTGTAACTTAGGTGATTTTTTTTCTTTCATAAATGAAAAATATTTGGTGGGTAAAAATTGAACTATATTGTTGAAAATGTTGCTTTTTGGGTTAAAAATAAAACTAGTTGAAAATTAATCATTTATTATTAAAGATTCATTATTTCAGTTGAAAATTCATATCTTTGGTTGATAAGAACTATTTCATTGAAAATCCATCTTTTTAAAAGAAAATAAATCTCCTTGGTAGAGAATTAATCTATTTCGTTGAATATTTCTATTTTTGTATTAAAAGGTTCAACTGTTTTGTAGATAATTTGTCTCTTTTAAAAAAATATCGTAGATTTTGGTTAAAAAGCAAGACGTAAAAATTAGATTTTTTGTTTTGTTTTAGGATTCGCCTATTTTGTTGAAAAAATGTATTTTTTAGAACAAAAATTTTAAAAATTAAATTTTTTGTTTTAATGTATTTTCAGAAAGAAAATCAAATTTGTTGCTATTTTATGGGTAAAAACCTTTAGGCCATTGTTTTTTTCGTAGCCTATGTCGCTTTCCCCAAAATTTAATTTTTTAAATGTTAATGTTATTTTTTACGTTTAAAACAAAAACTATGTGTCCTATCAAAATATGAATAATAACAAGTTTATGGCTTTTTTTGTCGAATAACTTGTGTCTATTTATTTTTTCGTATCTTGCGTCTTTTTCGAAAAAAATCAGTTTTTTAATATGAGTTTTTAAGATTAAAACAAAAAATGAGCGTCTTATAAAAAAGAGTATTAAATTTCTACAAATTTCCAATTTAAAAATATATATAAATTTCCAAATAGTTAAATTTTCAACTGAAATCATAATTTTTTCACAAAAAAGTCGAATTTGTAACAAAATATATAAATTTTCAACAAAATAATTACATTTTCAACCAAAATAGATACATTTTTATCAAAAAATCCAACAAAGATTATTATTTATGAACCAGAAAGTTGCAGTTCAAGCCAAAAAAGATTACACTTGATGCAAAAAGATGAGAATATTAAAACCAAAAAAGAAACAAAATTTTAAGGCCATGTGACGAGTGGGTCACGCGACCAGATTTCTACCTTACCGCCACCTTTCTTATTTTCCAACTTATTTTCACACGAAGGGCCACATCGAGTTGAAGATTTGGGATAATAAATAAGAAGCACTAAGAAAGGTGAGTCTCTTCCTGATCTTTAATAATTATAAAAAAAGCAAAAAAAAATATTTGCAACAAAAAACTTTTTTCTTAATTATACAAATTTAGCACCAGATCCACCATTCTTAGTGCTTCTTGTTTAGTATCCCAAATTTTCAATTCGATGTGGCGTTTCGTGTGAATATAAGTTGGGAAATAAAAAAAGTGGCGGTAAGGTAGGAATCCGGTCACGTGACCCACTCATCACATGGCCTTAATCTAACTTAAAATTTTCAAGTTAAAAAGACAAATTTTGAATTTAATACTTTAATTTTCAATCAAGAGGATTAATTTTGTACTAAAGAAGTCAAATTTTTAACAGAATATATAAATTGCCAAACAAATAGTTAAATTTTTTACTACCAAATATACATTTTCATCAAACAATGGAATTGGTAAATTCTCAATTAAAAAATAAATTTTCAACGCTGAAAATACGAATTTTCTATCAAACAGCTGGATTTAAAACCCAAAAATGATGATTGCTGTGAAGCCTCTGATAGAAAAATATGATTTTAGATCATTTTCAGACTGAAGAATAATAGTTTTAATGAACATTTAAGTTCATTTTTAATACAAATTTTGGTTCTAAAAAGATTATAAAACTTGAAATTTATAAAACTTAATAATTAATGTTATTTACACATTTTATTTTATAAGTTAATAAAATCTTAAGATTTTGAACACTCGGAAAAAATCTCACCCTACGTAAGTCAGCACGGAACAATCATTGGCCTACACCCCCACCCAAAAGACTTTATGTAATTTATGCACAAGCCCTAATCAGTTTTGACCTAATTGTGTGTATTTATCATAAATGTAGCTTTTCTGTTATACCATGTGATTTTAATAAACAATTATCAGTATTTTGCACAACAGTGGAATCCGTTTTTTTCATTTTGGTCTTAAAATAGTTGTAACATGTCTCCTTAATTGTGTTTTTAAATTCACAATCTAAGCGTTTTTGGCTTTAACTTAATACATCTCTTAAGACAACTTAAAAAATTCTTTAAGAACGGGCCTAGCGATTTTTCTGTTTCGGGATTAATATAGTATAAAGTCCCCGAAATAGATGTAACTGAAGTTTAGAACGTTCCAATGAACAAACAATTTTTTCACAGATTTATTTGATCAAAAACTATTTTTTAAGCTGAAATTAAAATAATGTATTCGAAGTCTTTTTTTAACTTTGTAATTTGCAACATTATTTAAATTAACATTGCAGAACTGTTTCTAGTTTACAAAGCCATCAGTAAAAAAATTCGTTAATTTGAACGTTCGGAACTTCAGGTAGATCTGAAACAGGAACACTAAAAAAATTAAACATTCAAGCACCTTTGTGTTGAATTTCATACAGACGAACCATGATATATTTTTCATGTAAATGTTTGATGTTACAAAAGAAAAATTAATAAGTAGATTTAATAAGAATAAAATAAGTCCTTTCTTTGACTGTCAATGTAAATAAGAGTACGATTTGTTTTTATAGGTCTTATGGTTAGACCGTAAGTCTTACGTAAGACCTACAAAAACAAATCTTACTCCTATAAAAGAAGAAATCAAAAGATTCTTTTAAATGCTTGTTTGAAGCACGATTGAAATTTTACTTTAATTATCAGTGAATGTGTAAGATATGATATCTCCCTTGAAAGAATAATATTTAAACTTACTTCAATGGCGAAACTGTTTGGTTGCAAAATTAGGGAATTATTGCCCAGAACTCTTCTCCAGGGCAGCGGCCAAGGTTCGCCTTCTGTGGCTGGGAACCATGGTCCAAAAAATCTGTTATTTGCATCTGTAAGGCTTGTCGATAGTAGCACAAGTATTACGGCAATGAGCAGCATTTTTCGAACCTTTCGCTTCTCAGGCTACAACGGATACTGGCAAGCAAACGACGATGGATCTTATAATTTCCTGATCGACTGACCCATCTATCAACTACATAACGTATATATGTATATATATCAACAACATATCTGAAACCTACAGACCATCGGTCAAGTGGGGATTGCTGTTGCTAACTTTCCATGTCTAATCGTCCACTTATCTTCCATCTTGCGAGTGACTATATTGACTATATTTAAATTAGATACAAATCAAACTTAAAATCCCTTTTTAGCGTTCAATAATCAACTTGACGTGGAGAATCCCTGAAAATAAAATCAAGAATATAACGACCAAATTTGGACAACTACCGCAAAATGTTCCCATTGGAATCTGAAAAAAGAACATTTTCCTCCCCTCCTTTCACCCTAAAAAAGAAAAAAAGGAAAGAAAATTATTCGTCTTAACTTTGGACAAAAATAAAAAGGAGGAAAAAAAGAGAAACCAACCAACCGAATCCCCTTCCTTCCCTTTCTATTTCATTCGTCCTCTTTATTCCCACCCTTATCCAATCCCAATAAAAAACATCAAAAAAATATATAAAAAATCTGTATTCTTTGCATTTGGAATGCTTGAAAAAAACTTGATCAAAAAAATCTCTTTTAGATGGCAGTATTTATATGCGGCTTCATGTTCTGAATTTTCTAATTAATTAAGTATTGTCAAAGATTAAGTTTCTCAAAGCTCTGTAGGCTTTGAGGTACATATTCTCATCGTGACACACATTTTTTTTATTATTATTTTTTTCAATGTTATTTTTCAAGAATAAAACAAAAAGTACGCGTTCTATCAAGAAGTTATCCATAAAGAAATTGTAGATCTTTTTTAGGATAACAATTTTTGTTATTTCATCTTTTTCGTATCCTACATAGTTTGTCCACAAAATAGAATTTTTCATTTTTCATTATTTTTTGTGCAATAAAAATTTGAATTTTTGAAGAAAATCCAAAAATTTGTTATGATGATCTTGTAGGGCTTTCAAAAAGAAATGTTTTTCTTACCTTGACTTTTTTCATATCTTGCGTTTTTTGGCTTGTTTGTTCTTTTTATTATTATAAATATCCGTAACAAAGAATTTTCAAATTCAAAAAAAAAGTTGTCTCAAAAATTTTCAAAATGCGCTAACTTTTTGAATTTTTATCAAAAATAGCTGGTTCACGAACTCTTCCTTTCTTTTAGGACTTAAAGTAAGTGTGCCAAAGATGGATTTGATTTGCTCATTTTTTCGAGAGTTATCGTGTTTGCGAACGGACAGAGGCCATCGTGAAAACCTGATTTTCGGATCCAGGGGGTCTCGAAACGTGGAGATCCGTTTTAAAATAAAAAATATTTTATTAACCCTTAAACGGCCAAAACGTCAATACCGGTACACTGATTTTCAACGGCCAATAACTAAGACTATTCGACGCTAGAAAAAATTAAGACACATATATTTTTATTGCTTAAGATCTCCTCTTTCCGACGGTGCCAATGAAATTCCTCAAAAAATTTATTTATTATCCCAAAATGCAGTTTAAACAAACAAAAAACGTGATTTTTCGTGCCTATTTTTTTTGTGAATCATTTTCCAAAGCTTTTCGAGTCTGTAATTAACCTGGAATCTCACTAACACGTGGAATAAATGTCTAAACTTTGAGAATCCATGATTCAAAGATCGATTTTTCGTTTTAGTATTTTCAAAATGGCGTCTTAATGGCAAAATTTTTGTGAAAACATTCATGAATTTTTTTACAATAAACGATGCGCTTTTCGGAAAGATCATCAAGAATAAAAAGTTCTTGTAATCAGCCAAGGAATACGCCTGATTTTTTTCGAAGCGTTTTGAGCAAAATTTTGGATTTTGCATATGAATAATTTTTACAAAATTCAAAATTTTGCTCAAAACGCTCCGGCAAAATTCAGGCGTATTTCTCGGCTGATTACAAATTTTCATAGTTCTAAGCATCGTGTAAGAGTAAAATGATTCACGAATATCTATCGTCCGTCTGCCGCAAACAAAGTTTACGTTGCCCAACTATCACCAACGTGGAGGTCGACGAATATCGATAGTCCCTTTTTTTTTAAGGGATTTTTTATATTTTTTTTACATTTTTTAATTTTTTTATGGAGAATTTTTTTCATTTCAGATTTCAATCCGTTGAAATCATTTTGATCCTGCTGTTTCAGAATGTAATTTTGAGAAACAATGTAAGCAGCAATACATGTTGCAATCAATGCAAAATCTAGTAGTCCTCTGGCGACATTGTTCATTATTACATAATGCTCTTGTTCGTGATTCGTATCTGTGAGTTTCGAAATCACCTAGTTTTGATCGCGACAAATATTTCCTGCTGATTTCTTTACAGAAATTTTCAGAGCAAACTTTTTCTTCATTACTCCATGAAAAAACGTGATTTGATTCCAATTGTTTTTGAGATGCTGTGTAGTTATGGAAAACAGATCTATATGATACATTTGGTCTGGGAAATTCCAATCCCGAATTCTCGTCATCTGATGAATCATCTCCATCAGAGCCAGAGTAATCTGGATTAGGTATGATGATACGTTCATCATTTTCATCGGAATCCCATTCCGATTCGGAGTTTGTTACAATTTTTGAGGCTTTACGCTTTGGCATTTTTCTTTTGCTGGGTGTACTCGAAAATTCCCAGGATGACAATGCGTGGAAGGAGCGTTTTGAGAAAAATTTTGAATTTTGTAAAAATTATTCATATGCAAAATACAAAATTTTGCTCAAAACGCTTCGAAAAAATTCAGGCATATTTCTTGGCTGATTACAAGAACTCTTTATTCTTAATGATTTTTCCGAAAAGCGCATCGTTTATTGTAAAAAAATTCATGAATGTTTTCACAAAAATTTTGCCATTAAGACGCCATTTTGAAAATACTAAAACGAAAAATCGATCTTTGAACCATGGATTCTCAAAGTTTAGACATTTATTCCACCGGTTAGTGAGATTCCAGGTTAATTACAGACTCGAAAAGCTTTGGAAAATGATTCACAAAAAAAATAGGCACGAAAAATCACGTTTTTTGTTTGTTTAAACTGCATTTTGGGATAATAAATAAATTTTTTGAGGAATTTCATTGGCACCGTTGGAAAGAGGAGATCTTAAGCAATAAAAATATATGTGCCTCAATTTTTTCTAGTGTCGAATAGTCTTAGTTACTGGCCGTTGAAAAGCAGTGTACCGGTAGTGGCGTTTTGGCCGTTTAAGGGTTAAGTTTAAATCGTTTTGGGCTCATCAATTAAAATGTTTTGTCAAAAATTAATCTTCTCTCTGTGTTTTGCTAAAACATTATTATGTTTTATTAGAATATTCCTCAGTACTTTTTTACTTTTTTTCGGTGCAAAAAGGATAATTTCTACAGTAAAAGACCAATTTTCAACAAAAAAGAATTAATTTTTAATAAAATAGTTAAATATTTCACTTTAGATGAATTTTAAACCAAAAAGATGATATGTCTGTCAAAAATGTGAATTTTCAGTAAACAATAGAATACTTAAACTTGTAATTAAAAATTTAATTTTTAATTTAAAAAAATTTTAATCAAATATATGAATTTTCGAAACAAATTTTGAATTTTTAAAGAATTTCTCAATTAAAAAATGATTTTTCTAACAACAAGGTTAATTAGATAACAGAACAATTAATTTGCCATGAATAATTTTCGTTAGTTTGTTTTTTTTTTGAATCGTGAAAAATAACATTAAGAACATTAAAAAAATGTAAATTGTTTGAAAAAAGAGATTTTTCGAAAAACTAAAGTTAAAGTTAATTTTATTATTATGGTTAAAAATCGCAACTATCTGTTTAAATATTAACCACTTTTCGCTGAGGATTCAAAATATTTTCTTGAAAATTCATCTGTTTTGGTTAAATTCAACTATTCTTGGTACAAAAATAAGATCCTTTGTCTTTGAAATATTAAATATTACGTTTTTCTTTGAGAATTAATCCTTTTAGGTTGACTAAAAAATATTGTTGAATGCAAAATTTTGTTTCATTGAGAATTTAACTATTTTGATGAATATTCATATTTTGGTTTTAAAATTTGATTGAAAATTAATATAAAAAAGTCAACTGTTTTGTTGAAAATTCGTTTATTTTGCTTTAAAATTAATTTTTTCAAATAAAAATTGATCATTCTCAGTAACAAATGCTTGTATTTGGTTAAAAATTTGTCTTTTTTGGTAGAAAATTAATCCTTCTGGCTGTTGGAAATTCGTATTTTTTGTCACATTTTTAATTAAAAATTACTTTTTTAAAATTCAGATTTAAATATTTGATTTTCGGGTGAAACATTATGACTTTTAGTAGAAAATTCATACCCTTCGTTAAAAAATTTTTTTCCGATTAAATTATACGTATGTTCATTTTAAATTAAAATATTTTTAGTTTGAAATATCAATTATTACATTTGTTGTTGAAAATTTATCTTTTTATTTTGAAAATTAATTGTTTCAACTAAAAATTCGACCAGTTTTTAAATTTTATCTGTTTGGTTGAAAATTAAATTTGTCGTTGAAAATTCAGCTGTTTTGAAGAAAATTTGCTTTTAAATTTAAATTTTTTTACTGAAAATGTTATTATTCCATTTTTGGTTAGATCATGATCTTCAATTTTTGTAAATATAACTGTTTGTTTTAAAATTGATGTAATTTGTGGGAATCCGGGTTTTTCTTGGAGAAAATAAATATTATTAGTTGAAAATTCAACTGTTTAGAACTTTTTGGTAGCAATTTCATTGTTTTTTATTGAAAATGAAACTTTTTTTTTAAATTAATCTTCTTTGTTGAAAATTCACCTTTCTTGGTTAAAAAATCAACTGCTTGGTTTGAAGCTGGAACTACTTTGTTCAAAACTCATTTTTTAAAATTTTCAAATATAAAATTTAGCAGAGAATTAAATTTTTTGTTCTGAAGTAGTTCTTCATTTTTTTTTAAATTAAAAAATGATTTTGTTAAAAAAATTGAGAGTTTCCAAAGATAAATTTAAAGTTGATATTTCAACTACAATAAACTCAATTTTTAATAACAAAAACCCGAATATAAAAAAACGGATTTTTAACGGCTTTTAATTTTTAATTGTTAAAGGCTTAGAAGACTGCATTTTTAAATTCTTTAAATTGAAAATGTATACTTAAAAATAAAAATTTTAAATTGAAAATTGTGTTAAGTAAAAGATTATCGAATTACGCTTTATAAAGTGAATAATATTATAATTTAAGAAGATAAATATTCAACTAATTATAAAAAAATTTCAATCGAATTTGGATAGATTTTTCTCGACTACCCAGTCCAGTATTTCAGTTCGAACAGGGCATTCATATAGAATTTAAGAGAATTTTAAGCATTTATTGTGCAAAAAATTATATATCATAATCACTGCATATATTTTTACAAAAATATTCTAAAGTGGAATAAACATATTTTTTTTAATTTACATAGTTGCTACAGATCAGGTAGTTCTATAACGTCAGGGAATGTAAGAGAAAATCTGATAGATTTAGGGAATTTTCGAAAACCTAAAGCTGAATTTAATATTCAAAGTATTTTGTTGAGAATTAATCCTTCTTGGTTTACTAAAGAATTTTTTAAATAAAAAAGTAAATGACTAAAAAATGTTGTTTTATTAAAAATTTAACTATTTTGTTAAACCTTCCTCTTCTTGGGTTTAAAATGCGATATAAAATATTTTCTTTTTAAATTTAACTGTTTTGTTGAACATGTACATGTTTGGTTCAAAATTTATATACTTAGTTTAAAATTCATGCATTTTATTGAAAATTTGAATTTGTGGGAGAATATTTAAGTTTCTTGGTGACTACTTCCGCTTTTTGGTATTAAATTCCTTTAAAATTCAAATTATTGGTTGAAAATTCATGTACTTTTTTAAAAATTTGTCTATTATGGCAGAAAATTGATCTTATTGGTAAACATGAGTTTTTTTATTTAGAATTAATTTTTTTAGCTTAATATGTAACTGTCCCATTTTTTTGTCAAAAATATATCTTTTTTATAGAAATTTGATCTGCTTGGTTGAAAATTATACTATTTCTTTGAAAATTTACATTGATTCTTTTAAAAATTAAATTGTTTTCTGAAAATTTAATTATTTTATTTTTAGTTGAAAATGTATCTGTTTTACATTAAAATTCTATTATCTGCTGAAAAGCCGTCTTTATCAAGGAAGACTCTTATTGGTTAAAACTTCATTTTTATAGTTAAAAATTAATTTCCGTGGTTGAAAATTTAACAGTTTTGTTGAAAATGCGTTTCTTTTTAGGTGAAAAATTTAACTTTTTTTTAGTTGAAGATTTATCATTTTAGTTGAAAATTCACTTTAAAAATTCAATTTTTCGTGTAAAGGTTACCATTTTTGATAGAAATGTAATCTTTTTCGTCCTTTGTTTATAAAAAAATATTTAGTTAAAAATTCGCTTTTGATTCTAGAAAAATCATCTTTTGGATTGTAAATTGCACTATTTGGTCAAAAATTCATACTTTTGGTCGAAAATTCACGTGCCCAAAGTATACGTATAACCAAATTCTGAAAAAAGGTTATATTCCCCAGGATTTACCGC
The DNA here is from genome assembly GCF_010883055.1 of Belonocnema kinseyi. Lineage (NCBI taxonomy): Eukaryota > Metazoa > Arthropoda > Insecta > Hymenoptera > Cynipidae > Belonocnema > Belonocnema kinseyi. The sequence continues at coordinate 63,473,829 of NC_046662.1, read as the reverse complement.
GAATTTCAAATAAATAATTAGTTGCGAATTAAAATCTTTTTTATTCGTTCAAATCATTGAATTATTTGAAATCTATAATTAGTAAAAAAATCTTCTAAAATGTTTTGAATCCTTTTCAAATCTTCCAAATGTTTTAAAATGTTTGAAAGCTGGTGAACTGCAACCTTTTAAATATCTTTGAAACCCTTTACACTTTTTAAAAGTTTAAAAATCTTTGTGAAATTGTTATGAAATATTTAAAATCTGATAAACACGCCTTTATAAAATGTTCAAAATCCTTTTAAATATTCTAAAATCTTTGAAACATTTTGAAATCTTTATTAATGTTTTGTAATATGGTGTATACTCAAAAACCGAGTGGTGAAACTCTTGAAAATTCCATTATATGGCCATGGCTTATTCTAATAGACCTTTTTATTTTAGACGTCGGCATTGGGCACGTGCCGAAATTTTACATCATTTCCGTATTTTTCGAACAGTTTTGTGTCGAAATGTATGGAAAATATTGTTAATGAAAACAAAAACAAAAAATTCATTTGTAAATAACAGAGGTTTTTAAAGTAGAACATTTTTAAGTCTATTTAAAAAGATGGTGAAAAACGTGCAAAGAGTGCGGCGACCAAGACACAACCTCAACTAACTTTTCTACTGAATCACTTTTTTTGCTTTTAAAGATTGTTTCCTATATTTTATCCATCGTTCAGGCTGTTTAATACTGCGATCTTCCACCAATTTGTGTATTAATTTTGCTCCTGGAACATCATTTTCCGTTATTTTTTCCGGATTTTTAAACATTTTTTTGAAGACGACAGATGTCAACAAATGTAAATAATGGGCTTGCTCGCCACACTTTTTTCCGAATATACTTAAAAATTTGTTGTCTTTAAACTCTGATTTATTTACGCATTTATTTTTTGTTATTATGTTTATTTACAATATTTTCCATGCATTTCGATATAAAACTATTCGAAAAATACGGAAATGACGTAAAATCCTGGCACGTGCGCACTGTCGACGTCTAGAATAAAAAGGTCTATTCTGAAGCTGAGTTAATATTGAAGATTTCAGCTAATAATTTTTATAATTTAAAAGTCAAATATCACAAAAAATGTTTACTTTAACATTCTATAGTAGCGGATACGAAATTTTCAAGGTCGCTGAATACCCAGCTTATAAGAATAATTCACCGCTTCTTACCTCTCATCATTTGAATCTCAGATTCATCGTTGCAATTTTTATAATCATACGAATTACAATTTTCGTTGCAGTTAGTCAAAAGCGTTTGATTCCCATATTTTATTCAATGAGTAAAACAAAAGATTTTATCACCAATTAATTACGTACAACCGGCAGGTATTCACTTTATTTAATTAATTAAGATCGAACTACCAAACGATTTTGACACTTGTCAAACGTCAAATATCACTCACATACCGTTACATTAGTGAAAATCCACTCCAATTTTCAAGAAAGTACTTAATGCACGTCCCGAATGTATTTATGAACAATTTTAATGTTGTGTTACATTTTTTTTAAATTCGTGACTAATTATTTATTTGAAATGCGTGGTGAATCCTGGGGAACATAACCTTTTTTCAGAATTTGGTTATACCATCGACATATAGAAATGGACCGGTAATGCTGTTGGGAGAACGGTAATGGGCTCGAGAGAGAGAGAGAAAACATTTGAGACATAGACCTATCTCTTTCTAGATAAAGCTGATTGGTCGAGAATATTTTCGTTGGGGCAAGTTTGGCGCAGCACAGGACCGTGCTTTGTGTCGCAAGTGCCCGAATAATGTGACGTTTATTGCTCTTTTCAGAATTGATTTATTTATAATCTATTTAATTGTAGTTTATTGTAAATAAATATGAAAAATTTTGGCAGCCTATGTAGTTTGTGGGCGTTGTCAAGATGTTTATATGGGGATATGTTTTCATACGTAAGTAAAGTTATTGAATATAGTAAAATAAAAAATATTACAAAAAAAAAACTTCAAAATATGAAGTTTTGTACCTATGAAACACAAATGGTTATTTTTAATGTTATAGAAATATTGTTTAAATTTTTGACAGTTTTTACATTATTTTTGAACTCACAAAACGATTAATATTGTAGCATTTTGAATCCAATTTCAAGAAGAATATTGAAGGTTACCAAGTTTTTAAAATAATCTAACTGAAACAGGTTATTTTATATGAATGTTCTTTAAAATTCAATTTATTATAACTAAAAATTTCGAATGTATTGTTTATCTTTTTTTTAATTAACCGTACAGAATATTCAGGCAATACGCGGGGCCACCAATTCACTGGACAGAGTCCTGAAATAGATAAAGGCATGTCTACATCTCATGTGTTTTTTCTCTCTCTAGAGCCCATTTCACTTCTCCCCAAAAGCGTTACCGGTCCATTTCTATATGTCGATGGGTTATACGTATATTTTGCGCACGTCTTCCGAGTCTCGACGCTTTTGACCATTGGCGCAAAATCTCGAGCGCGGCAGATTTGGAAATCGAATTAAAATCGCCTATATAGTACTTTTTTGCATTACACAAATGCAAGACGGGTTGCATTGTATGCTAGAGTTTATATAATTATATTCCCTATGACTACATAGTAAACGTCCTTACTGTATATTCTGTTTTAAAGAAAATTGAACTATTCTATTTTTTGTTGAGAATTCATTTCTTTGGTTGAAGAAAAAAATATTTAGTTAGAAATTCATTTTTTCTATATAGAAAATTCATCCTTTGAGTTGAAAATTAATTATTTTAACTGATATAACTATTCCATTTCCGCTTAAAGATTTACATTTTTAGTTGAAAATAAATTAATTTTGCTGAAAACTCATTTTTTGTTGTTTAAAATTTACTTTTCAAACTGTAAATTGAATTAATTTTGAAAATTGAATTATTTGTTGAATTATTTTATTGCGATTATTTTATTTCGAATTCTTTTTTTGCTTGAAAAAAAAAATATTAAGTTAAAAATTCTTTTTTTATACAGAAAATTCATCCTTTGATTTGAAAATTAATTATTTAACTGATGTAACTATTCCATTTCCGCTTAAAGATTTACGTTTTTAATTGAAAATAAATTAATTTTGCTGAAAACTCGTTTTTTGTTGTTTAAGATTTACTTTTCAAACTGTAAATTGAATTAATTTTGAAAATTGAATTATTTGTTGAATTATTTTATTGCGATTATTTTGTTGCGATTTCATTTTTTGTTTGAAAATTGCTTCTTTTAACTAGAAATGTAGCTCTCTTATTTTTGGTTAAAAAATCATTTTTTTTCGATAAAAAAAAAGTATTTTGTTGAAAATTTGTTTTATTTCGGTTGAAATTTTTTCTCTTATATTTCAACTATTCTAATTTTGGTTGAAAATTGATTCTTTTTATGGAAATTCATGTACTTTGTTGAAAATTTAACTATTTCGTTACGAATTGATATTTTTGGTTGAAGATCCATCATTTTAGTAAAAAATTCATTTGTTACGCTCAAAATATATCTTTTTGATTTGGAAATTTAACTAAAAAGTGTTTAAAATGTATTGAGAACTTATTCTATCATTTTAATTTAACACCTTTTCCAATTTGAAGCAATAAATTGCCGCGCGAAATTTAAATAATGTAATTATTAATAATAAAGATGATAACGCGATTTTTCAAATCCTAATTAAAAATACTTATAAATGCTTATTAAATTCTCAAAGCCCACAAAGGTCGAACGTATTCTCGAGCATATTCTCATGCTCAACCTGATTGGTTCCATACTTCGTGAATACGAGTTTGAATGGTAATTTTCCGGTTTTAAAATGCATTTTCTAGAAGTTTTTAAATTGCAATTTCCAATTGAGACATTCTACATGAAGGGTGGCAGTACAAAATTAGATAATCAACAAAATCGAAAAATTTTAGAACAGCGAAAAACATTCTGTAAAATCTAAAATGCCATTTTAATATAAGAGAAAAGTTCTCAACCGAGATTACGTGTCGCTGATTTACCAAAAAAAATTGATCAGAAAAAGTAATACAAAAATTGATGCAGGCTCGGCTGCGGATTGCGATAAAAAAGTTTTAATAAGTTTAAATGAAAAATAAAAACTTGCTTACGTGTTTTTTGCTTCTGCATAAGGATGGAAATGTTTTTATCTAAAAAACTAAACCGGTAAATGATCCGAGAATTTCGAGGTTTCAGGTTTTGAAAATCGGTTTTCGGTAGTGTTTGAAAATTGAAATTTCAAATGTTCACATACATAAAAACAATCTTCCGAGATATGGGAAAGCTAAATAATAACAAATGATTGATAAAAAAATTACTTTATTCTGAGAAAAACAAAATTTAGTGTGACCATATTGCAATGAGATAGACGATTATTCAGTGAAAGGACTAGAAAGAAAATAATTTTTTAGTGTTAAAAAATTAATATTTTACAAAATATTGAAATGGGCATAAATAATTATTACTACTCTAACAGACCACTTGAAAATTTAAAACAAATGTAAAATCAGTTTTTTTACTACATTTTTTTGAGTGCTAGAGAGAAAGTTAGGGGTTTTTCTTTCGAGAACTTTCTTTTGAGATGAAGAAATGAAAAGAAAGGATGCCTTTTCCAAAAAAGTCAAATTTGGTTTAAGGTCACGTTTTTGAAGGTCAAATATATATATTTGATATTCAAAAATGCTTCTGATTAATTAAAAGGGCGTGAAAAAATCTATCTAACAATACTAAAGGAAATTTCTTTAAATGCTAATAGAAGAGTTTCAAAAAATCAAAAATAGCCAAAGTTTGACTTTAATTTGATACCTTTGATTTTTGGAGAGGGTACACTTGAGAAAAAAAGTAAGAAACGTGAGGAAGTTGTAAATCTTTCAGAAGTGGGAGTCAGAAATAGGTAGATGTAAAGAAAAATTTTTTTAAATAAAAAAGAAATAATTTCCAGAGCCTTAAATATTTGTAGCTCAGTACAGAAGAATTAGAATCAAAATGTTATTAAATCTATAGAAACACTTTGAGAAAGAAAAGAAAATTAATTTCACAGTTGAATTTTTATTTTTTGATCAAATTAAATTCTTCAAATTAAAATTTAACTATTCCAGTTGATGATTCATAATTTTAGTTGACAATTTACATCTTTGTTTCAAGATTCAACTACTCGTATTTTTTGTTTAGAATTTGTTTATATTTTTTGCTGAAAACTTTGTTATTTGGCTGCAAATTTAATTATTTTATTTATACTTCAATCATTCTTTAAATTCGTCTTTTTGCGTAGAAAATTTAACTATTTGGGTAGAAATGCACTTTTTTGTTTAAAATTAATGTTTGTAGGTTAAATATCAATCGCTTAACAGAAAATTTACCATTTGCATTAAACAATCATTTTGTTGAATTTATGTTTTTTAGTTGAAAATTGATCTTTTTTAGTTGGAAATGCAACTAGTTGGCTGAAATTTCAAATCCCTTGCTAGCAATGAATTCTTTTGGTTAAAAATATAATTATTTTGTTTAAAATTCAACTTTTTATTTTCATACATAAATACTTTGTTGAATTCATCTTTGCGGTGGAAAATTCAACTAGTTAGTTAAAAGTGAAACACTTTTTTTATCATTCATATTTTTCCTTGACTATATATCATTTTTGTTGAAAATTCATTTCTTTTGTTGAAAATTTAAATATTTGGTTGAAATTTCCGCCTTTTTTCTGAAGTTAACGGTATTTTCTTTTGAACTTAAACATTTTGTTGTTGAAATTTGAAATACTGCATATTAAAATTCAATTATTTTGTTTAATATTAATTTGTATTTGTTAAAAATTACTTTTTTCAACCGAAAATTTTATTATTACATTTTTTGTTCTAAATTGGTCTTTTTCGTTGAATATTTAACTATTTTGTTTGAAAATTAATCTTTTTAAAATTAAAATTAAAGTATTTGGTTCAAAATGCATGTATCGTGTTGAAAACTCGTCTTTTCTTATAGAAAATTAATCGTCTGGTTTGGGAATTCACCTTTTTTATAATAGTTGTAAAGTGAACGACTTGGTTCAAATCTTTTGTGGAAATTTAAAATTTAATTATTCTAGTTAAAGATTCATCATTAAAGTTGCAAATTTATATTCTTGGTTGAAAACTGAACTTTTTTGTTAAAAATTATTCTTTTTTGGTGGAAAATTCAAGGATATTACAAGAAATTTTTTTAATACAAGAACTTTATACTTAGATTTTTCTTAGTAGAAAAATCAACTATTCGTGAGAGAATGAACTTTTTTGTTAAAAATTTATATTTTTGGATTGAAAATATAACAGATAAAATTTTTTTCCAAAATTATTTTTTTTTTCGAATCTTAAACTATTTGGTTGAAATCATCTTATTGGCTGAAGATTAATTATTTTATTAAAAAATGCATCTCTGGTTGAAAAGTTAATCATTGAGTTTAAAAATCTTCTTTTTTGCTTGTATTAGACTGTTCTTCAATCTTCATTAAAATAAATTCATTAAAAATTTTAAACTTATATAGATTTACTAGAAATATCAATTATTAAATTTATCGTTGAGAATTCATGTTTTTTTAGTATTTTATTTTGGTTCAAAATGTATCGTATTAGTCAAAAATTTATTTTTTTGTTTGTTAGATTTGTTAAACTCCTGTCTTTAAGTGGTTTAAATTTAAAATTCTTATTTTTTGATAAAAATTTAACTATTTTGATCAAAATTCGTTTTTTTTTTGTTGAAAATTAATTTCTTAACTAAAAACTGCATTACATTTTTGTTTCAAAATTAATATTTTTCAGTAAAACCTATCTTCTATCTAATCTTCTTTCTAAGTATAATTACTTATGACTATATATATATATATATATATATGGTATGCTATATTGATTATAAATGACCTACTTGAGTAAGGGAAAAGCGTGACAAACGTATTGTATTTCAAGAATTCTTTTTCGTGAAGGATCTGTATAATAGCAAAGAGACTATTGAACACTGGGGTGCCTCTCGAAATTTTGTTTAGATGTTCCTAAACCTTGAATTGAAAATTTAATTCTAACGTTTTTAAAATTGTACTTCATTCTTTTTCGTTATAAGCAAAATTGTTTCGTGTGGACACTAGCACCATTGAAGTTTCTATCTTGTGATTTTATGAAAGTTAAAAGGGTTAATTCTTGGGTAAAAACAATTTTTTCTATTGAAATAAGAATGTGAGTATTATTTTCCCGACAATTATAACAAAAAACATTTTGTCCGAAAATTAAAATATCGATAAATTCTTGTCAAACAAAAATCTGTGGTTCCTTTTATATATTTATTGAATAGAATTTATCGAATTGTTAAAACAAAAACCTTTTTCAAAGTTGCTTAGAGGTTCAAAGTCGAATTAAGGAGACCAAAATTCCTGCTTTTTCTCAGGCGATAAAAAACCATTTTTAAAAAGGTTCTTTTTTGATACAATCAACTTTTAACAATTTAAACAAAAAATTTAAGAAAATAAATTTTGTTCAAATTTTTTTTTGTAATTTCTTGTTAGAATAGACAGACAAGCTTTGCAAATTTTTGAGACTTTTTCTAAACCATTTTGACGATTTAAAACATTCAAAATTAGACTTAAAGTTTTATAATAATAATGCACTTTAGGTGAAAGAATAATAAGAACTGAAATAAGTGTAAAATAATAGTTATTACATACACTAGGATGGTCCAAAAATGCAAGGTAAATTTTTCTTTCATGTTAGAGGGCAACGATTCCTAATTTTTTTTATTTCGATTTTAACAGGTGCCGACTTTGACTTGAAGTTAGGGTTTGGGAAGATATAAAGAAAAAGTATAGAGGCTTTTGAGCACTATATTTCCATCTTTCTTGACCTAAGATTATTCATATCGATCTAGTGGAATATCTCTCAACATTGGTTAATTAATTTTAATTATTTTTTTTCGAAAATTCGTCTTCTTTTTTCCTAGCAATTTGTCTCTATTGGCCTAGCGGAACATTATTATTAATAATTATTATATTATATATTATATTATTATTATTATCATTATTATTAAAAATTATCAATATTTCTTTAGTGAAATATTTATCAAGATTGTTTAATTAGTCGAACTGGCAGTTTATTGTCATTAAGTGAGATAAATTTATTTCCAAATATTTTCAAATTGTTATAACAATAAATTGTTAGTTACTTTTAACTAATAGTCAAGGTTGTGCATTAATTAATTTTATATTTACATATTTTCTTCATTATTTTACAAACCCTTATTTGTTTCCACAAATTTTATTTGCTTTCTTTTTTTTTGTATAATCTTAATCTACATTGTCTATCACTGTGTGTCGCGACATAATGTTGTTTTTACGGTGTTTGAAAACTTCACACTAGACCAACAGTAATAATTTTTGATAAAATAAATAAATACACAAAATTATTAAAATAAATGGAATTTGTTTAAACTATTTCAAATGAATTAAACAATGTTAGTAAACATTTCGCTAAAGAAATATTAATAATCTGTAATAAAGATAAGAATATTTTAAACAAATTCCGTTTGTTTCAATAATTTTAAATGAATAAACTAATGTTTATAAATACTCCACTAGAACAATAGTAGTAATTTTTATGGGGGAAAACGAATTTTCGAAAAAGAATTATTTAAACAAATTCAATTTGTTTAAATAATTGAAAATGAATTAAATAATGTTGATAAATATTGCACTATAATGATCTAAATAACTTCAAGTAAAAAATACAAGAAAACAGTGCTCAAAAGGTCGATTTCATGAAGAATTGACATTTTTTTGTTAAGGGTTGTTTTCAGGGATTCGTGGGCGTATGTCAGGGGAGTCAAATCCATATATCTGGTACATGAAATTCTTCGATGGATAATGTTCTACAAGCTTCTATAATTTTTGTCACATTTTCGATTTTCCCAAAGCCTAAAAAGTTATTCCAAAAACTCAAAAGAGTGATTTTTCCCCATTGATTTTACATGGGAAACTTCAGCAAAAACCGGGACCCATTACAAAAAAATTAGGGAATTTCTTATTTCAGATTGGTAATGAACTGGGGAGAGGGGCGTTGCCCTCTAAAAAAATTGATTAAGCCACGCTAATATACACCTATTGAAACTGTTAACACTTATTATAATAATTAGACCTTTATTTCGCTAGATTTGCAGAAACCAAAATTCAAATCTTTTTCGAAATCTCTTTTTTATTTTTATGTAAAAAATACCGGGATATTATCCTCTAGTACCCTCTTTTTGGTGTTCAAAATATGATTTTTGAGTGTCTCTTTTCTTTTTTCTGAACAATTTGGATTTCGTCGCTCAGGTACAGTTCAGTTTTAATACTTTTTTCATGTTTCTATTGCAATTTATTTATATAAAAAATCCTCTGCTAATTGGATCTTAAGAACAAAAAAGACAAAATAATCAAATCTATCAAATAGAATAGACGTTTATTTTAAAAATTAGTTTTTGGCTTCTGCTATTTTTAAAACGCCTTTCTATTCATGTGGAAAGAGTTTCCATATTTATACAACAAAAATATGTAACAGAATGTGCTTTGAAATTTGATGATAATTCTCAATTGTCAACTTTTTACATTCTCATACGGATTACATACCGGATAACTTTCGAAAGACTAATCGGATTGCATTGTGCTTTCGCACACAGTTTGAGGGACCAAAAAGAAAGATCGAGTTCGTTAAACAGCAATTTTTGATGAAAATTAAATAAGTTAAGAGCATTTTCAAAATTTTTGAGACCAGTTTTTTTTTAATTTTAAAATTCTATGGACACTTATTTATATTACGAAAAAATACGAATAATTTATTTACATGCCATTTTTGTGATAAAATAAAAATGACCAAAGTTATAGCATTTCCAATAACGAATGAAACAAACGAAAATGAACATTTCAAGTCAAATAACGCACAAAATGAAAAAATTCATAACATAAAAACGTTACTTTTTGAAGGTCTTACAAGATTGTCTCAAAAAAATTTTAATTTTGTGTAAAAAAATCAAAAATTCAAATTTTGATCGCACAAAAAATAATTAATTACAAAATTCTTATCCTATTATTACGCTAAAAAGTATCTACAAATTTGTTATGGATAATTTTTTTATAAGATAAGTATTTTTTGTTCAAAAAAACAATAAAAAAGAACTACAAATTTGTTATTAATTGTTTTTGAAAGGTTTGTGGTTTTTGTTTTATTCGTAAAAATCCACTTTAAAAATAATATCATTTATTTTTTTGTCAAACAAAACAAATAATAAAAGAAATGGATTGACAAAAGTTGTTCATCCAACAAAGCGCTACATATTTTTCATAAACAATTTTTTGATAGTGTACTTATTTTTTGTTATAGTCGAAAAAATAATCCTTGAAAAACAATTAAATTAAATTTTTGGAAAATAACACGAGTTATGAAAAAAATTAATGGATGGAACGAGTACATTTTATTTTAATCGTAAAAAACAAGTTTAAAAATCAAAAAATCATAAAATTATAAAAACAAGGCAATAAAAATGCGTATCTTTCAATATAGTGCATATTATGGATTTTAACGGTATAAATTTATTCAAGTAATAAATGTTTCAACATAGCTGAGAATAAAATTTAATGCACAATAAGAAACAAGTATTAAAGTAATCATAATAAATACAATTTTTACTTTATTTGGCAATATCTGAATGAACAATCCGAGGCCGAGTAACATAAGTAAATGTAATATACATTTTTGATATAAAAGTGTTAAACGTAATGTAGAAAAGTTAATATTTTAGATAAAATTTATTGTAAAGCACTGGACACGTGATGAGAATGTACTCATGCAGCGGGCAAATTTTTTTGTGCAAACCCAATCTTTTTTGTTTGTGATATAAAGTTAAGAACCAAGCTTTGATCTAGTGGGTCACCGTTTATTGCAATTTTTAAAAATTGACTTAAAATATTAGTCAAGGGCGTTTCCTAAATTTTTAAATGCCCCAAAAAGCCCAGAACATTAAATTCCAGATTCCACCATCATATTTTTTACACAATTTAAATGTAATTAAAGTTTCCAAAGTTTATGTAAAACAAGAAATTAAAAATTGCCCCCGTCAGGAAAAAGGATACATTTTAAACTACTGTGATTAAAATATTGAGAAAAAAATCTTGAAATGTTTCTCAAGCTTATTACCTCGAATTTAAGAAATGAAAATTCTAAAATTTGTTTAAGATTTTTTACGCTAATATCTGCCACATGGATCTTAGTAAATAATTGCAAAAAAGTCTGATACAAATAGCTGCCAGGAAAGGTAGTGGTTTTCAATCCCTAAGTCTCAAAAATCGAAAAAAAATTGTAAAATGTAGTTCAAGTTTCTTGCAAGATAATCTGTACATTTATTATTTTGAATTTCATACAAACGTTGATTACTTGTGCTCCATGAATAAAGTCATATCTGACTAAAAAGTATCACTTAAAACCTGTTACACTCTATCCATGGAAACGTTTGTCGAGGTGAAAAAGTCAAGGCAGACACCGAGACCCCTTGTCCCTGAGAAATGCAAATCAGAAAAGGCAGCTTTGAGATTCGCGCCTCCACGGGGTCATGACCCGGCGCGCTTCAGCTCTGACATTTTCTCTGTTTCCTCATAGAAAGCAGCACCTACTCTTCTCTCTGATATTTGTGTCAGAATTTGCTATCCCTCCAGGAAGGGGAAGTTAGTGTTGGAGGGATGTGGGAAATGCAAAGCAAAAAGCGTATTCCACTAGCCGAAGGGAAGGAGCTTTCATGACGTACAGCTTGCGTTTGCGTATTCCCTCCCGACCAGAATACGCTTTCAGCGTCGGTCTAGTCTGACTGGAGTACGACGAATTATCGATCCACAACGTGTACCCCAGCCCATTGATCGAAAAGTAACAGAAAAAAATTTCTATGCTGCTACTACCGCCAGGGAAACATTAAATTCCTTTGTTGTTTCAAAAGAAATTTTTCGAGTTCGTTGAACTAGACTGAACAGAAAGCAGTATGTGCATTTTCTCAGCAGACCCTAGAAACCCCTTTGGTACCCAATCTCACCCTCTGATGTCACACCACTGTTAGGTGAAACGTAGCTTCATTGATTGCGACGTCGTACTCGCCGGGGCCACGAGAGGAAAACCGAACCGCACAACCCTTCAAGTTTCTATACCATTTAGACCTTATTTTATGTTCAAGACCAATAAGAAATCAAATCTATGAGTTGCAATCATAATATCCTAAGTGTTTAGTTAACGGGAAGGTTTTGAGGCTTGTTGGTTCCCTACAAGTACTTCAGTACTTCTGAATCAAATCGTGAATCGTCAAAGTTAGAACTATTATTTTGACATAGAAGGAATCTCTAGAGAAGAAGGAAATCTTGTTCTCTATTTTTGTAAGATTATCCAACCTATCTCTAAAGGAATGTCCTCTTCTTTCAAGAGATTTACCCTCTAGAGAGCAATCTTCTGCTTTATTGGGTCTTTTTTTAAAGTCATACAGGAAATAGGTTTTTATGGACCCTTTATTGCCCTACCAAAACTGGGGTAGAGATTGATTTCTTGAAAGAAGTATGAAAAGGAAGAGGCATAAGGCCCAGCGGGATTTTTCATTGCATTCAAAATTACATGCGTGTATCTAGATGTCCACTTCTCAAAAGAGGATCTTTTCTAGATTCCCGTCTTTAGAAAAATGTTCTCACATTTGATGATGCTTTTCTTTTAAACTAGTAGGTTCGCTGATAAATTATTATTTTTAGAAAATGTAGAAAGGATAACAATCAGTCTATCTGAATTCTTCCCTTTTAATTCGCAGTCTCTACTCATTCCCCTTACCTCCATAGAAATGCCCTCTCGTTTCAGAAGAATTACCCTCCAGAGAAAAATCCTCTCCATTGTATTTTTTTTCATCCACATGACGAGGTTTTCCGCATTTTCCTTTTAACATGCTGCGATCCGATGCTGTCAGGCGACCAGAGACTGTCAGACAGGTTGGGGAAAGGGGGTCGCGAATAAGGCGGATGGTGCGCGGGGTGTGGAGAGACGTAGGACTGCCACTCGCCGGACGGTGGGGCGAACAAGGAGGCAAGAATCGAGCGGGAAAGATACGTGTCTACTGCCGGTTCTGGGTGGTAGTTGTGCCGTGGCTGCCCGCTGACGAGAGAAGGGTAAAACTGGCAGTCAGTTCGCGCGGGTCTGTCGTGCCGTGAATTTCCTTTCTTCCCTTCGTGGTTTCTCACCGCCCATGCCATTGCTGCCGGTAGTGGTGGTCACAAGCGATTCGCGGGCGGCGTGAAACTCAAGAAAATGTGATCGATAAGGAAACCTAGTGGATTTGGTGAAAATTCGACAGAACCCAGTGACTTCTTCTAAACGGGAATTTTCACCGGTTCGTGGATTTTGAACGGTCAAGTGGACGTGTTCCGCGTGTGCAAAACGTGACAGAAAGAAAGGATTAAGCGTTTTTACGACGTCAATGGTATAGACTTGCACAAATTGTTGGTTTGGAATGTTTTTTCTATGGAAAGAAGGTCAAAGACTGATCGTAGCGAGTCATAAAGGTCGAGTTTTGAAGGCACACCAGTGACACATTCACCGGTTGTCGCCGACATCGCCACCTTCCGGAAGCGGCCTGGTGCAAAACGAGGTGAAGGAATATGATCGAGATGAGCCGTTCCTATCGCGACGAGGTGAGGAGACGTTGCACCCGTCGCCGCCGATGACCCGCAGAGAACTAGCTAAAGACCAGTTCGGTCGAGTCGTCGTTTCGTAGGAGAATCTAGTTCTTCCTCTAGTACCTTGTAAAAAGATAATAAGGAAGAATATGAACACTCGAGGCTGAAGTAGATGTCCGCAGAACCACGCCAGAGTTCTAAAATTACCTCAAGGTTCTACCGGCTCTCCTTAGGCGTGAAGATCTTACCCTAAGAACGCAGACTGAATAAAAAGTTTTGCCAAAAAGGTTTCGACTAAAAGAGAGGTTACTTTGATCTGTTAGGGTGAAAGGGGAATGGCGTAGCCAGGCAACGCAATCGTAAAAGAAAACGACGAGCGTGGAAGGAACTGCAGAATTCGTGGGGGGTGCGTGCGAAAAGTGTGGGGCAAAACGGAAACGAGGATCGGGGAAGTTGAGCGTGCGCTCGCCAAAGAGGCGAACACGGATACGATAGCGTGGGTGGGAGGGCCAGGGTAGAAGGGAGAAGACGAGAAGGAAAATTGAGAGTGGGTGAGAGAGAAGGTTGAAATTGGGGAGGGGCGGGGGGTTAACAGAGAGAGTGCGCTCGAGATAGAATGTCCAGAGACCCCTACTCGAGTGGAAGCGGCGTGGTCGGTCCAGGAGGCGGTACACGTTCTCCCCGAAGTGGTCGTAGAGTTGGAGAACTTCCAACGGTCGACCGAAGTCCCTCTAGAAGCTATGCAAGTGGTCGCGGAAGTCCCCTGGGTCGAAAACGGGGAACCCGAAGTGGTAACAACTCTCCGGAACACCTTGGATACGGAAGCTACCATCATCATGCACTGGGCAGCCCCTACTATTCGCGCGACGACGACTTAGGCAGTCCTGTGATGATCGACGAGAGGGGCAGGAGTATGTCAACTGGGGCTGGCGTTCATCACCGTTCTAGAAGTGCATCAAGGCCAGCCATGTCCAGCTCAACGGGTCTCACGGCCAGGTACACCAGCCTTGACAGGGCGTCAGCGGGAATTTTGGATCATGACAGGGAATTCGTCCCCATCAGAGATCCTCGGGAGCGCAGCAGAGACCGAGGCCTCTATCTTGAGGATGATCTCTATGGCTCGAGGTCGGCCAGGCAAAGCCCCAATCCTCACATGCTTCGTGATGGAGGAAATTACATCGGTGAACTGCAGCACCAAAACAACGATCTTCAGCGCGAGCTCGGAAACCTCAAAAAAGAACTTGAGTTAACGAATCAGAAACTCGGGAGTTCCATGCACAGTATAAAAACATTTTGGAGCCCCGAGCTCAAAAAGGAGCGACAGCTGAGAAAGGAGGAGAGCACCAAGTACAGTCTCATTAATGAGCAGCTCAAACTTCTCAACTCGGAAAACCAGGTCAGTTGTCCAGTGGGTCTGTTCTTTTATCTTTAATAGTGTTTCGGCTTTACAATTGACAGGGATTTTTTACAATGGTTGGATGCCACGTGCCCCCTTTTAAAAAAGGGATTAAAATGGGATCCGCGGGCCACGAGGAAACGTACCTTCCTCTCGTTCAATAACGTTTAAACGGATACGCCTTCGGAGGTCAGATAATCAGGTCGCTCAGTATTCAAATATAACCAACCTTCCGCATTCGAGTGAATATTTTATCCAAGGCTAATGTTCAGTTCCTGTCGCATAATTGATTGATTTAACTCTTTCTTCATATTCCTGATCTGTGAATAGCAAGAGGGTGAAATTCGGTGGCTTTTATTTCATCAATTTTAATCGACAGTGCTGTCCTAATCACAGTTAAAAATACATCTATAATTCCAAATGACAAATGTTCACTGGAAATTTTTTAATTTCTGCGATAACAGTTTGAGATTCACAACACATTTCCAAACTGTACTTCACTGTACCAACTAAATTCTGATTTCAATTTGACAAAACCATTGAGAAGATAATTTTTCCCTCCTAGTGTTTTTGAATAAGTTTTGATTAATACACCAATTAGTTGAATTCATCTCCTCAGTTTTATGCAGACGATAATTTAAATACTGACCCAGATTTCATTATCGAAAAACGATTTCTTGATTACAAGAAACAATGTCGCATTCGTGGTAGAATTTTATATAGCCCATAAAAGCCTCAGCAATTAAACTATTTGACTTCCTCATTGCGAAAGAACAGAATCCATCTTTAATCGAGTAAAATTGCAGCATAGCATAAAAGCATGTTTGAAGCACTACATCCAGGCGGATTCGATAGCAATCCCAGCGCGTTGGAATCCAATCAACATGGTCGTTTAGAGTCCAGAATGATTTATCCGCCGATGTAGTGTAAGCTCTATGCGAATGTATGTAGCGTGAACTACACACTGTAATATTATTAGTAGGTTCGTTGACGATGGATGAGTCATTGCTCCTAAGACAAGAAGAATCCGAAATTCCCTGGCAGACTGCCCGCATTTTCTTGACGTCGTTTTGCTCATTACGCCTCTATGCATCTGTGAGCACTGTTCATATATTAATAATATACATAACCATGAGATCGTAAGCAGTAGCTATTTTTGACCTTGACTAAACTTCCCAAATTGCTCGCTTCATATCTGAAATCACCACGAAAAATTGTTGAAGTAGATTTTAGTTGCAATCACATTGTTGTAATAGATTGTCGGAATTAATAAATCATCAATTTGAATTCAAACACAATTGATACCAAGCTCAGATGTTACGATCCTCGATGATTGGTCATTGAAATTGGTCATTGGTCCTTCTTTAAATTTATATTTCAATTTGTGCAGTCTTATTCCTAAATTGGTTGTTTTTTTTCGTCAATCAGGTTATTATACTTTGTTTGCTAAAATACAAAATAGTACATTATTGATTATGATGAGCCTTACTAGATTCAGTTGCTTAGAGAGGCTTTTACAAAGTTAGGAAGTTATTATCGTGTCGGAACTGATTGGGCACTTTGTACATTTTGTATAGAAGCGATCAACAGACGTTCTAAAAATAGCACCGTAAAACTTCCATTACCTAGTTGCTCATGAAAACTGGAGCTAAAGCCCTGAAGAATGAGGCTCGCCCATCTTATGAAATAGAGGCAACAGAGACATTTCTGCTCTCCTCTAGCGAACTTGAAGCATCGACCGTATACGCTAATGTTAAAGTAGGTCATAAAAGATGCAAAAAATGAGACATTTTTATTTTCAAATAGATGTCCTACTCTAAACTTTTTAAAGGGTGCTTTAAAACCCACAAGTATGGCTGTGTAAAAAGGTTTCCCAGATTTTTATTTGAAATTGAGGTCTTTACTTCTTTACTTGATTTTTTATAAAATGATACCAGGCGAATTCAGGCAACATTCAAAATGGTTTCAGAATATTAAAATGTGATTTCTGACTTTATCTCCTTAATTTCCCAATGTATAATGTCTTCTGAAAATCAGGATAAATAGATATATTGGAGATGATTCAACTCACTTTATTTTGTCCTCCTCAATCACTTGAGAAAAGTTTTAATGAAGTGCCTTTTCGTCCTGAAAATCGGGGTGATGAAGAAACCCCTTTTTAATTCCTGTAAGTCGTTCCATATTTTCAGATGTTGAAAAGCCTTTTTAAACAGCTTTAAGATTTTGTATTTACTTCCTAAAATTATGACTTATAGTGTAATATCGCATGCCTATCCCGATGAGTAAAAAGTCTTATGTTAGATTTATAAGAACGACAGGTGTTAATTTTACAAAATTCTTCTGTGATACTTTTTTATTCAACTTTTGACAACTACAAAAAACAAAAGAGAATGTGATTCTGGAAGTATTAAAGAGTTTTTTAAAAGGCGTATCCACTGATACCAGGTGGCATTATAAATTATAACAATTTATTGTGGCAGAAAAATATTAAATTGATATAATCAGCTATAAAATCCGGATTAATAATTTGTTATCACATTGTTAATGGTGAAATTTATATCAAACTTAGCAACACTTATTAAAAATGACTTGAAAGAATACTCAGCTGCAAAAACAGAATAATAATCAAGCGAGATCAAATAATTAAAAATTAAGTTTCTAAAAAAGAATGGAAGCACTGCATTACAGAACTTGTTTACCGCAAAAGTTTTTTTTTGTCCTTAAATAACATTATTTGCCATATTTGCATCATCAATGTACGAACTCAATTCTAATCTTAAATTTTTAATCTTAATTTCCTACAAAAACACACTGTTTAAAACTTTTTTCACTCAATTTCTTACCTTGCCATCAGGAACGATATTTTTTAAATTATTATCGTTTATTTATAAAAAATATATACTTGTCTTCTTTTTATAGACCTTTGATGATATAGAATACTTGTAAAAAATGTATTTTCCTTGTATTACTATTTCTATTTTTGAAGTTGCTTCCGCCTGAAAATTATATTTTTGCTTAAAAACTATGTTATTGTTTTTCAAATTCACTAATTTTACGGAAAAAGTAATCTTCATTGATTAAATATTTAATTGTTTTGTTGAAAGATTACCTCGTTTGTTTCAAACTCTATTTTTGTTAAAAATTTATTCGTTAACTGAAAATGTTACTATTACATTTTTGGTTGAAAATGGATTTTTTAAAATTGAAAATTCAACAACTTTGGTGCAAATTGAACCGCTTCATTACAAAATAATTTTTTTGGTCGAAAATTCCGCATTCAGTTGATTTTTTTCCAAATTTATAATTACTTTTTTTTTACTGAAAATTTAACTATTCTAGTTCAATATTTATCATTTGAATCAAAAATTAAACTAATTGAGAAAAACTTAAACTACTTAGTTAAACAAAATTTTGTTGTAGGTTCATCTCTTGAGTTAAAAATT
Source organism: Belonocnema kinseyi (assembly GCF_010883055.1). Lineage (NCBI taxonomy): Eukaryota > Metazoa > Arthropoda > Insecta > Hymenoptera > Cynipidae > Belonocnema > Belonocnema kinseyi. The sequence continues at coordinate 63,455,309 of NC_046662.1, read as the reverse complement.
TATCTGTTTTGTTGAAAACATGTTTTTTGTTGTTTAAAATTAATTTTTTATCTGAAAACGTAAGTTTTCCATTTATGGTTGAAAATTGTTCTTTGCTAGTTGCAAATTCGTATTTTTGGTAGTATACTTATCTTTTTAGTTTGAAATTTCCTCTTTTTTGTTGAAAATGCAACTGCTTGGTTTTTTTTTTGTTTGAGTTAAAAATTGCACTGTTTGTATCGATCCGCAGCTGAACCAGTTCCAATTTCATATTCCTGTCACTTTCAGACTGTCAACTTCCACATTCTATTCTTCGGAACTGGATCAGTTTGTATCCCACTTTTTTGTGTTAATTCAGAAATACTTCAGGTCATGGGTGAACTTTTGTTTTTTCTTTAAATACTGATGTCGATTGTACATAATGGTTATCTAATTAAAAATTTATCATTTTAATTGAAAATTAAACTAATTGAGTGAATTAATATCTTTAGTTATATTATATTATATTTTTTGGTTGAAATATCAACGATTGCATTTTTTTTAAATTCTTTTTTTGATGGTTCAAAACTTAATTAGTTTGTTGAGAATTACACTCCTTGTTTAAAACTTTAAATATTTTGTTGAAAATTCGTTTCTTCTTATGGCTGAAATAACCTATTACATTTGTTGTTGAGGTAAAATCGTCTGTTACAGTACAATACTACTAGTTTTTATTTATTTTTTTATTTAAAATTATATTTTTAATTTGTATTCAAAGACAATGTTCCAAACCCTTGAACTTTTAATCTACAAATTCTTGAATGACTTAATCGCGAATGGCTATTTTTTTTCGGTTAAACTTATTTGCTTCCGATTAAGCAACTCAATACCTCACGAGTTGGTTTTTATTTTTTATAAATACTGAAAATTTCTCTGTTTCTAGCGATCCGCAGCCGAATCTGTTACAATTCTAGGTTCCTGTCACTTTGAGATCAGGAGCTGTACTTAAATTATGGAACTGATTATTTTAGGCCCTCTCTAAAAACCCACCTCCCCTGTAACAAACCGTAACAAAATACTCCCACCCCTATTAATGTACATAATTTTTAGTTTCCAAAAATGTTTTGCTAATGATTGCTAGTAGAATTAAGCAGGGTGTCTGAGAATTTCATTTTCCAAAATTTCCTGATTTATCCTTGACTAATTTTTTATTTTTAATACTTTTAACATAGAATCTTTCATAAATGGAATAAAACAGCATTTTAGATAAAAATTAAAATTATTTAAATTTATTAATTTATTTTAAGCAGAAAATGTAGTTTCTTTGATAAAAATGGATATACAACAGAACACTTAAATTTTCAACGAAATAATTAAATTTTTTAACAAAATAGTTAAATTTTCAACCTATAAAGATGAATTCTCAACAAAAAAAGTGTTATAGTTCATATTTCAATAAAAAAAGTTTGAATTAATACTAAAAAAAAAAAGAAATTTTAAAGCAAAAAAGATGAATTTTTAACAAATAAAGATTTTTCATTCAAGAAAATAATAAAATTGTATCTAAATCATTGACCCTTTAAGCCAGAAGACGAATGCCCAGGTAAAAAATTATATATAAATTATATATATTTTATATATAGTGGATGAAACAATTATATGTTTTATTTGTTTTGTGAAATTTTTCATGTAATTCAAATAAAAAATATCATTAATTTCTGCACTATATATAAATTATATACAACAACTTTTTCAGCTGGGTGTTCTCTACAGAAATTGCATTTTCAAACCAAAATATGAATTTTCAGTGAAGAATTAATTTTCAACGAAACTGATTAATTTTTATTCAGCAAACATGATACTACAAGCCAAGAAAATTAGAAGCTTTCAATAAACATTTTTTTTTTTAATTCACTTTAACTTTTACCTAAGTAGTTCAATTATCAATTTAAAAAGATTATTTTTTAACAAAATAGTTCAGCTTTCAGCCAAATAGATGAATTTTCAACTAAAAATATAAATCTTCTAGAACAAAAATGATTGATTAAGAAAGTGATTCGACCAAATATTTCAAACAAAAGAAGAATCATTTTTAACTAAAAAGTTGCATTTTTCTAAAACAAAATTATATTTCTACTAAAACAGATAAATTTTTTAATCTAAAAGATAAATTTTGAAAACAATAGTTGAATTTTCTGTTAAAAGAGATTTCAGTTGACTATTCCCGATTCTAATATAAATTTTCAAACAGGAAAAAACTTTCTAGGAAAAAAATTGAATTTGTGATTTGTGATTTAAAAATTATATGTTAAAAAAATAGTTGAATTTTTATCCGAAAAAAATTTCAGTCGACTTTTCAAGATCAAAATATGAATTTTTAACAAACAATAGGTTTCTACAAAAAATTGACTTTTCAATAAAACAAAAAAAAATTTTTTTCAAACAAAAGATCCAAAAGACAAACTAGTAAAAAAAGAGGTAGAGTTTTCAACCAAACAATAGTACTTTTGTTCAAGCAAGATGAAGTTTCTTCTGAAACAGATGAATTTTAAAAAGAACTTTAAAAGATAGTTCAGATTTCATCGACAGAATATTCCAATTCACTTTCCAACACCAAAATAATCATTGTGAACAGTAAGTTAATTTTATGCTAAAAAGTAGATTGTCTAACTAAAAAGCATGACTTTTTAGCAATATTCTTGAATTTTTCAACTTAGAGTTGCATTTTTGTCCAAAAAAATTAAAGTTCTACTTAAAAAGGTGAATTTTTAAATTAAAAAGGTATATTTTTTTAATAAAAAGAGATAAATTTTCATTCAAAAAGACTTTAACTAATTTTTCAACACAAAAATATGCATTTTAAACAAAAAGTCAATTTTCTAGGAAATAGTTTAATTTAAAAAAAAACATTTCATTTTTCAAAGAAAGATGCAATATTTATACCAAAAAATATAAACTTTTAAATCTAAAAGAGGAATTTTCTGAAAAAATAGCTTTTATCTAAAAAATAATTCAGTTGACTTATCAATAACAAAATATGATTTTTAAGGTTAATGTTCTACGAAAAGAGCTGAATTTTTAAGCCGAAAAGACAAATTGTTAACAAAACAGTTGAATTATTATCGACTAAAAAGGCAGAATTTTTAAGAAAATTGTTTAAATTTTCAACCAAATAATTAAATTTATAACTAAAAAGATAATATTTAGGAGAAAGTATTTGCGAATTTTCAAAAATTATGTATATGAGTGAAGGATCCCCTCGCCCCTACCGTAATAAATCGTAACAAACTTTCTACCCCCCCCCCCCCCCCCCCCCCCCCCCCCCCCCCCCCCCTCCCAAAGCGTTTACGTAAGTTAAGTACGGTTCTGTATCAACTTCCACATTCTATTCCCCGGTACCGGTCAACTTGTTCTGCTCATCCTTTTTTTACCCTAATTCAGAAAGACTTCAGACCAGGGGTCGTCTTTTGTTTTGTTTTTAAATTGTGATTTCGAATTTACAGAATATTTTTTTGCTCTCAGGGAAAATTCCAATTTTTTTTCCTTCAGTTACTGTTCCCTCAAAATGGGATAGAACAAAAAAAACTCGATTATAAATACAATAACAATTTTTTTTGTTCTGTGAGGGCAATAAAATTTATCGAGTAATTGGATTGGATCAGATATAAAAATACATTCTGGTAGCAATAAGAGTGCTGAATAGGAGCTTATTCATGGAGGACATTTTTACGAGAGGAAGTATCGTTATAGCGATGCAGTATGTCTGGCGCCATGTCGAATTTGTAGCTGTCACGTTCCCTTTCAATTCTGTCCTTCTTTAACTTCACTATCTACACAATTTTTTCGTATCCTTTTTCCTCTTATGGCCATAGTTATCCTTTATCTTTCCTTCCACTCGATGGAACAAGTGCAACGTTAAACGTCGACACATGTTCAAAATTAAGTGATTTACTAAGAGAGCGTTCAAATATTACGTAAGATTAAAAAAGGGGGGCGAGGTCGTGTTTCGTTACAGTCTCTTATGTTGTGTGTATGGGGGCGGGGGTATTTCCCCTCGATTACGTAACATTTTTAATGTATGAATTCGCTGCACCATCAACTCTGTATATAACAATTTGTTAATAAATAATTTGTCTTTTTAATTGTTTAATAATGGGAAATAATAATGTTCTTAACATTTTGCTATCACACTATAATTTTTTTATTTTCTTACATTTTCAAAGATATAGGAAAAACATCAAATTAGGGGCATAATCTTATTTTGAAGAATTCTAAACAAAATTAAAAGCTTTTGATTGATTATGAAAGATTTGAGGACATTGCATTCTTTCAAGAGTTCTGGAACAGTTTTTAATGGTTTAAGTTTTATTCTAAAATAATAATTTTAAGTTTTGAAGATTTCAAAATCCATGCAAACAGCGTATGGAATACTTTGCGACAATTTATTAATTTTGCAGGATTTAAAGAATTTTTAGGTAAACTGAATTTTGCAGTGTGCCATGAGAATAAAAGAATTTTTTAAAAAGATTCATCAGCAATTTTTAAATGATTAATTTTTAGTAAATTCTAAGAGAAAATTAAAAAAGAATACAGCACATTTCTAATTACTTCCTTAAATTTTTAAAAACAATGTAAACGATTTTAAAGCAAATTTAACAAATTCATAAAATAGTTGATCAAAGAAAACATTTGAATTGTAAGCATTTTTTAATATTAGGAAATAATTCTGTTTTCAACATTTTTCTATTACACTACAATTTTAAACAAAATTAGGAAAAGTTTGAATTACTTCAAAATATATTTCAAAGTTTTGGAAATGTTGAAAATATTCTAAAATAATTTGGAATTTGAAAATATTTTAATAAATTTCAAACAAAATGTAGAATTTTTCCAATTTCAAAATAAAAGTTTATAGCTTTTTAAGGACTATAGAAGGTTGTAAGGTAATATCATTTTTTCTTACGATACCGGAGAAAATCTAAATTGAATTTTTCTTTTGAACTTATTTTGCAATATTGCAAAATTTTAGAAAAAATTCTCAAAGTTTGAGAGATATTAAGAATATTGAGCACTTTTGAAATAATACAAAGAAAAATAATTTCAAACTTTAAAAAATTCAATAAACTTAAATGAAAATGTAGATTTTTAAAGATTTAAAAGAAAAAATTAGGAAACTTTTAAAGAGTTTTGTAAGTTTTGAAGAGGATACATTTTTTTAATTTATGAGAAAATTCAAAATGTTTTTCTAGTATAAAGAGTTTATTTTAAGGACATATTAAAAAGGATTTTCGAAATATTCGAAAAGATTCAAAACATTTTTAACAAAGAACCTGTAAGATTTGAAGGAAATTTTCAAATTTTGTCGAACTTTTTAAATAGTTGGAAACGATTCGAATCATTCAAAAAAAGATTAAGAAGTTCAAAATTTTTTTTATAAATCAAGAATTTGAAAATATTTCTAATAACGCAAAAAAGGGAGATTTTTGAAGTTTACAAATTATTATTTGAAAGATTATTAAAGAATTTAAAGCGTTTTAAGAATAAAAATTGAATTAAAAGATATTATTTAAAAAGACTTTATAGCATTAAATGAGATTTTTTAAATTGTCAAAAAGGAAAAGAAAATCTTGTTTAAGTTTGAAAGGTTTCCAAAAATTTATATTTAAATTAAAATTTTTTTTGTTACTTGTTACTAAAAATTACTTTTCACTTCAAATTATAATTTTATTAAATTTTTTTCTTGACTGAAAAATCTTATTTGGCTTAAAATACCAGAATTATGTTAAAAATTTGTCTTTCAGGTTTGAAAAATCACTGTTGTGGTAGAAATCTAGTCTTTTTTTATTAACATTTTATTTGCTTTGTTAAAAATTGAAATCCTTTTTGGTCAAGGATTTAACTATTTTGTTGAAAAGTATTTTTTTTTTTTGAATGAACTGAACCCTTTCTAATTCTTATATCAACTGTTGTATTTTTCGTTGAGAATTCATCTTTCTTTTGAAAATTCAACTTCTATGTTAAAATTTAAACTACTTTGTTAAAAATCTATGTGTATGCTTAAAACCTAATTATTTCTGTTCAAAGTTCATGGCTTGGGTAAAATGTAACAATTTTATTCAAAATTCGTATTCTTTGGAAAAAATTAATATTATTGGTAGAAAGTTGATCTTTTTCGTTGCAAATTCATATGTTTTGGTTGAATTTTCAACTACTCGGTTAAAGTTTGAACGTCTAAGTCTTTGACTACGGCATCGCAACTGCCTATTTACCGCAGCTTATTCAGCAATTTCTGGTGAAACCCGGCCTTAGCCATATTTGGCAATCCTAAAGAGAATATGCTTTCCGGGCAGACCTTGTAGTCTGCTACAGACTTATTATACAAATTTTAATTCAACGGTTTCGACAGATTAGGTTGCAGAGGTGAGCAGACAATGATTCTTGTTTTCTTTGTTTTGTACTTAATGGTTAGCGTGTTACGTTTGTGCTCGTAAACCATCGCGATGATTAGGAAAGTGTATGCTTATGAGTCTATGAGTGATACTAAAATTCAGCGCACATAATTCGCAGCTTATTCAGCAATTTCTGGTGAAACACGGCCTTGCACGATTTCAGTAGTCTCCATAAGGCCCTAACAGCCCTGAAAATCGAAAATCCTTTAATTGATCTTTAAATTTGGCTGCGGTTTATCCCTACTTTCTGAATATGGATTAATAATATTTTAATCCAGTTAAAGTCAATTTTGTTTATAATAACTAAAAAGTTTTAATCTTGTAACAGCTATTTAATTGCCAAATTGATAAATGAGATTCTGATTGAATTAGAAATCAGGGATTTGAAGACAACTGATTGATTTACTTTAGAACCACAAGGGCAAGAAAGCCAAAGCTAGTTGAGTTAAAGCACATTTACTAGAGCTAAACCATGATGAACAATGCGGTCGCGTTGTACCTACATGCAAGGTATATACTTACTTACACACACGTGGCGTAGGGCCTCGGTAATTCACCTCGTTATATTTAGGCCGATCGATATATACCGATGTTACTGGATTCCTGTATTCGTGTATAATACATGTATATGTGACATCCAATGTATTTGAATATTCCAATCTTTCTGCTTAACAAGATGCCTACTGAACCTTAATTCTTAACTAATCCCTTTCAATCGAATTCTATGCCTTAAATTGAAAAATTATTATAATTATGAACATTCAGTTAACAATCTGATAATAATAAATCTTTTTTTTATCTGCATTGTACTCTTATTCCTAATCAGAGGTTTCACATTCTATTTTGGGATGTTCAAAAACCGTTTTTCAGTAAAAAAAATTCCGGTTGCCTTTTAAGCTTTTATGAACTCTACTATTCTTTAATAAAAGTTATATACATTTTGAAAAGAACTAAATATTTTAGAAATCTGCAGCAAAATATATATTTTGAAATATTGTAAAAATTAATTCTGACTCCATAAGCCAAAATGTTTTCAAGACAGGGGAAATAGGATAGTTTTTCCTAAAATAGGGGGATAATAGGGGAATAAATTTTCTTGAATAAAATAATGTATAAGCACCTTCATAAATCAGTTATGAAACCCTCGAGTTTTTAAATAAAAATATATATTGCATTTTCAAGAAAACAGTTCAATTTTTAATAAACAAACAATTTAATTTTATACCAAAGAGTTGCATTAATTAGTAAAAAGTTTAACTTTCAAGCAAAATAGACGAATTTTAAACCAAATAGTAGTATTTTTGAACAAAAAGAATTTAATTAAACCAGAAACAATTTTTATCGAATTATTGGAATAAACAAACCAAAAAGATACATTTTTCAGAAGGCAGCTATATTTTGAATCGAAAAATGTTCAGTCCAACAAAGATAAAGTTTGAATCCAATAAGTTAAATTTTCTACAAAGCAGTTGGATTTATAAATGAAAAAGATGACTTTTCAACACAATAGTTAAATGCACAAGAAAAGAATTAAATTTTCAACAAAACTTTTGATTTTTTATATACGGGGTGGAACTTTCAACCTAAAAAGATGGCTTTTCAACAAAATGGTCGAAATTTCCATTCTCAATAAAAAATGTTATAATTGGTATTTCAGCCAAGAAGATTTTAATTTTAAATCAAAAATTGTCAGAATAACAATAAAATTTTCAATTAAGTTGTTGAATTTTAACACCAAAAAGGCAAATTCTCGAGAAAGCAGTTGGATTTTTAAACCAAAAATATGTATTTTTAATAAAATAGTGTAATTTTCTATATAATAATTGAATATTTAGCCGGAAAATATGGATTTTCCACAAAATAGTGGAATGTTCAATTACAGAAGTTGACTTTTTAACAAAATGTGATAGTTGATATTTCAACAACAAAAATTTATTTAAAATCAAAAACAGTCAAGAGAAAAATAAAATTTCAAACCAGATTGTTTAACTATTAAACTAAAAAGGCCAATTTGATAAAAAGCGGTGAGATTTTTAACCTGAAAATATGTACTTTCAACCTAATATTTAAATTTTCTACCAAAAAGAATCGATTTATAACAAAACTGTTGAAATATCTGCAAAGCAATCAATTGTTTATCAACACGTGATTGTTAACCAATAGTAGAACTTTCAATTAAATATTTAAATTTTCTGAAGAATGTTTGCATTTTACGTAGAAAAGAAGTTTTCTACAAAGCATTTAAATTTTCAATTTCAACCTGAAAGTACGAATTTTCAGGCAATAAATTTGAATTTTCTACAAAGTAGTTAAATTTTTAACTAAAAATAAACTTCGCACTGAAAAATTTAATAGTTGAATGTTTAACTATAAACAATACATTTTTAATCGCATATAAAATATTTTCAACAAAATACTTAAATCTTCAACCAATAAAATGGATTTTTCATTTTTAATACAAATTCAATTAGTATTCAAGCGAAAAAAACGAGAAAAAAAGTGAATTTTACCGAAAACAGGGAAAAAGCGGAATTCTCCCAAAAAGAGGGGGAAAGAGGATAATAGAGGAAGATGTTAGAATTCTCTATTTGGAAGTTTTTCTTGTAAAATAAAATCACTAATTTTCTTTTTTTTTCCAGCATTTCAAAAAATAGTCATTCACAGTTATAGTTTCTATATGTAATGTCGCATTCTGCGTTACCCCCCCCCCCTCCCACATAGCAGTCTGACGTAGTTTTGAACGACCACGTTGACCCAATTATAGGAGAAACCCCCTATCTTACCATTGACCCAGTTTAGAGTTAACAGGTTTAATTTTGAAATTCACCATATACGCATGATGACAAAATTCACCATATAAACATGATGAAAAAATGCATCAATTTTTTACAATCTCGTAACATGTAATAAAGTTTTTATCATGTCCCATAAGATCCTTTGGTGTGAAATATCTTTCACCTAGTCTCTATGAAATGCTTTGCAAGATAATCTTTCCATCTACATTCTCTTTTTAAATATTCTTCGCTTTTATAATTGGATATAAAGAAAGCAATTTTCCCTTGGTCGGAAAGGTATTTTATAATTCACTCGTTTAACGTATTTTCATTTTATTGTTACATTTCTTGCCTTTTTAATATTTCAGTTCTTATTCTTAGAATAAAAAATCCGAATTAATATAAATTCCAATTTTGAATTTATTACTTTAGTTAATTAATTTTTGGAAAACAAGAAAAAATCGGCTTCGGCCCGGGTTTGAACTAGGAACGCCACTATCCCTGAGCGGAGCGTCAACCATTTGCGCCACCGAGGCGTTCCTGATTTGCGTGAGGCAGATTTTTTCTTGTCCTTGAAAAATGATTGCCAAAGTCATCGTTTCAACATCGAACCTTTTATTCAATAAACATTTAAAATCGCGAACTTTAACATATTTAAATAGTAGTTATATCTTCCAAAAATTAATTGGATTAAACTCACCTTGATCAAAAAATGGTACATTTGTCGCAGTGAAAAATGCCTATACTCAGTAAAAAGGTAACTTTTAAGAACAAGAAAAGGTCTACTGAAACCTCAGTGGCGTAATTGGTAAGCTCTCCACTCATGGTTAGTGGCGTTCCTGGTTCAATTCCGGGCTAAGGCAAATTTTTAAATGTTTTAACATCGAATTTTTTATTGATTTTTGCAGATTTAGATCCACAAATGACGTAGAAACTTCCTGTGAAACCCGATTTTGTATCCATTCTAGTCAAAGTTTTTTCTCTTTCAGGATCAGTTTGATAAAAACCTTTAAAAAGAATTTCCAAGACTTGGAAAAACTTAAATGCAAACGAACCCAAATAGTTCTTACAGTAATTTCTAGGAAATTGGAAAAGATTTTATTGTACCATTTCAGAGTTTTCGGGAAGGGAGTCTTGTGATTGTTTCTCTCGTGATTTACCCTCTTTGTAATTTTCTTTCTAACTGATCTGAGATTTAACCAAGATTTTAGTAAAGGGGCCGTCCACAAATAACGTTAGCAATTCGAGGGGGTTGCTTGAGGGGTCACTTCAAACACTATAGTTGGTAAGAGGTCGGGGGGTGGGCTCCATTGGAAGTACAGTTTGCAACTTCCTATTGATAAATTTTATGAAAGTTTGCGACTTCTGCGAATGACGTTCCTGCAAATATTTCCCCCTTTTTAAAGAACATTTCTTTTTTCTCTCTCCTTTTAAGAAATGTCTCCATTTTTAAATCATATTTTCGCTTGAATGTGATTCGACTTAATAGAATCTAATGAAAAAATGCAATTAGTTTTGGGTAAAAATTAATTATTTTTGGTTGGAAAGTTTACTATTATATTTACGACTATTCTGATTAAAAATTCTACTGTAAGATTGAAAATTTAATCATTCTGTCGAAAATAAATCTTTTAGGTCGAGAACTGAACAACTTGGTTGAAAGTTCGACTGATGACTTTGTTAAAAATTTGTCTTCTTGTCTAAAGATTTATTTATTTGGTTGAAAATTCATTTATTTCCTTTAAAAATTGTTTCTTTTCAATTAAAAATTAATTTTTGAAATTAAGAATTTTCCCATTACATTTCTAGCTAAAAATCGATCTCTGTGAGATATGAATTCTACTATTTAGTTGAAAATGTATATTTTTTTACTTGGAAACGTATGTATTTTGATGCAAATTCTTGTTTTCTTCTTCACAACTTAATCTTCTTAGTTAAATTTAAAGTTTTTGTTTAAAATTCACCTCTTTAGTTTAAAATTTTTATTTTTTTTCGAAATTCTTTTTAACTCAATTAAGTTGTTTGTTTATTTAGGTGCAAATATTTTTTTGTTGAAATATCATAAACTACACTTTTAGTTGAAAATTCATCTTTTGTGTTTTAGACATTTCAACTGCCTGGTTGAATCTTGTGCTACTTTGTAAAAAATTTACCTTTTCGGCTGGGAATTCATCAGTACGGTTCAAAATTTAATTATATCGTTCAAAATTCGTCTTGTTGGTTGAAAATTAATTTTTTAAACTGAAAATGTGTATATAAATTTTTTGACATGTTATTTTGACATGTACTTTTTTAAATTAAAAATTCGTGCATTCGTTAAAAAAAATCATGTTTTTGGGTAAAACCTTAATTTTCTTAGTTAGAAATTCCTCTTTATCGTTTAAAATTCATCTTCTAGGTTAAAAATTTAACTATTCTGTTGCGATTTCGTATTTTTTATTAAATTTCTTTGTTTTTGATATGAATTAAAATATTTCTTGGTTAAATATTTATAAATTACACTTTTTGTTAAGCATTAATCTTTTCTGTTTAAAAATTAATCTGCCTGGTTGAAAGTTTTACTACTTTGTTGAACATCAATTTATTTTTTTAAAAAATCGTATTTATAGTAGAAAATATAACTAGTTTTTTTAAAACTAAAAATGTAACTGTTCCATTTTTGGTTGCAGATTCATGTATTTCATCAAATATTCGCCCTTTTGATAGAAAATTAATTATTTATTGTTGAAGATTTATCCTTTTTGATTAAAAAATAATCCGCTTTGATGTGGAATTCAACAATTTTGCTGAAAATTTATCTTCTTTGGTTGAAATCAACTGTTTCTCATTTTTAATTGAATTTTTTTCACTGGACATGTCAAGTATTACAGGTGTCGTAAAAAAATCATATTTTGGGTTTAAAAATTCAACTGTTTGGTAGAAAATAAAACTATCTGGTAACTGATGAAAACATTTTTTTCTCAATATTCTTATAATCGAGTTGAAAATGTAGCTGTTTTAGAAGAAAATTGAACTATTTGTTTAATAATTAAACCATTTATTTGAAAAATTAAATTTTTGGTAGAAAATGAATTTTGTTGTTAAAAATTCATACTTTCAGGTGGAAAATTTAACTGTTTTGTGGATCATTAGCGTATTTTGTTAAAAATTCGTCTTTTTGGGCCTGAAATTAATTTTTCTCTAATTAAAATTCTTTTTAGTACACTAAACTATTTGGTTAAAAACGCATTGTTTCAGTTCAATTTTACTGGTAGAAATTTATTCGCTTCAATAAAAATTAATTTTTTAAACTGAAAATGTAATTATATCATTTTTGTTAAAAAATTATCTTTTTAAGTTAGAAATTCAACCCTTTTGTTAGAAAATTCAACTATTAGGTTTAAAAATTAAACTATTCATTTGTAGAATTATCTTCTTGGTTAAAAAAGAACTTTTTTGTTGAAAATTCAGTGTCGGGTGGAAAATACAACTGTTTTGTAAGAAATTCATATATTTTGTTAAAAAATCGTCGTTTAGTGTAGATGATTAATCTTCTCATTCTCAGAAAATTGATCTTTTTAGTTGTGGATTTTATTATTATTTAGCACCTTCCTTAATTTAGAAAATGGCTAACTAAAAAAATTTGTACGTATATCATTTCTGAACAAATTAATTTTCATAAAAACATGACGAATAGAATTGTAAAGAACTTTTCAATAAAAAACAAATATATAAAAATAAGACAATTTTAATAAGAAAATATTAGCTTAACTATTTTTTATTATTTACGCTTGGGTTTTTCATTTACAATTTTTTTTTTAACAATTGTTCTTTTTTGTTGTAAATTTATTAAATCGTGCTGAAGATTAAATAATTTGAAAACTCATTTTTTAAAGTGCATACTTTGTATGGGAAGTATGTTTCCCTGAAAGTAATAAACGTCTCTGAGTTAACATTCATTTTAGCTTCACTTTGTTTAATGAAAACTACAATAACGTCTCACGTAATTTAAAGCAGATTATGAATATGCATCAGCCTCCACAGGTCTTTATGAGGCGATCTGAGAAGATAATAAACATTTTCATTGAAAACGTCTGTTAGGAGTAGACTAAGGTGTTAAAAAAACAGAGTTTGAATTTCGTAACGGATTCAGAAAATGGGCCACTGTTTGTATAATATTCAGTGTTTTTGAAATTTAATTTTTAAAAGTATAAATCGAAAGATTATAACTTTTTCATACTTTTAAAAGACATTATGTTATTTTTGAGAACCTGCTGGTTTTTTTTTCAGTTGTGCATATTTTAAAACAACTTTCGTCCGTATAAACCAGGGAGATTGCAGGTCACAGTGAGCTTGAAAATCAGATAAATGTAGGATATTTAAAAAAAGGCAGTGACTTTTATTCGCTTTTTAAAAAATGCACTATTTAGCCACTTCGATAATTTTAAAAAAGATTCTAGGGTATTTTGAAAACATATAAGGAACTTTCAATAGCTTTAAAAATTTTAAAGGGATTTCAACAGATTTTCAAGTCTTGGAAACATTTGAGAGTATTTTAAAAGATTCCAAGAAATATTAAATTGATTCCAATCTCTTAATAGAACTCCAAAGAATTTCCAAGATATTATAATATTTTTTAAATTCTATGGAATTGTCAATTCCTTTCAATAATTTTATTAGACTCCAATATCAAGGAATCTTAGATAATGTCAAAATATTTTAAACAGTTAAAGATTTTTTTTTAAGATTCTAAGGAATTTTCTACAGATTTGAGAAGCTTCAAGGGACTTCAAAAGACGTCAAAGGATTTGAAATAAATTTGGGTAATTTGAAAGAAATACAATAAAGTTTTTCATATTTTTGTATTGTTTTTAATTTACTTGATTTTTTTTTGTAATTCACCATGAATTTTCATGAATCTTATTTGAATTCTTCTGATTTCTTTTAAATTCCTCTAAATTATTTCAATTTTACTGAAATCAATGAATCTTTGTCAATTTTTATTTTCACAATATATTAATCAATTTTATAACATTTTTTAAATAAGTTTAATAAACAAATGTATTATCCTAAAGCTGCAGCCTTATTAAAAGAATGAAAGTAATGAGAAACTTAAACTAAAAGAACTGATATTAATTGATTAACTAACCCAAAATCTTGCTGAATTTACTATGAAGATATCAATTAAAAAGTCTGAAGTAGAAAAAAAAAATTTTCCGTTGACAGATGCACCAATAATGGATTTGTTTATTGGAATTGTTTAAAAAACCATAAAGTTGGTGAATAAATCATGATTTTTGTTTAAATTATTATGAATTTCCTAATTTAAAAAGTTGTAATTAAAAAAAACGAATTTTTCTTACGAAAAATCCCTTATCTATAGATTTGTTTGTTAAATTTGCTTAAAAAATCATAAAATTTATCAACTGGTTATGCATGTGGCTTTCCAAGTGAAAGGACTGGCAGTGAAAAAAAAAAACGAATTTTTCTATCTACAGGTGCTCGAATAATGCATTTTCCATTAATTTAGTTTTAAAAAACTCATAAGATTAATTAACAAATTATAAAGCTTTCTCAAATTGGAATAAAGTTCCTAATAAAAAAAAATGACGTCGAAAAGAAAACGAATTTTTTTTTCGATAAAAGGCTGATTAATGCATTTCTTGATTGAATTGGTTTATAATATTAACAAAGATAATCTTAAGAAGAAATTGATTCACCATCATATTGTTTTTATCCAAATGTCTCGCAATATAACTTTAAAAAACGAAAAATTCTGGCAAATCGTAAAAAACTTTCTGGCAACAAATAATTTGTTTGTAAATTTTGTTTCGTTTATTATATAATTCTGAAATATATTTAACTAATGCTACTCTGTGAAACTTAGGTGATTTGAACCATTTTATATTGTTGAAGAGTACCGGGAACATAAACTAGGAAAAAATGCCATTTTTGCGTCTTTTTTTCCCACTGTACGCCGGTAGAAATAATTTTCAAAATTCCATGACTTGTTCCCGATTTTTGCCAGATTAATTTTTCATTCTCCCTGATCATCAATATTTAAATTGAAGGTGTTGATTGATATTTGCATCTGACCAGTAATCAACACTGTTTTCATTTTTCAATCACCATTTTGTCTTGTCTCGGCTACGCCTCAACTCTGACTCTTACTGCAATTTACACGAGGCAAAGTGCCACTTAGGGGTCAAGTGTCACACACTATTTTTTTATCACAGCAATCAATCATAAGTACAAATAGGTTTCATAAAGTCCTAATCTACAAATCCCTAGAGGTTCTAGAGTTGGAGTCCGGTAATGTGTGTGGGGTAAGAAGTTAATACTAAAATAACTTAATCGCTCGAAAATACCCTAAATACCCTGAATATCATAAATACCCTAAATATCCTGAATACTCTGAATACCATAAATACCCTATATATCCTGAATACCCTAAATAGTCTGAATAGTCTGAATATCCTGAATAACCCGAATGCCATAAATACCCTAAATACTATAAATACCCTTAATTCCCGCAGTAAAAGGCTTAGGGTCAATGTTAAAAAAAATTATATTAGGTATTATTTGCAGTACCTGAAAACGCGCTCATGATGGCAGTGTGATAAAAATTATTCTATCTATAAAATCTTGCTAGGAATGAGCCCACTTTTAATTCTAGCAGTCTGGATCGAATATTTCCAGAGATGTCAAGTTAATTGTCCTCAAACCAACGATATTCGCCAAATGATCAGCTTCTGGCGGATTTCCAGAATAGGATGGTAGCAACAGGGTTGACAGATTGACGGACAAATATAGGGTAGAAAGCAGATCGAGATTGGACGCCCTCGAATTTAAAGTTTCTAGAACAAAAGTTACGTTTATATTTTCATCTGAATGAGACGGTATTGGTTTTATGTGGAAATTGTTTTTCGCTAATTTCATCGAATCCTGATGCTTTCGGACTCACTGATTGAAAAAAATCGATTTTATTTCGTTAGCCAACGATTTTGGCTTACCCCTGGAAATGCTTTTTGGAAAATAAAAACATTCATTTTGCAGCAAAATTATGTGAAATACAAGAAAAATTGTGAAAAGTAAATTTTTTTATCCCGAAAAGAACTACAAATATACTTTCAAAGATTTTTTTGTCAAGACGCATATTTGTTGTTTTAATCGTAAAAAATGTTCTTGAAAATGAAAAATTCAATTTTACAGCGAAACTATATGAGATACGTGAAAATTTCTGACAAGCAAAATTGTTTATAGCTAAAAAATATCTAGAAAATTTCTTTGAATCGTTTTTTGATACGATGCAGTTTTTTATTTTGTCGAGAAAATTGTTATTAAAAATAAAAAATTCTATTTTTTAATAAAGCTATGTGTGATGAGAATTTGTTCGTTATAGCTGGTTATAAAACTTTTTTTAAACCTACCGTTTTTATTTAAAATCATCGATTTCATGTGAAAAATGTTAACTTAAAATAGGTAAAAAATTGTAAATCTTGTTGAAATCTATACCGACTTCGATGAAACGCGAGCATATCCTAAAGTTGTTAGAAAAATTGTAATTTTCTTTGAAATTATACTAATACTAATACTAATTCTCGAAAAAAAACTAACGTAACATAACCTTAAACTGTTTCAAACTGTGTATCTTTATTGGAATTTAGTTTCTTTTTTATTTAAAGTAACTAATTTGAATTGAAAAATCTAAAATTGTTAACAAGTTGTGAATCTTTTCTTAATCTATTTTTTATATTTTGTCTTCATAACCGATTTCTTGTGAAGAATGTGAATACAACGTAAAACTTGTCTTTTAAAATAACAATTTTTGGTGTAATACGATAAAGTAACCTACATTTGTTATAAATTATTAATCTTTGAAGCCTATTCAAATTTACTTTATAAGCTTCAATTTCCGGTGAAAAAAAAACAAAAACAAAGACAACCTAAATTTTTAGGAAGTCTTTTGTTAAAACTGTATGATTTTATATGAAAATTCTTTTTTAAAAATACTAATCTACTAAATTATTGTTCAAATATTGTAAATATTTTTGTGAAATCTACTGAACTTTTAATAACAGTAGCAATTTCAGACAAGAAATACTAACATAAAGTAAACAAAATTTATAATAACGTTTCTTGTTTGAAATAACAGTTTTTCGATGGAAAATGTTAACATACCCTAAAGTTGCTAAAAAATTGTTAATCGACTTTGAGATATATAATGACTTCCAGTGAGAAACACAAAGGTAAATAAAATTTTTGTTTAAAAGTTGTATCTTCTTTGAAATCTAATAATTTTTTAATTGTAAGTACGGATTTCCGATACAGAATGTCAAGAAAAAACTAAGAATTTCTTAAAATCAAATTTCCAGTTTTTCGAAATAAAGCTAATATAAAATAACAAAAAATTGTTCAAAAATTTGAATCTTCCTTTAAATGTAATTGTTTTTGTTTAAAATAACCAATTTTTGATTTTTTTTAATATTAAAATAACATTAATTTGTTAAAAAATTAAAATATTGTTCGAACTATAATGTTTTTTGTTTAAAAATAATAATTCTAAGTGTTAAACGTTAACGTGATCAGAAATTGTTAGAAAATTGTGAACCTTTAAGTCGAACTATTTTTGTTTTAAAAAACCCTCAATTTTTGGTAAAAAGCGATAACCAAACCGAAAAATATAAATTGTTGAAAATTTATTTATGTTTGAAATATTATGATTTTTTATTAAAAATATGCATTTCCTAAATAGAATGCTAAACTAATCTAAAATTGTTGAAAATTGGGATCTGGATGATAATTTATGTTTAGAAATGCTAATTTCAACTGTAAAAAAATATGCCCGCTGCGCGGGCACATTAACATTGCGCGCTGCCCGCCCGGCGCTTTGCGCCGAATTTGAGCACGCCCAGGGCGCGCGGATACACTCTTCGCGTTCGTTTTCTAACATTTGACGCATACACTCTAACTAAATTTTTTGCAATATCGTAAATTCTGTAAATTAAATCGAAAGCTGTAGTTAAAACTTCTAAGGAATTACAGCCATAAACTGTAACTGATATTTTTTTCTAATTGGTTTTAAATAAGGTTCTCAAAGCACTTACGGCTTTGAGGATTACATTCTCATTACGAAACTCGCGCTTCGCGCTCGATAACTTGTATCCAATTGAAAAACTTCATCAAGATCATTTTTAAACCCTGTTAAAATCTGCTCAAAACAACGCTTTCAACTTTTGAAATCTTAAAAAACCGAAATTGCATATTTTTGAAAATGATTTACCTTTTGTTTAATTAAGAAAGTTCATAATAATAGTTTCGAAAAAAAAAATATTTTATATCTAGTAGAAATTTGGATTTATATTTCTCAACCTATTAAAAAAATTTTTTGGTCTTTTTTTGAAGATTTTCAAAATGTTGAAGAACGTATAACTTTTTGAAGTTTTATCGAATTCAAAATTTCATTAGGATAATTTTCAAGTTTTTTTGACGCGTGCCAGAAAATTTGACAAAAATGTCTAAAACTTATAAAAAGTTTTTATTCAAATTTTGAAACAGCTCAAACTTTTTGAATTTTTGTCTAATCGAAAAATTTCACTCAAATAGTTTTTAACAATATTTTATATCTTGTGATTAATTTAAATGAAATTACCTAATCTTTTAGAAACATATTTATTTATATTTTTCTGAACATTTTCATATTTTTCGAAAGTATATAACTTTGATAATTTTCATCGAAATTGAACATTTTATTTGAATAATTTGAAAGTATTAATAATATAGTATTAATAATAAAGTAATAATTGAAATAATCTATAAGAAACTTTTTAAAAAGTTTTAAAATTTGAATTTTTTTTTTTAATTTTGAAAATGCTCTAAATTTTTAAATTTTGGTTGGAAATATATGATGAACCAATTTAACCTTTATTTTGGGAACCCCCTCAATTACCCCACGTGTTTTAGTATCCTTTAGCACTTCACGTTTCTTTCAGCGTAAACAAATCCCACTGAATCTGATCAACGGTTCCTCAAAAACTAGGGCCTTTAAAATACCCCCCCCCCCCTATACCCGGATCCTCACCCTGTTTCCAGGTTATACAGAAATTGCGTCGTTTTCAAAAGGGTCAATTTGAGCCCCGTGGGGTAACTGAGGATTAAGAAGTGTATCAAAGGCTGACTTGATTGGACAAATCCTTCAAAAGTTAGCGTGGCTACAACAACCAGGTAACCACACATGCAGACATACATACAGCATACAGACAGACAGGCACCGATAAAATTTTATGAATTTTGGATTCTGTGATTGCCGAAACGTAAAAATCCGTTAAAAACCAGAAATGGAAAATTTGGAAGATTACATTATACTCTCATGAATGAGAATGTAAAAATTTCAAATTTGTAACAAAAATAAGAAGAGAAAATATCAAAAGTATATCTATAATGGATAATTCGATGCGAAGTTTCATTAGGTTTCCTAAGGCTTTTGAAAAAAGTTTCTCCGTCTTTTATTTAACGTGTAATGACGTGTCAAAGTCAGAACTATTTTCAGTATCGCTCGTGCTAATTATTATTTAAATTAGGCGGTAGATTTTGGTGCACCACATTAGGCGCCGCTCCCCTAGGCGGTGGTGTAGATAAATGATCCTATGTAGTAGCGTTAATGAGGAAATGAGTAAATTACTGTCTGTGCGTCATACAGCGAGGTTCATGTACGCGAAGACGTATTTATATACATTGTAGGTACCTCGTTTCACTTTTGCATTTTTTTTTTCACTCTCTTCCTCCCACTCATTGTCGCCCCACATAACATCTTTTCGTTGGAATATCTAATGAAGCAAGTGTTCTTCGCACAATATTTAACTCTTGCCATCATAAATTAAACTTTGCTTGAATCAATATTCCGTGTTTTATGCGAAAAAATAGTCGTTGAGAAAAAAGTCTATGATAACTCATTGGGTTTTATAAAATTGTACATTTAATTTTTCTAGAACAAAATTAAATACGACAAAACAACACTTTTTTTATAATATTTTTTCCGCAAGATTTCTTCATGAAATATTTAAAATCTTTCATGTCTTTATAAAATATTTGAAATATTTCGAAACCTTAATCAAATTTCCTAAATAGTTTGATTTCTTTATGAAATATATAAAATATTCCAAAAACCTTCGAAAACTTTGTAAAATCCCTGCAATTTTTGAATATCTTTGAAATCTTGGTATAATCTTTTGATATATTTAACATTTTTTATTTCTTTGTGAAATCTTTGAAAATTTTCGGTTTCTTTGTATTATCTTTGTAAAATCTGCCATCAATTTTCTAAATCGTTGAGAATACATGTAAATGCATGTATGGTATATTCATTCATTTAAAGTTACTAATATATTAATGAAAAAGCGAAAAAAGCTTATTTTTTACAGTATTTCTTCAGATGAAATATCATTGAAATCTTTGATTTCTTTTTGAAATCCTTGAAATCTTCGTGAAATTTTTAATATCATTTTAAAGTATTGATAATCTCGGTGAAACTGTTAAAATCTTTATAAAATCTTTTAAAATCTCTGCGAAATCTTTGTGAAATCCTTAAATTATTAAAATTTTTTTAATTTCTGTGTAATTTCCGATATTTTTTTGAAATATTTGAAATCGTTTTGAAATATTTTGAAATCTATGCCAAAATTTAAAAACCTATTTGCAAACATTGATATCTTTGTGAACTGTTTTGAAATGTTTAAAAAATATTTTGCTGTCCTTGAAATCTTATATTTTTGTGAAATATGCAGACATCCTTAAAATCTTTGTGTAATTTTTTTCAATCTTTATGAAATCTTTGTGCATTTTTTTTAATTACTGCTAAATCTTTGAAATCTCTGTGAAAGCTTTTGAGAAATCTCTCAAATCTTTGTATTCTTTTAAAATTTTTGAAACTTTATGAGTTTTCCAAAATCTTTTAAATCGTTGTGAAATCTTTGAAATAATTGTTTAATACTTTGAAATATATGCGAAATTACCGAAATCTTTGTAAAAAGTTTTAAAATCTATGTGAGATCTCTAAAATTTTTGTGACTATTTTTCTATCTTTGAAATCATTGTGACATGTTTTATATCTTTTAAAATCTTCTATATTTTCGTAATATCTTTGTGAAATCTGTGATAAACCTTTCAAATTGTTGTAAAATATCTAAAAATATTTACGAAATTTGTGAAATATTAATGAAATCATTGATATCATAGTAAAATCCTTTGAAATATGGGTACGATCAGAGAAATTTTTGTGAAATATTTCGAAATTTTTGTCACATTTCTGAAATTCTTGCGAAATATTAAAAAAATTTCCGAAATCATTCATATTTTTGATATTTCTTATTTCTTCATAAAATCTTTTGAAGGATTTGTAAAATCTTGATATCTTTGCGATATTTTTGTGATATTTTTGTGACATCTTTGAAATCTTGATGAAATCCTTAAAATATTTGTATAAACATTGTTATCTCTCGATACTTTTTTTTAATCTTTTAAAATCCTTGAAATATCTGAGAAATCTTTTGAAATCTTCGTATCTTTTTGATATTTAAAATTTTAGTGAATTTATGGATATCTTTTCGATATATAAAAACTTTTTGAATTCATTGATATCTTTGTGCTAATATTAAAATCTTTGTAAAATACTTTAAAGTCCTTGCAATCTTGTGAAATGTTTGTGAAATCATTGATATCTTTGATTTCTTTATTAAATCTTTTTAAATCCGTGAAATATTTGTGTGATATTTTGAAATCTTTAACATCTTTATGAAATTTTGGTTAGGTATTTAAAATCTTTGCGAAATCTTTAAAAACTTTCTAAAATCCTTTAAAATCTTTTTCAAAGTTTTGAAATCTTCGTGAAAGCTTTGCAATCTTTATGAACTTTTTTAAAAATTTTACGAAATTTTCTCAATCTTTGTGAAATGTTTGTGAAGTCATTGATGTCTTTCATTTCTGTATAGAATCTTTTGAAATTCGTGGAATCTTATGAAATCTTCAATATCTTTGTGAAATTTTTGCTAAGTCTAAGAAATCTTGGTGGAATAAAAAAATGTGTGTTATTCAAAATCTTTCTAAAATCCTCTAAAATATTTTAAAGATCCTCTTAAACCTTTGTGAAATCATTTTAAATCTTTTCGAAATCTTTGCGATTATTGTGAAATGTTTGTGAAAACATTATTGTCTTTGACTTCTTTGTTAAATCTGATGAAATCTGTAAAATATTTTAAAAATATTTTTAAATCTTTAATATCTTCGTAAAATCTTTTGAATCTGTGAAATAATTAAAAATCTTCAATATCTTTGTAAAATCGTTGCAACAAAATGATTAAAGAATATTTCGTTTCTTTAAATTAAAATATTTTTCTGTATCAATCGAATACCGTTTCAGTAGAAAAACCTTCAGGTTCATTTAAAGTAAACGATTCGAAAACAAAGACCCAAAAACAATATACTTACGCAATAAGAACTACGTCTTCTCGAGCTTTTTTTATTTGAAACTTTTTTTTTGGAATGTAAATATTTTTCAAATATTATTATAAATATCAGTCTTTATTTCCTTTTGCAATGAAACTTACTTGCATATATTCAAATAATTTTTTTTTCTATATAAATCAATTCATAGAATTTAAGTTATTAGAGTTATAGTTGGTATACTAATACGAAGCAATGCGAGTGCAATCATAGAGGAGGAAATTAAGTAGTACTTCCTTAGGCAGGATACGTGGCTAATTTCAAATCTAGATAACTAGAGGGTGGAATCTTTCTATGTTTGACTTTGTAATGAAAAATAATTAAGTAATTATTTAATCCACCATCAGACTTGTAGTAAAAACCCACGAAAAACCGAGGAGATTGGACAAATAATTGGATAATTAAAGACGTGTTATGGTATGTTTCTGTATAGCAGACATTCACAATTTCAAAAAAACGAAGGGATACTAATTAATGATTAAAATCATCATTTAAAATTGGTTATTTAAAAAACTGAAATAAGAGAATTTATGACTTTTGATGATTATATTTTACCCCAGGGTGGTTTGTTAGTATTAGAGCAAAAATCAGATATGCATCAAATTATTCTCTCACGGTTATTGACAAATATGGAAATATTGCTGATACACCCTTGAAACAAAGTTAGTATTTACAAACTTTTTTGTGATCAGCTTTCTGAATGAATTGAGACGCGAATTTTTCAAGGTTGATTGATCAATTTTATCCCGAAATTAATTCCGAGTAAAAAATTATGTCTATAGTTTATCATGCTCCTGTTTTTAATTTTTTTATCGGTACAATCTATTATTTAGTATACGCAATCATCGCAAGTAAAATAAATTTTATAAATATATAAATTAAAAAGTAGTGTTATTCAATATTAATGGGGAAGGCTTACAAATTAAAGTCAATTAAAATTAAAAGTTCTAAATAAATATTTCCAGTCATTTCTAAAATGTTATTTTTTCTCAAGAAGTAATCTAAAATTGCCTTTACTTCAGAGAATAAATGTGAATGAAGATGTAACAGTCAGCTTATAAACTGCCCCTTTATTTGAACCATTCATTCATCAGCCTTCAAATCTCTCTGGGGCACTTAACGGCTCTTCCTTGGTACCTTTATTAAACAAAATTTCTTGAAAGCAAGTTATAAAAAAAACTCAAATACTCCAACATAAAAAATATTATAAGAGGATCCTGCAAACTTTAAAAAATGATCTGAATTAATGCAAATAAAAAATAAAATTCTTTGTCGAGGAAAATGGGTCAATAAAAATTGTTAATTCTATCAAAAAAGTAATGTAACGATATATCTTGAATATCTCGGAATTATTGCTGTTGAAAACCTGCTTTGTTTTTCATTATTTGAAGCTACTTGATATCTTAACTTTGAATTTAAAAAATTGAATCTACAAACAATAATCTCTTTCAATAAGAAAAACCATAACAAACTTTTTTGAAAGAAGAAGATATTGAATGGGTATGTTTATAACAAATTATTAGATTCCAGAAATTGAAAATTTTTCATCAAATAGCGTCTTTCGCTTTTGTTACTAATTTTTACCGAAAATTGATATTTTTCAACAAAAATAATTAAATTTTGAAGGTTCATAATTTTTTAACAACATAAGTTTACTTCATCGTTTCACATCGAAAATTAGTATTTAATTATTTAGGTTCAAAAAAGATACTCAATTTTTGAAACGTTCAAGTTATATTACATTTTTTCACAGGATACCATTTCTTCCAAAAAAATAACATTAGATTTTAAAGAAGATTTACAATTAAGAATAATTTTCTGTTATGTTATCTCTGTGTTTTTCGTTGAAAATTATTGGTATTTTTAATAAAAAACTATGAGTTATCAAAGAATATTGACAATTTTTCAAGAACCTTCAGTCATTTGTGTGTTTCACCTTAAATTAGTATTTTTGAACAAAAATCATTAGATTTAAATCCAGTGATTTTTATTTAAAATTTAGATTACAATTTTTCATTTTTGAACAAATTTATGTTACGTTTGTACTTCAGATGCAATATTGGAATTTTCAATTAAGAATTATTATAATTTGAAGAAGATTCAAAATCTTTGCACAAATTTGGATTATGCTAGTTTTTCCTATTGACAATTTGTATTTTTAATTTTTAAAAATTAATAAATTTCAAAGAAGATTCATTGCTTTTGATCAATCTTACCTTATGTTGATATTTTACATCGAAAATCGACATTTTCAGGAAAAAATCATTATATTTGAAGAAAGATTCCATTGGTTTATAGAATTGTAAATTAGAATAGCATTTTTCACCAGAAATATCAATATATTTAAAAGTCAAGCAAGATTTAAAGTTTTAAAACCCTTTGAATCCCTAAATTTCAAAGAATATTGATAATTTGGAAAACCTTTGGATTTTAATTTTTTTTAAGGATATCAAGAAAAATTTAGAGGTTTTCAAGTAATCTTGCAAAATATAAAGGGTTTCAACAAATCTCCGAAGATTTTCTAGGATTGGAAAGCTTTTAAGGGATTTCAACTTTTTGTTAAAAGAACTTTAATAAGTAACTGCAAAGATTTAATTGTGTAATAATAATAATAATATAATACTAATAAGCTTCGGTGGCTCAGTTGGTTAGACACTTGGACTTCACCTCAGAGGTCCGGGGTTCGATCCCTGAGCCGGTACATCTGGAAATTTTTCAATGTACCATTACCGAGGTTCTGGTGGTTCGGAACCCACCTTAAGCTGTAGGTCCCCCCATCGTGTACTTGACTTGCAACCCAGTCCGTCAATGATGGGGTAAAAACCAGACCGTTGTCCAATATGTCTGGGCAAACTACTCTCATCAGATCATTTGATTGCATTATAAAAATGCGTCCGTGACTGATGATATATACCGGGACAGCCCCGTGCAAAAATGATCAAATAAAAATCCAACTCTAACCAAAAATGCCTTCGACATATTGGGAAGTATAAGCCTGTGACAACATTTCGCCACAGAAATGTTTTTTATAATAAAGATGTTGAAAGTATATCAAAAATTTTAAGGGATGCCACCTAATTTATTTTTTAGGAGATTTTACAAAGTTTCAAGAGATTTGAACAGATTTTAAGGATTTCAAAGTTTAAATCGATTCAAAAATATTTGCAAAGGTACCAAGCGATTTAAAGAGATTTAAAAAGGTTTTATGTAGATTTATATTAAGAATAATAAAACGAGTTTGAAAACAAGAAATACGAGTAATTAACGGTAATTAACAGGTTTCACAATTTGTTTTTACTAATTTCGGATATCAACCCACTCATTTTTTCATTGAGCTTAAACGGTTTAATTTGAGCATTGTCACTGCGCCCTAAAAGATACTATAAGATACAAAAATTTATTAATAATAAAATTTAAGGGTTTCATAGTCTACAGCAGAGATCCTTAAATCTTCGTTCAGGTGTCCTTACATCTTTTTTTACTTTCTCCAAGAAAAGAAAGTGAGGGGAAGCCACAACTCACAACTCGCAACTCACATCTTACAATTTTCAACTCACAGTTCACAGCTCACAAAGGGAGAAGTAGATGAGTTGTGAGGAAATTAGGAGAGAGGAAGTAAGGGAAATTGAATAGAAAGTGAGAATCTGTCGTGAGGAGGTATGCGGGTAAGGGAAGTAAAATCGGTTGGAAATGAGGGTTGGGAAATTAGGGAAAGTGATGAGAGGGAAACTGGAGGAAGTAAGGAGGAATAAGGAGGGTTAAAGTAAAGAGAAATGTGTGAAAAGTGAAAAGGGTTGACAAAATATGAGGAAGAAGTTGAAGAAGAAAAAATAAGCGAAGGTTGAAGTGTGGGAAGGGAAATCAGTGGCGGGAGGGAAATGAGCGTATTTAAAGTAGGAGAAGTGGTGGAAAGTGAGGATAGAAGAGGAATGTGGAACTAGGGAAAGAGAAAGGAAAATAGTTGTGTAGAGGAAATGAGGCGTAATGTGGGGAAAGTAGATTTGGAAGAATTTAAGAAGGGATGGCGAAGGGAGGGGAAACTAAAGTTGAAGTTTAGAATGAAAAAGTAGGGAAGGTGAGTGAAAGTAGGGAATGTTTGTGGAATAGGGGAGTAGGAAAGGAAAAGTATGGAAGGGGTAGTTTTGAACGACTTATATACGTCTTAATAAGCTATGAAATTCTTTTTTGTAGACGCAAGTTGCCTGCTCAGACTAATTTTATACCTCGGTAAAAAAAATTACGTGAGATGAAAAAACAATAATCGTGCGCCAGTTTCTTTTCTGATAAGTTAAAAATTATGTACAAAAGAATTAGATTAACATTTACGGAATCCCTCTCACTTAATTTTCTAACCCTCTCGTATAATGTCCCTCCTGTTATATTTATTTCTCGTAAGCCTACACTGGTAGTGGTTATTTCTTAACTATACCTAAGAGGTGGTTCGTGGAAGATGCACGTTTTATTCGTAAATTTCACATTCCTAGTGAAACTGGGGAAAGATGATGGCGGACCAGAGCAGAGGCTTCAGCTTTATCGAGCGGCACCAACTCTCCCTCTTCACCTCATACTCACGCATACTAAGCAAATATGGAGGAAAGGAGAGTGTCTCAGCTTCCCATCCACTATCTCATTTTTTCTATTTTCATTTGTCCAGCTCATTTTCTCATTTTCTTATTTTCTTCTTCAACTTCATTTGATTCTTTCTTTCATTCGCCAACATATCATTTAATCGCTAAATGGATCGAAGTTACTTTAAAGCTGCAGTACTTTAAAACCACTTTCTGGTTGAGTCCGGAATTCTAGCAGTTTCT
Source organism: Belonocnema kinseyi (assembly GCF_010883055.1). NCBI lineage: Eukaryota > Metazoa > Arthropoda > Insecta > Hymenoptera > Cynipidae > Belonocnema > Belonocnema kinseyi. The sequence goes on along the minus strand of NC_046662.1, from coordinate 63,427,841 downwards.
TTCATTTGCGCATAATGGCTTTCTGAAGCTTTTTCAAACATTTTTCAATTAAGATAATGACTATATGGAAAGAAAAGGGCTGCAGATTAAGGTTAACCAATTATTTTTCTGATGTAGGAAATTCTTAATTGTATTTAAATTCAATTTGTTTTGTTAAATTTCAGCCTTATGGGTGATAGTCACTATTTTTCAAGAATATTTAGTATAGTAAATTAGTTAATAATTTTCAAATACTGCTAAAAATTTTTTTCAAGTTTTTGGCAGATAAGCCAGTCAAATTTGTTAAAAATTAAAATTTCGTTTGGTTGAAATATCAGCCATTGCATTTTTCATTCATTATTCATCTTTTTTGTTTGAATTTTTTTTTTTAACTGAAAATCAATTGTTCAAGGAAAATTTAACTATTTCATGTTTGGCTGATTATTGATCTTCTTTAGTTAGAAATTCAACAAATTGGTTTAAAATTCATATATAAATTGAAAATGCATTTTTGGTAGTTGAATATTAATCTTTTTCGTTGAAAATTGATTTATTTATTTGAAATTAATTTTTTTGGTCGGAAATTCAACTGAATATTAAGTTGAAAATTAATTTTTTTAATATGCAAGATTCATTGCTTTAGTTCAAAATCCATTTCTTTGGTTAGAAATTTACCTATTTTGTCACAAACTTATTTGTTTTATTAAAAATTATATTTTTTGGTAGAAACTTTATTTTCTTGAGCACAAATTTATTTCTCCAGTGGAAAATTCATTTCTTTTATTGAAAATCTAACTAATCTATTTTAGTAAAAAATACATGATTTTTGTCTCAAGATTCACGTATTTGGCAATAAAATGAGGTACTTTGTTGAAAATTCATCTTTTTTATTCAAAAATTAATCTCATAATTTCAAAAATTTATCTTCTTGGTCCAAAAATGTATCTTTTTGGTTGAAATTTAATTTTTTAATCGAACATTTGAATATTCTATTTATGTTGAAAATTTATCTTTTTCAGTTAAAAAATCATGTCATTAGTTAAGAATACCTATTCTTGGATAGAAAATTCGTCTTTGAGATTGAAATTTTAAGTTTTTGGTAAAGTTTTTTTTAACGGTTTACCAATTTAGTTAGCAACTTATTTTTTGAGTTATTTTTTTATTAGAAAATTTGATCTTTTTTGCCTACACATTTCAATGAATATGTTAATAAATTCTTATTTTCGTATCAATATAATAATTCAACTATTTTGTAGAAAATGATTCTTTTTGGTTGAATAAGAATTTTTTCTTGCTTAAATGAAAAATATTTTTAATCTATTGTGTTGAGGATTCAACTAGTTTGTTGAAAATTCATTTTTTTTTGTTTATTCAACTGTTTGCGAATCAAAATGAAAAATTTTGTTAGTGAAATTGTCAAGTATTATACTCTTTGTTAAAAACTCTTCTTTTTTTTGTCAAATTCATTTCTGTGAAAATAAACTTAACTGTTTTGCTGAAGATTTCTTTTTTGTTTAAAAATTATTTGCTTAGGCTGACAATGTTAGTGTTCTATTTTTGGTAAGAAATTCATCTTGTAAGTCAATAACTCAACAAAATGTTTGAAAACCTATGTATTATGTTAAAAATTCTTATTTTTTTGGTAGAAAATTAATTTTCTTGGTTGAAAATTATTCTCTTTAAAACAAGCTTAAAAAAACAACATTTTTTTACATTTACATTGTTGTGTAAAGTTGTTTTTATACCTGAAAGAAAAATTTAGAACGGTCAGGGAAAAGGCAAAGCTGGTCAGAAGATCAAAATTTGGCTTTGAGATCAAACTATCTTAGTAAAAAGTAGAAACAATAAGATAACAAAATAAAAAACTTTAAAGCCTACAAATAAAATTAAAAATATTTAGTTATAAAATGCATATTAATTATTATCGCAAAATTAATTTAATGAGCACAGGACATGTGAAATTCCCTAATCTTTATGTAAGCGGTGCATCGCTTACATAATCGTTAATACTATTGTCAGTGACATACATAAACTTGTAATAATAAAATAATAGAAATAAAATAAGTTATAACAATAATAGTATAAATAAAAGTATATACCTGTAAAGAATAAAAAAAAACGTTATGAAAATCGAATCTTTTAAATAGATTTAACTTGGAACAAACTTTTCGAACAATAATTGAGGCCATAAATAGAAGAAAGAGTTTCTACTAGCCTATGTACGTAGGGTATAATCAGTGGGAATAATTTTAATCGTTTTTCTTTCATATGAAAGATAATTTTTTTTAAGATTCTATAAATTCCATCTAAAACTCATTTTCCATATAAACAACCAATTAGTTGCGATTTATATGATCGCTTTGAATCGAATCCCTATTTGAAAGGAAAGCACGAACAACGGCTTTAATTAATTAAAGGAATATCTGTAGGTCCACATTTGCCTCCAAGTTAGGTGCTTAATGAGAACTTTCGAACTTACTAGAGCTATTCTCAAAAAGCACCATAGTTTTTCACTTTCTTATTATCTCACCTTCTACAATTCTGCTCCTTAAATCTGAGTTAAATGAAAATTCATGTAATTAATTCAGTGCTAAAGATTTTCACTCATAAATCAGTTTTTTTTATTGTTATTGATTAAAATCGTAAAGTATATTATAATAGTCTCACTTTAACTCAAAATAGTTATAAACGTTTTATTTTTCCACCAGGGCTTAAAATTTTTCCTATTTTGGATCATACACCTTTTGTATGTCTAATGCTTACTTATAAGAAGAAGCCAACATTTGTTTTTGGCTTTGCAGGTCAAAATGCTCTAAAATCAAGGAAAATAAGATTCTTTTACGAGAACAGGGCAATTAATTATTTAAACTAAAATCAATTTGGGTTCTATATTAAATTATATTTCAAATACTCTAAATTCATAAAATTTCAGACGAACATATTTAATTTTCAACAAAATTGATGAATTTTACACCAATGTTTGAAACTTAACGCAAAAAGACAAGTTTCCAACTAAAGTGATAGAACTTGAACCAAGAAAGGTAAATTAAAAAAGTAAAATTTTTAACCAAAGAGATGAAGTTTTATCTAAAATAGTACATCTATAAAAAATGCATTTTTAACAAAGTAATTTAATTTTAAAAAATGTAGTTATTTTCCTTGGTTCTTCTTCTTAATTTAAAAAAAATTCTTCTCTATAGCTACTGATGAATTTTTTTTACAACTAAGAATAAAATATATTTTTGATTCTGTCTATGTTATGATAAAAATCATAACACTAAAACCTTATTTTAAACATGCAGTTAAATTTTCAACGAAAAATGTAAAATCTGATATTTCACCAAAAGAAAATTTTAATTGGTCATCAAAAACATTTCAATTCAATCGAAAAGTAGGCAATTGCAAAAAAACAGCTGAATTTTTAAAGAAATAAATAAATCTTTAACAAAAAGATTAATTTTCAACAAAGAAGGCTATTGTTAAGTTAAAGACGAGAATTCTCAAACAAATATATAAATTTTCATCTAAAATTAATAAATTTTCAATCAAATAGTGGAATTTTCAACTAAAAAATATAGATTTTCAACAAAAAATGGTATAGTTATATTCTTAATTAAAAAGATAAACTAAAAAAATAAAACAAAATAGTTAAATTATAAAAAAAAAGAATTTTCAGCCAAAGTAGAAAACAATTTTTAAAAAAATTACAATTTGAATCAAAGAGATGAATATTCAAATAAAGCAATAATTCTTCTACCAAAAAATTCATTTTTGACAGAGGTATTATTTTTTTTAAATAGTGGTTTGCTTTGCAATCGAAAACATAAATCTTAAACAGAAAAACTAATGGTTGAATTTTAAACTAAAAATGATGACTTATGAAAAAAATGGTTAAATTCACAGGCCAAAAGGACAAACTTTGTAAAGAATCCTTGAAATTATAACTAAAATGAATTTCAATAAAAGTACATGTTCAGTTAAATAAAATGAATGATTGTCAACTAATAAAGATGAATTTTACACATAAAAATGCATTTAAATAATCAAATTTCAACAGAAGAGTGAAATTTCCAGCCAAAAAAGTTTTTTTTAGTCAAGGATGAATTTTCAACTAAACAGTTGAATTTTTAACCCAAAAATGTCAATTATTAATATAAAAGTTCATTTTCAATTAAAAAGTCAAATTTTCTACCAAAATATTTTTATTTTGAACTATTTCTTTGTCGGTTCTGTTAATTGAAAAAATTTAAAAAAAGTAAAAGCTCTGAAGTCAGAAATAAATAAATAAGATATTTGATATTTCACACTTTCAAGAATTATAATTTAAATAAACACTGAGAATCGTTTTTAATACTTTTTAGATATTAGGATATAAAACTGTAAATTTTGCTTAGAAAATAAAGTCATAAAGAATACAAATAAATAAAATATTTCTTGCATTAAATCCTGAATAGGAAATAAATTATAATTACAGGAATTAGTCGAATTTAGCTGTTAAATGGTTATATTTCATTCATTTAAATTTAGAGACTGAATTTCCTACTTTGCCTTCATTCCGTTTTCGTGAAAACTCTATTGGTTTTTAGCTCTTATGTTCGCAGGGAGAAGAGGAAGATTTCAAACTACATTGCTCAACGAATCGAAAAGTGCCCTGAACCGTGAGCTTACCTATGATCGATATAAGGCTATTTAGAAATATCCTCTCTGATGAAAATTTCTCACAGAAGTTCTTCTCATGTGCTAGTTTTAACCTGCCTCTTTAAAGTCAATTATTTCGATTTATATTTTCATATGTCAATTTCTATCAATTTAAAGAAATTACAAATATCATAATTTTTTTTGAGTATTATTATCCAAGTATCAAACAGTAACGATAAGTAAGTTATGTAAAACACCATATATAAAAAGCTTACTTTTTAAAATGTTTTTAAATTTGTGACGTTGGCTTCGCTATAAAAAATAAGTTTTTTTTATAAAATCGATTAAAATTAAGAACTACCATTTCATTATTGGAATTTAACTATCAAGTTCATATGTCATAAAAATGTGTTATTTACGTAGTGCTCTATTTACACAAAAGGCAAATATTTTGGGGCGGCATGCCGGCTCAATATTTTTTTTAATTTAGATTGAGCACCTCTGTTGGAAAAGTAGACAAAGGGTCTTTATACTTAGGGGTAATGGTTTGGGGCCCAAAGAGCTGGAAAAGGGGATTTTATACTTAGAAAAGATTTTTGGGGCTGCGGAGACCTGGCTAAAGGGATTTTACACTCAGAGGGGATTTTTGGGGTTGTGGTGAGCTTTACAAGGGAAGTTTACATTAAGGGGTGATTTTCAGGGCTATGTAGGGCTGAACTGGTGTATTTTACAATCCGGGGTGATTTTCGGTCTGTCTAGAGCTGGAAAAGGGGAGTTTAAACTTAGGAATGGTTTTTGGGGCTGGGTAGACCTGGCCTAAGAGATTTTACATTTAGAGGTTGGTGCTAAAAAGCTGAAAAATGAGTATTGGCACTTAGGGGTCATTTTTGGGGTAGCGAAGAGCTGGAAAAGGTTATTTTTTGAGACTAAGGAGAGTTTAAAAGGACGTATTAACACTTAGGCTGAAAGAGGGAATTTTACATTAAGGGGCAATTTTTGGTGCTATGGAGAGCTGGATGAGGGGATTTCCCACTCAGGGGTGATTTTCGGAACTGGATAGGCTAGACAGGGTTCCTTTTTGGAGCTGGGGAGAACTTGACAGAGAGTATTGGCAGCTAAGGGTGATTTTCGGTTCTGAGGGAAGGCTGAAAAAGGGGGTTTTGCACAAAGAGGTGATTTTTGGGGCTGCAAAGATCCGGACGTAGGAATTTTACACTTAGGGGTGATTTTAAAGGTACGGAACTGCTGGAAAGAGGTGAATTTTGAGACTTACTAATAGTTTCATTGTTAAAAATTAAATATTTCAGCAAATTAGCCATATAGTTTTTCAGCCCAGAAAAGCTTAATTATACTTTTTAGAGAACAAGAAGATTCTTTTAGTTTTGTGTATAAGGTATCTAAAAATTTTCTTTTTTCTCTAGTAATTTAATAGCAAAATCTAAAAATAATTTAAAAAACTGTGCTTAAAACTTTAAGAAAAAAAGGTTTTTTTAACGTATTTCAATATTGTAGCTTCTCGAAAATTCATGTTACTGGATAAACTATTTTAAACTTACCTAAAGGAATAATAAATTAGATATTTAAACAATTAAAAAATGTGTCAAGTTATATTTCTGCTCTGAGCAATTAGTATATAAATCTCCAATAAATCTTGTACAGTAATTCTCCAGTGTCTAATAAATTGCGTGAAAATATTTTGCATTTGGAAACTTTATATTTCTCAAACAATTAATTTTCAAACAAATTTTATGCAATAGAAAAAATGCACTGTGGCATAAAAGGCCCACCATGCAGACGAAGGATCAATTATGTCAATCTCTTTTCTTAATCTAAATAATAATCCTAAGCGCTTAAGATTTCTTACATTTTTAAAAGTTTTTTTATCATTGCGAAAATCATATTTCTTCATTAAAATTTATAAATAAAAATAAAGCAAGACCCTGCATTTTTTAATAGGTAAAGTTTTTCTAATTTGTTCTTATGTAAAAGTCGTAGTTTTTTTCACATGATTTGAACCCGAAATGTATCCTTTTATCAATAATAGGTTTAATGATAAAAATAATTTCACTTCAAAAATAAACCTTAAAATTTTAATCAACGTTGGGTTATGTTATATTTTTTCGTCAGCAATTGGTATATTTTTGAAGATAAATGCCACGACTAGATTGTCTAGATACTGTATATTAATTCTGAAGTTAAGATATCAATTTTCATGAATTTTAATCCAAAATATTATCCATAATTTTCTTTTCTATTATATTGGATAATAGAACCTATATGATACATAAATATTTTGTTATTTTAATATAAAATAACCTTGATGGGTATAAATAACAACGGATTGTCTCATTTTCTGGTTAAAAAAAATACATTGCCATCGCTATATTTTTAGAATTTTAAAATGAAAACTCAGCTGACACTTTGTAATTAATTACAATAAATAATTAGGGTCGAGAATAAAATTAAATTAATAGTAAATTACATTAACCAATAAACAATAACTATAAATTGTGAAATATAGGGATATATTTATGGAATTTATAATTTATTAGGGAAATTTATACATTTATGGACAATATCGAAACATTTTGCATGAGATAATCCAGGGCTGGCTGGAAAGGCCGTTACTACTGAAAGGCCCTTGTACTCACACTCGTCACGAAAAAACAGCGATGACTTTTTTTGTAAACTTCGTTAAATATGCAGACGCGAATATTGCTTTATCTTTGAGGCAACAAGATTTAAAAATAGAATACTAATATGGATTAAAGACTTGTAATAATAAAAGTACTGATTTATTATTTATGAGTTGTATGAGACAAGAAAATTAATTTTTCGTCCCCTCAAAAAGGAAAAAAATTATAAAAATTTTGTTTTTTTAACAATTGATTTTTTTCCTCTTTCTGTTTTTTGTAACGAAATTTTATTAAGAATAAAAATGTAATGTATGCATTCAGTTGATAAGTACCATGTGAACCATTTTCGTCGAGGTTGATCCTTCAAATGACGCCTGTCAAAACTTCAGCCATTTATGTTTACGCATTTGCAAGTTACAGCACTGAGAAGCGACTAACCTCCGAGTTTTTTTTAATATGGAAAAATCTGAGTTTCGAGTTTTGATCAAACACTACTATCTTCGCAAGAAAACGATATCCGAGACCAAGGCCAAGCTGGATAAGTATTACCCGGACTCTGCACCGTCGATTGGAACGATTCATGAGTGGTTTAGCGAGTTTCATTGTGGCCGTGCGAGCACAATTGATGCTGAACGATCTGGGCGCCCAAAAGAGGTCACTACACCAGAAAATGTCGAAAAAATCCATGATATGATGTTTAATGTGACCAAAGTGAAATTTAGAGAGGTAGCTAATGCTGTAGGCATATCATAGGAACGTGTGGACAATATCGTGCATTTGGTTTTGGGCATGAAGAAGCTCTGCGCGCGATGGGTGCCGCGTTTGCTCACAGTGGACCAAAAACGAATTCGTGCAACAACTTCCCAGCAGAATTTGGCATTATTTTCGCGTAAGCCGACCGAGTTATTGCGCCGATTCATAACCATGGATGAAACCTGGATCCACTACTACACTCCTGAGTCAACGCAACAGGCACAACAGTGGGTCCCACCGGGCCAAAGTGCTCAGAAGCGTCCAAAAACGCAACAATGGGTCGGAAAGGTTATGGCCTCCGTATTTTGGGATGCACATGGCATAATATTCGTGGAC
>NC_046662.1:63412177-63419399 GCF_010883055.1 Belonocnema kinseyi | reverse complement strand
GTATCGACCTAAAAGAAGAGTATGTTGAAAAATAAAACCGACTTTGGCCAAAAAAACGTCTCCGTGTTTCATTTTTCAGGGACTTATCAGACTGCCTAGTAGTACTATTGGAAAAAAATGTAACCAACTTCTGCCTTACATTTAGCAAATAGTTTTAAAAAAAAAAAGTTAAAAATCAATCAAATCTGGGCAAAGAAAAGTCTGTAGTACCTATTTTTTATATTTACTAGTTTATGATATGTGCCCTATACGTTCGAGCAGTTTTTCGTTTCTTATGGAAATTATGATTGTTAATACTGATTAAAAATTTTGAATAACTATTTATTTCTTAAGTTTCTTTGTTTCTAGGTTATGAAAATATAACTATTCGAAGATTCTACTGCGAATTCAAAAAAACTTTCAAAAAATTCAAATACGTCAAATGAAAATTTTAAATAAAGTTATGTTTTAACAATATAGTTGAGATTTCAATTTAAAAAAATGAATTCTTAAAGAAAAAAGTGAATAGTTGATATTTAAATCAAAAACACATCTTTTATTTAAAAACTGCTAAATTCTATTTGAAAAGATGAATTTTCAATAAAAATTGTTTATGAAAATAAAAAATTACTTACAATATTACCAGGATTTTTGAGAATTTTTTATTATCTCTAAAACTTTCGAAATCATTAAAAGGCTTTAAACTTTAATTTCTTAATCTGTGAAAATCTACATATTGATTTAAATTAGTTAAATTTTTGCTAAAAATGTCAAAAAATCGTCCAAACGTAAAAAATTGGTTTTAAAATCTCTCAAATTCTTGTTTGGAAAAGTTTAGAAAATCTTTTCAAATGTTTTAAAATATTTTAAAATAATTCCGGCAGATTAATTTTTTAAAATATTTCCAGGAATCTTAAGAAAAAATTTTTATTCTCTGGAATCCTTTAATAATCCTTAAAGTTATTACATTTTTCAGCCAAATTTTAGAAAGGCCCTTGATATCTTTGTAAAGAGTTTTAAATTTTCTTTCAAAATTATTTTTTCAATATAAAAAATAATCATATAGTTCTTAGGAATCTTAAGAAAATAGATTTATTTTCTTGATTTTTATCTGATTTCCCAAATTTTAAGTATGTTATGTATTATAAGCTAAATAATGTAAAAACTTCTTGATATATGGTCCTTATTAGATCAAAAATGGCTTTAATGAATTATTTTTTAATTTTCGATCGTTAAAATTTCTTTTTAAAAAACATAATATTTACTGAAAGTTTCATAATTTATTATTACACACCTTCAATTTTTTGTATACCGATCAAAAGATTGACGCCAAAAGAGGCTGTTTTGCGCCTATTTTTCGGACCCCGATAGCAACCTGGTGAAAAAATTTTAAAATATGTTAAAGGTATCAAATTACCCTTCATTAAAAACCAAAGTGAGCATCGCTTATCGTTTATTAAATTTTTTTAAATTACCTCTATTTAGGGGTTGAGAAAACCCGATTTTATCTTTTTGAGGTCTTCTCAACCCCTAAATAGGGGAAATTTAAAAAAATTTTAAGAAACGAAAAGCGATGCTCAATTTTATTTCCAATGAAGAGTAATTTAATACCTGTGACATATTTTTATATTTTTTCACTAGATCGCTAGAGAGGTCCAAAAAATAGGCGAACTTTGGCGTCACTCATTGAGGATCACAATACTTCCTGATGAAATTTTTCCTTTATTGTACAAGATCGAAGATTAAACATTGTAGAGATAAAAATTTAAAAATTTCAATTTTTGGCAAAAATAGGAAATTTTAATTAAAAAGAAATTCCTTGGTTAAGTTTTTAAAAAATCTAAAAAAAGAGGATTTCATGAGTATTTTACTTACCCTATTGTACTTATTATTGTACCTTTATTTTCGGGTATAAGTACAACGTCTTGATAAATTCTCGAATAAATAAAATTTGAAACTTTTATAATACTAAACAATTTTAAAATTCCCAAAAAATACAATTCCTGGCAGTTTTTAATATTACCGAGTTTGAGCATTCTTTTATAATTAATGTATTTAAAAATGATTGATTGAATTTGAAATAACAATATTAAAAAAAAAATATTTCGCAGTGCAAAATAAAAATACAAGAAAACAATTTTATCACAAGAACAAGAATTTAAAGAACTACTATCACGTTTAAAAAAACTTGCATGTAGACATTTTTGTTTTAATCAGTGTTATTTTAAGCCTGAACAATTATTTAAAAATACATTGAACACTAAAAAATTTTCGTTGACCGAAATATTTCGTTCTTGTATTTTAACACATAAATAATATTAGTTAGAAGCAATATTTTTATTTACTCAGAATCGGAAATTTCCTATTGTCGATAATTTGACAATGTCGGATATTTTATAATTTGCGTTTTTCGGCGCGCATTTTATTGTTCGGGAATTTTTAAATTCGGTAAAATTAAAAAATGTTAGGGAATATTCCAATTCGGAATTTTTAAATTTTAGGAATTTTTTAATTTGGATTTTTTATTTAGGCAATTTTATAATATCAGAAATAATAAATGTCGAATATGTTTTTTTTTTGTAATTTCATTTTTCGGTATTTTCCAGTCGTCACGAATTGATATGTTTTGTTATATCCTAATATCGGTATTCTCCTCACTATTGCTCATTTTGCATAGAAATATGCCAAACTGAACACGAATTCCTCCTACGTCATTCTTTTTTTTTTTTTTATTCTCTCTTTTCCTCGCGTTTAGCACGTGCTAAGAAAGGGAGAAGTTACTTTTTTTCTGAAACATTATAGAAGTGCAAGAATCGATCGCCGCTGCAGGTAAATTGCGGGTGGAAAATTTTTCTTTTCTTTCCTTCCGGGAAAGGCTTATCAACGAACCGAGGGTCGAAAGGGGGCCTCCGAAGGTAACCAAAGATTGCAAACACGAGACGGCTCCCAGACTTAGAGTGGGACGTAGGTAAAGTGCTCGAGGTAGGTGTATATGGGAGGAAGCGTGACCTCTTCTACCAGGGCCGCAAGCTCGCAAAGCTCAATTCTCGGAAGAGATCGATCTGGGTACGTCGACCTCGCAAACAGACTCTTATTCCTTCGTTTGGCTCGTTCGCTAGAATATAGTGACACAGACACAGAAATACCCTGTTCCGAAACAAACTGCAGCCAGCCTTATTTGCATGCCTCAAATTGACAGTCGATCACTGCTACAAAGGCAAGGCAAAGAAAACACATTGAACATTACGTTGGTCCGAAAAAAACTCTTCATGATTAGATTCATTAGTAATAGTTGAACAGTTTCCTTGTGGCATTACGAATTTTTTTTATTTTAAAAAAGTTTTTCTCTATTTGACAAGTGGATTGAGATTTTTGTAATTAAAATTTTTTTAAATTGATTTGTATGGAAGAAAATCTTGTTTTAATTTTTTTTTGGTTAAAGTTTATGGAAATAAATAAACTTAAGAGTCTTTCTGTTTTTTTTATCGAATCCTTTCCATTAATTATCGCTCTAGTATGAAAATCAGGTTATAAACGTGAACTCAGAGAACACCCGAAGACCTCGAATAAAAGAGTTAGAAGCTTTTTAATAATTATGATATATCTGAAGAGAAATGGTTTCAATTTTATTTTCTAAGAATAATTTTAAGTTTTTAAGATTTTTAAATGTCGGTAAAAAGAATATCGAAGTCTTTGAGACCATTTTTTTTTATTTTTAAATATTTAAAAATTTTTTAGGTAAACTGAATTTTGTCAGGTTGTGAAAATTAGTTCTTGATTTCACGAGGAATTTTAAATTTTGCCATTTTACATAATTTTAGAAAAAATTTGCGTAAGTTTAAAACATATTTAAAAGTTTTGAAATTATTAAAAAATAATTAAAACTTGTAAAGATTTTAAAAGAATTTTGTAAAGTTTCACGAAGATAAAAGACATTTTTTGAGGTTCCTAAGAAAAATTAAAATAATTTTTCATTTCGAAAAATTAATTTGAAGAGATTATTTTTTAATTTGGAATAATATTTGTAAATTTCGAGAAAAATGCGTTTCAGTGAAAAATATTATCAGGAATTTAAAACGTTTTAAATATTCAAAATATTTGAAAACTCGGAAACATTTTCGAAATTGTATCAAATATTTCTTGATTCCATTCCAACTTCTAAAAGTTCGAAACATCTTTTTAAAGGACTCGAATTTTTCATAATATTTCGTAAAATCCTATATTATGAAAAAAATTCTTTAAAATCTTCTAGATTCTTTTTTGACAAGCCTGAAGTATTTTTAAATCTTGGAAGTTTTCTCAAGAATCGTATGAAAATTATATTTACATAAATTTAAACACAAGGTGATTATACTTATTTTCTTATTCTCAATTCTCAGAATTTAATTTCAACATGGATTTATTATAGCACTTCGAAAAATAATTTTCGATTAATTTGAGTATTGTCAAAGTTAAAAAAAATATTCGTTAATGGTCTTTCTTTAAGAGTGACATACAAATGTTAAAATATAATAGCTTCGTTGCAAAGTCTAATTGATTAAAAAAATATCACATTTCAGAGTTTGTTATTTCATTCTAATAGAAAAAAATATATTAGGATTTATCATATTCGTTTTTAATCATCTATAGATATAATAATTATATTTATTATATAGTGGCATTATATTTCAAAACGGCAATATAGAAAAAAAAATTAGTTCTTCATCACTATATTTAAAAGTGTTTGAATATCCGGGACTGAAACAAAATAACGAAAAAATTATTTTAAAAAAACTCATAAATTAGCAAGAAAAAAAATTGCCGAAATATAAAATAAATGAATTGTTAAATTCACATAAATATTTCTATTCCTGAAATTTAAGTTTGACGAAGCTTAAAATTTGCCGTAAATAATTAATAAATATTTAATTAATCACTAATTAAATTGTTCGCCTTATTTATAATTATATTAATAACTCATAAATTAATAATCAATTAACTATGTTCAGCAGTTTTAAATGTCGAGAACTGCAATATTTGTGTAAATTTAATAATTCTTTTATTTTACAAGTCGTATTTGAAGTCGGTGAATTTTAATTTCGGATATTTTTAAATTCGGGATTTTATTTTTTGTCAATTAAAGATCTTGTCGTTATTTGAAATTTGGAAAATTTTATTATTTGATAATAATATATATTTGGGCATTTTTTTATTCATATTTGTATTTGTTATTTATTTTGGAATAATTTTTAAGGAGTTCTGAATATCCATGCAATTTTTGTTTTGTTTGAATTGTGTCAATTATGCCGCTTTTTCCTATATTAAAAAAAATAATGCGTAAGTACATAAGTCTCATTTGCTACCTGACTCTAAACTATGGAGAAAAAATGATTTTAAAGGGTTTTTCATATTTATTTTGTAATTTGTATGCATTTTTCCTATGGTACCTCATGATTTTGTAGAACAAAGTTACTACTAGCGCCGCCGCACGGCCGTTTTCAACTCTCGTGACACATTTTTTGCATTGGGTCCTCCTCTTTCACTCTCCTCTATTACCTGATTACCCCTACATCATTCTATACATCGCCCTCCCTTTCCCCAAATACTCCTCCTCGATTTCACCACTCACTAAAAATCACGCTCACACTAACACTCCTTCTCCTCTGCATCCCCTCCCCAACCATCACTTCCCCTCGCAAGCTCACCTTCATTTATAATCATTTCCCCTACTACTTCTCACTTTGTCTCGCTTTTCCTATTTCTTCACCATTTTCCTCATTTCTCTACTCCCCCCTATTTCCCCCTCACTTTCCCTATTTATTCCACTCTCCCCTCTTATTTCCCTTCGTCTTCCTTACTCTTCCTCATTTTACAATTTCCTTACTTCGCGTCCACTAATTTCCCCTAAATTCCCCTACTTCCTAACCTTATTTCCTCTCAAACTTCTCTGATTTTATTTACTTCCAGAGCATGTGCATTATGCTTGATCACATCTATTTATTTTTGATAAGGTATCATGTTTTTTAGAGATATGCTATCCCATATTATTCTCATGCAATCTTCTACAATACCTTGTAATCACCCTTACAATAAGTGTTTTAGTAAATTCAGTATATCTCTATAATTATTTTCCTTTTGGTCAGTATACGCCACAATTTTTTAATTATCAATACTTCTTAAAATACATAATTTGTCCTCTTATGTGTCCAATTTGCCCAAAATTTCTTTCATATTGGATTATAATTTTAACAACTTTTATCAAAATTGAACTGCCAGGGGCAGATCCTAATATCTCTGAAATATATTAACCCTATGATTAATTTCTTATCATTTTTTTTGGCGATTATAGAAAAGTTATGATAGAAAATCATTATAAGAAAATCAGTATAAAATAAAGTCTGCAACAAAATTGAATGAGTTGATGCAAAAAATCGAGAAAATACAAACTAATGATTTATTTATTGATTTAATGTAGGATTTCGACAAATTTTAAAGAATTAAAAAAGTTCCAAGATATTTTGATGTATTCTAAGCCATTTTGTCAGATTTATTAAAAATTTCACAAAATGTTAAAGATTTCCAAACATATCAGGAAGTTTTAAGGGATTCCAAAGGATTTCAACAAATTTCGAGAGACTTTCACTGATTTTAGGGCGTTTAAAAGTATTTGAAGGTTTTTAAGTATATTTTAACTAATTTTAAAAGATTGAATCGGTTTTCAAGAGATTTAAAAATACTTCCATGGATTTCAAGGAATTTCAAAAGATTACGAGGGTGTTTAGAGAATTTGAAAGATTTACAAATATTTCCTTGTCTTTCAATGAAATTTTACGGCTTTCAAGAGGTTTCAAAGATTTCAAGGGATTTTAAATAACTTCTCAAGTTTCATAAAGATTTCAGAATATTTTTGGTGAAATTTGTAAAATAAATTAAATTAAATTTTAATGTGTTCCTAGCGATTTTAATCACTTTAAGGGGTGTTAGGGTATTTCAAGGAATATCATACAAACAAAGGATTGCAAGATTCATAGGATTTTAATTTCTTGTTTGAAAATGTTAATCAATCATTTTTATTGTTCAAAAATATTTCATTAAAGGTTTCCAATTAAATCAGGAGGTTTTGGAGGAATTCCAAAGGATTTTAATTATTATTATTATTATTATTATTATTATTATTACACCATTAAGCCATATCCCTTTCGGGGTAGGCGTGACTCACTCGGCAGGGGAAAGGAGTAGTGTGTGGATGGGATAGAGATTTTTC
>NC_046662.1:63408480-63412077 GCF_010883055.1 Belonocnema kinseyi | reverse complement strand
TCCTATTTAAAAATGTCACATTTTATAATTTCTATTGTAAAATGGACCGTATATGTGCATTGACATGATTTCAGGGCAACGTTTGATCAGATTTAACCCACGCCCGGACATACGATTTTTGATTTTCTTTTCATTTCTTTAGACATTAGCTTTGAAAATCTCATATTTAAAAATGTCACATTTTATAATTTCTATTGTAAAATGGACCGTATATGTGCATTGACATGATTTCAGGGCAACGTTTGGTGTGATTTGACCCACGTCCGGACATACGATGTTTGATTTTCTTTTTTATTATCTTTCCTCTCGAAAATATCTTCAAAAATATGATATTAAAAAATGTCACATTTGATTAATTCAATGTCAAAATGAACCGTATAAGGTTTTCCATTTGCATTCCATTAAAAAAAAAAAGAATTAGTGTGAAACCGTCTATTTCAGACGTCTCGAACTTCAGGCCTATCCCTTTTCGTTGTTTTTTTGCCTTATATTTAGCTAAATTAATAGAAGACAATAAGAAAATCCAAACATTCTTGATTAAAATGTAATTATTTATGTTAGAAAGATTACCATTATATTTTTGGTTTGAAAATGTTTCTTAAAAAAATTTTCTTCTTGGTTCCAGGTGGTCTTTTTTGGTTAAATTCAACGTTGTTTGATTTAAAATATTTTTTGTTGAAATATTAAGTATTAGAAGTGTCAGCGAGAGTTCATTTTTTGGTTAAGAATACGTCTTGCTGGATAAAAAATTAAAATACTTTGGTCAAAAATTGAGCTATTCAGTTAAAAACTAAATTATGTATTTAAAAAATAACTTCTTCTGTTTGAAATTCTCTTTTTTTTTGCTTAAAAATTAATTTTTTATCGGGAAACTTGGCTATTCCATGTTGGCTTGAAAAATTTTCCTTTACGAGTAAAAAATTCAGGTATTTTGTTAAAAACTCGTCTATTTTGGTAAAAAGTTAGCATTTTTTCTTTGATTTTAAATTTAGCTGGTTCACAATTAATTTTTTAAATTAATTTTTCAGCTGCAAATTGAACTGTCCCATTTTGATTTGAAAACTCAACTTTTTTAGATGAAAGTTCAGCTAATTAGCTGCATATTCATGTACTTTGTTGAAAATAAGTCTTTTGTTGAAAAACTAATCTTTTAATTGAAAATTCATCTAACCGGTAAACAATTGAACTATTTTTCTTGAAAGTTAAATTGTTTTGTTGAAAATTTCAATATTTTATTTCAGTAATCTTTTTTGGTCGAAAATTCAACTGTTATAATGAAAATTCGTTGTTTAGGATTCAAAATTCATCTTTTATGATAAAAAAAGTCATCGTGCTGTGTTTAAAATTCGCCTCTTTCGGCTGATAATGAACTTTTAGGTTGAAAACTTCGTTAGTCCAAAATCAATACTTTTGACTGAAAATGAAACTACTTTGGTAGAAAATTAAAATACTTGTTTAAAAAAATATACATTTACTTGAGAATGGAAGTATTCTCTCTAAACGTAGTCTTTTTTAGTTAAAAAATAGTTTTTTTATCTGAAAATATAGCTATTTAATTTTTGGTTGCAAATTTTTTTCTTTATACTTTCTTTATAATTTTGATTGTTGAAAATTTATTATTTTAGGAGAGGATTTGACTATTTTTTTTTTTTTTGAAATACAAATTTAACACAGACATTTTTGGTAGAAAACTTATCTTTTTTAGTTAAAAACTCACCTATTTTTTTAATATACATATATTTTAACGTTGAAAATTCGTCTTGGTTTGAAAATAAATTTTCTTGGTTGAAAATTTATCTACATGGGTTAAAAATTCAGCGATTTAGTAGAAAATTCAACAATGTTTTTTAAAGCTTAATTTATTATTGGAAATTAAACTATTTTGAAATAATATGCTTCTCAGGTCAAAATTGAATCGTTTTCTTGAAAATCCCATCTTTTAGATTGAAAATTCATCCTTAATGACAAAAAAGTAATATTTCGTTTTTAGGTCAGGGTCGCCCCCCCCCCCGCTTACCCACCCTGTAGGGTGTCAGATAATATGTGAACGTTTCCTGATAGAATTGAATGGTTTCATTAAAAATAAGATTGAAATTTAAGGAAATTGTAGAAAAAGGACAAGAGAGTGAATTCAGACTATAAAAAAGTATTGTTGACAATCTGGACCTTTTTGGTGATTAAACATATAGCGTTGTGCCAATTTCCGCGTGATCCGAAGTCAGACTTTATAATACAATTCGATACGCGACCTAGAACCAGAAAAGACTTGCACCTCTTCGTCATCTCCTATTCTCGTCTCAGAATTACAGTTACCATCTATATTCGAGTCTGGGTCGATAAGAGGCGAGCAATTATAAAACAAGTGGAAAAGGAAGTTACAAGTGCGCCAGAGAAAACGTTGGTATTCCAAGTATTTCCTACTATACACGTGCATTAGAGGCCGTCCATAAACAACTTCACCAATTTTGATGCTTTCTCCCCCCCCCCCTCTTAACACGAAAGTAACGATATAATTGGCTAAACACGTATTTCACCCCGTGTGGTGTACTACAAGTGAAAAAATTAATTTAGAGACACAATATAGAATTCAATATAAAATATTTTAAATTCCTAAGATTTCAAGTCGAAATATATTACACTTTCAACAAAATAGTGGGATTTTCAACCAGTAAAATTTAACCATAAAAGATTAATTTGGAAAAAAGGTAAAATCCTCAACTAAAAAGTTGACATTTCAACAAATAAGATTAATCATCTATCCAAAAAATTTAGTTTTCAACTAAATTTGTGAATTTTATTATACCAAATAGTTCAATTTTTAATCCAAAAATATACACGTTTCAGCACACATTTAAATTTTGGAATCAAAAAGATGAAGTTTCCACCAAGAAGATCAATTTTCTACCAAAATAGAGAATTTTCAACAAAACTGTTCAATTTAATGCAAAAAAGACTAATTATCTACCAAATTGTTGATTATCTAACAAAAATATTAATTTTTCACCAAATAGCTATATTTTCAACCAAATAAATGAACATACGAAAACGATTATTGTCCAGAATTTTTCAACAAATGTGGATAAAAAATAAAAATGATCGGTATATCGGTAAAAAATGAAGTTTGAATTACTGTAAATCTTTGAAATCCTTTTCTCTTGTGAGATTTCATAAAATCCCTTGAGCTTTCTTTTATTCCTTGAATTTTAAATCTCTTGAAAACAGATAAAATCTTTGAAAATTATTCGAGGTATCTAAAAATTTCATAAAAGCTTTTCAAAAGCCTTAAAATATCTAAAATATCTCTATAAGTCTTTGAAATGTGTAATTTAATATAATGAAATTCCTTGAAATGTCTGTTAATTTTCTTGAAATCTTTAACATCGCTAGGAATCCCTCCAAATTTAACTTAATTTATTTCCCAAAGTTTGCTAGGAAAATCATGAAATCTTTGGAAAACCGACAAAACTCTTGAAAATCTTTTGATTTTTTAAAGTCATTTTGGGGATCCAAGAACAAACTATAACGGAGATAAATTAGTTGGTCTATGCTTAGAAAGCGGTCTGTTTATTACAAATACTTGGTTTAGGCATAAAATGA
>NC_046662.1:63407019-63408380 GCF_010883055.1 Belonocnema kinseyi | reverse complement strand
AATAAAGGCTTCAGCCTAGGGTGGCGTAGTTTGGAGGGCGGGAGGGGGGAAGCAGAATGTTCGTGCTGTAAATGATCAAAAATTTTGGCTTTTTACTACACGGATGCAGCCTGAGCGTGCCGGGAAAAATTTTTCATGAAGATTGACTCAAAATATTGATTTTTCATTCAACTCACTTATGCAATTTATTGAGTAAATTTAAACATTACGTAAATCATCCGATGTATTAAAATGTTATCTTGTATAATGTACGTTATGTAATGGAAATAACAGTGCAACACGTCAGCAGTTAATTTTTTAGCCTATAAAGGCGGCACTGATCTTATTTTTTTATTAGTTATCATATAATCGCTGTAATATTCTAATAAAAGAAATAGAAAATAATAAAAATTTCATTAAATAATAAAATATATTACTACCTGGTCTTACAAGTAATAAGATATAAATAATATTCGACCCGCAAATATGCCTTTACACAATTTTTTTTTCGAAGCATTGTAAATGATTTCTGTTTATTCAATTCGCTTAATAATGTAGCTTTTTGTCATTTTAATACTGTATATATAGGAGAAAAGAAACTTCTGTTCTGAAAACAGGCTCTAAGCATTATGAGTTTTTCATGGAATTACACAACAATGATGCAATTTTATTTGACATCTTTCAAAAAATGATAGTTTGTTTAAAATATTAGTTTTACGAGGTTTACCAGTTGACCCGTCATTACTGGTATTACCGGTAAAAACTGCAAAATTTACCCGTCATACGGGTAAGGTCCCATCTCAATAACCAGTTGCTAAAACGTATTTCATTAAAGGGGGATCTCGAAACGGAGTTCGAGATATGACCAGCCTCCTGTCACCGAGAGCTTATATGACTTTTTTCATGTTGAGTCATTACAAACTCTTTAAAAAAATATCAAGAATACGGTTTATTTATGTAATTATTGTGAGAATGATAGTTTGGATTTGTTTGACGGTGTTTTTCTATTTTTGTCGAATCATTTCAAATAAATTATCGCTCCAGTATGAAAATCAGGTTATCAAAGTGAACTCAGAGAACACCCGAAGACAAAAAATAAAAGAGTTTAAAGCTTTTTAATAATTATGAAAGATCTGAGGAGAAACGTTTTGTACTTTATTGACAAATGTTTTATGTAAACTAAATTTTCTCAGGGGGTGGAAAAGGTTTCTACAATTATTGGGGATTTTTAAACTATTCATTTATAACCCATGTCCGAACATACGATTTTTGCTTTTCTTTTTTCTTTTCATTTCTTTAGGAAATAGCTTTGAAAATCTCCTATTTAAAAATGTCACATTTTATAATTTCTATTGTAAAATGGACCGTATATGTGCATTGAC
>NC_046662.1:63400996-63406919 GCF_010883055.1 Belonocnema kinseyi | reverse complement strand
TTTGGGTGGTTCAAAAAACGCTTTTTCTTGTTGAAGACAGGGTCACCCCCGCCCCCTGAAAAAAGTTTTAATCTCCTGAGAAAGAAAATCCACACTTCAGGGTCTTATCGAAACATGCCAATTTTTTAAGGATTGAATAGGTGTGTCCACGAAATAAAACCATAATAACAAGTTTTATTTATTTATTTTTTGTTTCCTTCAAATTGAGTATGGATGCTTAACGAATAAACATTGTTTATTCAATAAAATGCCCTTTTTTACAGTATTGACTACTAGAAATCATTGAACATTATGTTTATTTCAGAAAATTTGATTGTAAAAATATTTTTAAAAAGTACGTGCTTAAACAACGCCGCGTAACACTTGAGATTTGTTGGTTATGTTGCGCATCGAACATGTATTTGCATTTGCATTGACACGGTTTCAGGGCAATGTTTGATCAGATTTAACCCACGTCCGGACATACGATTTTTGATTTTCTTTTCATTTGTTTAGACTGTAGCTTTGAAAATCTCATATTTAAAAATGTCACATTTTATCATTTCTATTGTAAAATGGACCGTATATGTTTATTAACATGATTTCAGGGCAACGTTTGATCAGATTTAACCCACTTCCGGACATACGATTTTTGATTTTCTTTTTTCTTTTCATTTCTTTAGACAGTAGCTTTGAAAATCTCATATTTAAAAATGTCACATTTGATTGCTTCTATTCTAAAATGGACCGTATATTTGCATTGACATGATTTCAGGGCAACGTTTAATCAGATTTGACCCACGTCCGGACATACAATTTTTGATTTTCTTTTTTCTTTTCATTTCTTTAGACAGTAGCTTTGAAAATCTCATATTTAAAAATGTCACATTTTATAATTTCTATTCTAAAATGGACCGTATATTTGCATTGACATGATTTCAGGGCAACGTTTGATCAGATTTGACCCACGTCCGGACATACAATTTTTTATTTTCTTTTTCTTTTCATTTCTTTAGAAAGTAGCTTTGAAAATCTCATATTTAAAAATGTCACATTTTATAATTTCTATTGTAAAATGGACCGTATATGTGCATTGACATGTTTTCAGGGCAACGTTTGTTCAGATTTAACCCACGTCCGGACATACGATTTTTGATTTTCTTTTTCTTTTCATTTTTTTAGACAGTAGCTTTGAAAATCTCATATTTAAAAATGTCACATTTTATAATTTCTATTGTAAAATGGACCGTATATGTGCATTGACATGATTTCAGGGCAACGTTTGGTGTGATTTGACCCACGTCCGGACATACGATGTTTGATTTTCTTTTTTATTATCTTTCCTCTCGAAAATACCTTTGAAAATATGATATTAAAAAATGTCACACTTGATTAATTCAATGTCAACATGGACCGTATAAGGGCATCGACACGATTGGTGAGGCCCGTTTTGTCGAATTAGACACGTTTTTGATAATAGAACATTAATTTTTAACTTTGTCTTCACACCTCGTGAATACGGTGTGTCGGTATTAGTATTTAAAAAATTAGGAAACTATATTTTTTTAAATAGAAAATTAACGTTTGCAGGAAAAAATTTGATTTTTCTCTCATTTCTCTTTAAAGGAAAAATTGAAAAACCCGAAAGTGAGACTGTGTTTTTTAACCTTCCCCTACATTTCTATGCAAAAAAAAGTTTAAAAAAATAAATAAAAAAAAATAGTGTGAAACCGTCTATGTCAGACGTTTCGAACTTCAGGCCTATCAAAAAGGGTATTTTTTTGAAAACTGGGCAAATATAAGAAATCTTCAAAAGAGGAGAGAAGAGTTAGGAATTTCAGGATATCTCAAGGAGTTTCGAAAAAAATCAAGGTACATATATTAGTATTTTGAATTAATGATTATCTACTGTAAGATGCAATTTCCACTGTAGGGAGGTTTCCTATACACTTTTTTTTCATCGATTTTTAAATTAAAATTATGAAATTTAACTAGCAGTTTGGAAACCATGAAAAAACCTTTGCACGAGATACTTTCATTTGACCACATACATCTCTATTGTATATATGTTTTTTCAATACTTCATTAAATAAATGAAGCAAACGATGTCTAGCCTCTCGTAAGTGCTTTAAATGGAACGAGAGGCCCGACACCGGATATTATTAAAGCGCTAAATTGTACCTAACTAAATTACTTGCCTTGATTGGTGTCCCGTACACGATGTGACGGCTTCCTCACTTTCAACTAACGCGCCATGCGTCAAGATAATTCCAATTATTATTATTATTATTATTATTATTATTATCTTAGGTATAAAACTTAAAACATTTCAAGCTGCTTAAAAATTTGTTCAGATATAATAGTTTTTCTGTTTTTGTATAAGATTTTATTTTTCCAACACTTATTTGAAAAAATTTTTGTCATGGGCATCAAGAAAAATGTCGCCCTCCTGCTGAAGAAGTTTTACAGGATTTGTTAACAAATAAAAATGAATACTTTTCAATCCTTTTTCTGTATCCATGTTTATCAAATTGTCACATATAATTGCTATTGATTTCTATCAAATAAAAATAGACTAGTATCCCCATATTCCCTATATTCCCCTGTATTCTTATACATCCCTATACATTTGTTTACAAATTAAATCCAATTTTATCAAAAGCAATCTCTATCATAAATTCCTATCCATTTTAATAAGAATTTTTCATAGAAATCCAACACCCTTCTATTGAATATGATAGCCCTCCTTCCCATTCACTTTAATACCTTTTTTCGACAAATATCAAATCAAATTCAAGCAAATTTGTAGACAAATTTTATACTTTTATGTCAACAATTACTCAATGAATCTGTTGAGAAGTCTTTTTCAAGGTATCTGTACTATCACCAGAGAATAACAGCAATTTTTAATGTCTTTCCAGGCTATATGGAGCTATAAATTACAAATTTTTTAAATTAAATTTTTCGGAAAAAATATCTTCTTCGCTCCGGTGGAAATCTAACCACAGAACTTCCAGTTTCCAGTCGGGTGCTTTTCCCTTAAACTACTAGAGAGATAAAAAAATAATCCTTTTTTTAGGAATACACGAATTATTTTGCCAGGTATTACAAGTCAAAATTTTCAACGAATCTGTATTATCATCAGAGAATAACAGAAATTCTTAACGTCCTTTCAGAATAGATAAAGGTATGCATTCAACATTTTTTAAATTAAATTTTGTCTGAAAAAATATCTTCTGCTTTGCTCCAACTTCTACTCGTACTTCTACTCTTACTTTTCCACCTCCTACTCTAGTAGCTTAAGGGAGAAGCAATCGATTTCTGTTATTCCCTGATGATAATACAGATTCCTTGAAAAATACTTCTAACACAGATTCAATCAATAAATATTGACAGAAAAGTATAAAATTTGCCAACAAATTTGCTTGAATTTGATTTGATATTTGTCGAAAAAAGGTATTAAAGTGAATGGGAAGGATGACTACCACATTTGATACAATTTAAGGGGATTTGTATGAAAAAGGCAAATTAAAGTGGATAGGAATTTAGGATAGATAGCAAATTTGATATGACTAGTTTGAATTAGTATAAAAAATTATAGACTTGTAATACCTGTCAAAATAATGCGTGTATTTCCGAAAAAAGAGTCTTCTTTCGATCTCTCGAGTAACTTAAGGGAAAAGCAGCCGATTGAATTTCTGTTATTCTCTGATGATAATACAGATTCCTTGAAAAATTTGACTGGTAACACCTGGTAAAATAATGCATGCATTTAAAAAAAAAAGGATTCTGCTCTTGATCTCTCTAGTATCTTAATGGAAAAGCACCCGGCCGGCAATCGGAAGTTCTATGGTTCGATTCCCAGCGGAGCGAAGAAAATCTTTTAAAAAAAATTATTTTGATAAGTCGTATTCTTTTCTATCAACAATTTCTGATTAAAACTCTATACAAGTTTTCCCCCCACCAGAAATGTATCTAATCTAGTGTCCCTCAATCTCGAAAATTTCTATCAAATTCTATCTGTTTGTAAAATCTTTAACTTTTTTCATTAACTGTCTTTTATTCGGTTTATCAAATCTTGAACGCGCCAGATTTATATCAAATCCTGTTTTTCAGAAGGTGGACAATTTCTATCGAATTGTACTCAGCGAAAAATCTTGTACTTTTCTACTAAAACACTCTTATTAAAATTCTATCAAATGTTACAGAGTTAGAAATTTTTTATAAGAAAGTGTAAGATTTCTCGACGAATATTTTTTAAATAAATTCAACATAGTCTTATCAGGAGTTCTATCCTAAATTCCTATACAATTTTTCATACATGTTTATAATGAAAATTAAATCAAATCTGTGATAATTTGTCAAAAATCTTATACTTTTCTGGTAAAATTTATTGATTGAAAAGCTATTATATCGATATATTTTATAATTTTTTTGTAATATTTTCCCAGTGAAACTCTAGTATTCGCTAATCGCACAAGATTTCTATCAAATTCTACGTTATAGAAGATTGAAAGTTTTTATCCAACTTTATATTTTGAGAAATCCTATACTTTTCTGTTGACATTTTTCCATTCAAACTCTATCGAATCTTATGCAGTGAGAAAATTTTAATGGAAAAGTGTAAGATTTCTCGATGGAATTTGATAGAAATTTCCGAAATCCTGGAAGGTAGGGTATGATACAAATTCCTTGTGGAAGAAATGCAAAAGAGGTTTAATGATAATTTTTTGATTGAAAAGTATACGATTTTACGATGGAGTTTGATAGAAGTTTCCAAAATGAATTAAGGCCGGGTATGGTAAAATTTTTTCATGGAAAAGATTCCATGGAGGTTTATTTAGAATCTCTTGATTAAAAAGTACAAGATTACTCGATAGACAGAATTTGACAGAAATTTCCAGAATTGTAGAAGATATGACTTAATGCCTGATTTGTGTGAGAAAGATTTGATAAAGATTTAATTAAAATTTTTGGATAGAAATGTATTCGTTTTAATTTTTTAAGTAAAGAGTTCTTTTGCGCTATAACTTAACAATTTTTCTAACAATTTCAATATTTATTCATTTTGTAATATGAAATGATTTTAGTATCTCTGAGAAAAAATACAACTTTTTTCCTATTACACTTTTTTGTTGGGCTAAACCGATTATAATTTAAAGTGTTATGAGAAAACGTTTGTTTAACTATCACATTGCTCTCTTTCTCTCTCTCTCTTTCTCGCTCTGTAAATTGTTTTGAAAAGTTCAATCTTTTAAGCGTAATTGTCAAGACATTGCAATTGCTCATAAAAAATCTTTCTAGCTACCCGCTTGAAAAAAGTTTGCATGGCTCAAGCATGGCAAGACACTTGGAAATATCTGGCTGAAGCATTAGTCTAGGAGCCAGGTACACCCTGGTGGCCTTTTCAATTCGGATGCAGCCACCAAGGTTTTTCTTATGTATTTTGACCCGCTGAATCCAAATTTTTTGGGTGTCTCGTCGCCCGAGTGGTCGTTTAATTGTTATTAACATTTTTTTAATAACAAATAGAAAAATTGACTTTTTCGGCAAATAAAAAAAAATTTCGGTTTCTTCGACAGATTTTGAAAAGAAAAGGTTCTTAGTAATTTTTACCTCCGACCCTTAGTTTCTGAGAAAAAAATTGGTAAAGTTTTGAAAAATGCCATTTTTTCAATTTTTGACACTAGGCCAGGAGAACCCTGAACACTTTTTTTAAAATCCAAGCCCACGTCATATTTCCTTAACATGTATATTATTATTAAAAAATATTTCCGATTCGCTTAAACGCATAACTTTCGAGTGAGACGAGTTGAAAGTTCAAGGGTTTTCGAGCGCGCGTGGCTGACATGGACGTGTATGTCTATCCCTACGTCACTCGCGCCTCGGCGAGCATTTCGTTGCGCAATGGCATCAACATTATTGCTACTTCTATTGCGACTAA
>NC_046662.1:63398276-63400896 GCF_010883055.1 Belonocnema kinseyi | reverse complement strand
AAACTGCTCTCACATTTTTCATATCAATTAATAGGAACTACTAATATTTCTTTCATAAAGAAATAAATTACAAGGTAATACTATTTACTTACACTCGAATAACAGCGTTTCTGATATTTTTGCAGCCATTTTCAGTGCTTTCAAGATTCTCATTAACATTTTTTTTCTTTTGGCACAATACACATAAGTTCAAATCAAATAACTGGGCCATTACATTGTAATCACTATATAACGACACTTTCTAATGTAAATAAGTAAAAACTTCTACCATGCCAACCTATTATAGGTCTACACGCTACACGAGCATTCTTGTTATAAACAAGTTTAAACTTGAATGTGCGCTAGGCGCGAAGCGCAGCAGACAATTGCGCAGTAGAACCACCTAGAAATTTAAAAATTTGTTTTTAAAAAATGACTTTTTACAATGTTGAGTGGATGCAATACATTCAAGAATAACAATTCGCCACGAAAATTTTCTCGTACGCGACAGCATATAACAGTACAAATTGATTATAACGATGGTGTAGCATATACAATATAAAAATAATTACAAAATAATGTAACATATACAATAATCATTACAAAATCTTCAGTTTTATAAAAAGAAATGTCATAGAGATAACAATTACAGTGTAGCGATTTAAAAATTGAAACAATGACCGAGGCGCGAGTGACGTAGGGATAGGCATACACGTCCACGTCAGCAGCGCGCGCTCGAAAACCCTTGAACTTTCAACTCGTCTCACTCGAAAGTTATTCGTTTAAGCGAATCGGAAATATTTTTTAATAATAATATACATGTTAAGGAAATATGACGTGGACTTGGATTATAAAAAAAGTGTTCAGGGTTCTCCTGGCCTAGTGTCAAAAATTGAAAAAATGGCATTTTTCAAAGTTTACCAATTTTTTTCTCAGAAACTAAGGGTCGGAGGTAAAAATTACTAAGAACCTTTTCTTTTCAAAATCTGCTGCAGAAATCGAAAATATTTTATATTTGCCGAAAAAGTCAATTTTTCTATTTGTTATTAAAAAATGTTAATAACAATTAAACGACCACTCGGGTGACGAGCCACTCAAAAAATTTGGATTCAGCGGGTCAAAATACATAAGAAAAACCTTGGTGGCTGCATCCGAATTGAAAAGGCGTACGTTAAACACAAATGAATATTCTTAAGAATATGTAAGTGTCAGAGAAAATTAGCCTGAGTTAAAAATAAAAATATTAGGTTTGCCAATAGCTGACACGTCTCCAAATGGTAAGTTCGCTACCCGGGTGCGCCGGTTCGCGCACCCGGTACTGTAACATATATTCTACGAGAACTTTTTAAGAATTTAAATTGTGCCAATTGTCAAAATAACTACCATTAGTAAGTCGACGATCCGTGTGAATCTAGTCGCGCACTAGGTAGCTTATCACGTATTCTACGGGAATTTTTTCAAAATTGATATTGTGTCAACAGCCAAAATTACAAAAAATTCTGGGTCGACGACCCGTGTGCACCAGGTCGAGCACCAGGTAGTACAATACGTATTCTACGAGAACTTTTGAAAAATTTAAATTTTGTGAATAATGAAAACAATTCCAAATGGTCAGTCGACGACTCGGGTGCACCAGGTCGCGTCCCATTAATCTTATCACGTATGTTACGAGAACTTTTTCAAAATTGAGATTGTTTCAACAGCCAAAATCACTAAAAATTGTGTGTCCACGACCCGGGTGCACCAGGTTACGCCCCAGGTAGCTTAGCACGTATGCTACGAGAACTGTTTCAAAATTTAGATTGTTTCAGCAGCTAAAATTACTAAAAATTGTGAGTCGACGATCCGGGTCTACCCGATCGAGCACCAGGTAGTATAATATGTATTCTGCGAGAACATTTAAAAATGTTAAATTTTGTGAATAATGAGAACAATTCCAAAGGGTGAGTTGGCGATCTGAGTGAACCAGGTCTCAACTCAGGTAGTTTAGCACGTATTCTACGAGACATTTTTCAAAAGTTAGATAATTCCAACAGCAAAAATTACTGAAAATTAGACTAACCATTAAAATTTTTTTTCATTATTCACAAACTTTGAATTTGTCAAATGTTTTCGTAGAATAGTATGAAACCACCTTGTGCTCGACCTGGTGTACCCGGATCATGTACTCACAATTTTAAGTAATTTTGGCTGTTAAAAGAATCTAAATTTTGAAAAAGTTTTCGTAGAATACGTGCTAAGATACCTGGGGGTGCGACCTGGTGCACCCAGGTCTTCGACTGACAATTTAGAACTGTTTTCATTATTCAAAAAGTATAAATTTTTAAAATTTTCTCGTCGAATACGTTTTAAACTACATGGTGCTCGGCCTAGAGCACCCGGATCGTCGACTCACAATTTGTAGTTATTTTGGCTACTGAAACAATCTAAATTTTGAAAAAGTTCTTGTAGAATACGTGCTAAGATACCTGGGGTGCGACCTGGTGCATCCGGGTCGTCGACTCACCATTTGGAATTGTTTTCATCATTCACTAAATTTAAATTAGTAAAAAATTCTCGGAGAATAGTATTAAACTACCTTCTGCTCGACCTTTTGCACTCGAATCGTTGATTCACAATTTTTAGTTATTTTGGCTACTGA
>NC_046662.1:63389206-63398176 GCF_010883055.1 Belonocnema kinseyi | reverse complement strand
CCTGGTGCATCCGGGTCGTCGACTCACCATTTGGAATTGTTTTCTTCATTCACTAAATTCAAATTAGTAAAAAATTCTCGGAGAATAGTATTAAACTACCTTGTGCTCGACCTTTTGCACTCGGATCGTTGATTCACAATTTTTAGTTATTTTGGCTACTGAAACAATCTAAATTTTGAAAAAGTTCTCGTAAAATACGTGCTAAGATACCTGGGGTGCGACCTGGTGCATCCGGGTCGTCGACTCACCATTTGGAATTGTTTTCATCATTCACCAAATTTAAATTAGTAAAAAATTCTCGGAGAAATAGTATTAAGCTACCTTGTGCTCGACCTTTTGCACTCGGATCGTTGATTCACAATTTTTAGTTATTTTGGCTACTGAAACAATCTAAATTTTGAAAAAGTTCTCGTAGAATACGTGCTAAGATACCTAGGGTGCGACCTGGTGCATGCGGGTTGTCGACTCACCATTTGGAATTGTTTTTAACATTCACCAAATTTAAATTAGTAAAAAATTCTCGGAGAAATAGTATTAAACTACCTTGTGCTCGACCTTTTGCACTCCGATCGTTGACTCACAATTTTTAGTTATTTTGGCTACTGAAACAATCTAAATTTTGAAAAAGTTCTCATAGAATACGTGCTAAACTACCTGGTGTGCGACCCAGTGCACCCGGGTAATAAACTTACCATTTAGAGACGTGTCGGCTTTTGGCAAACCTAAGATTTTCATTTTTAATGCAAGCTCATTTTCTCTGACACTTACACGTTCTTAAGAATATTCACTTGTGGTCAGCGTGTCCTAAGCATGGGAAACGGACAGGATCAAGGCTTGCGCCATGCTGCCATTCAGCTGTGACCCATGCTTTAGCCAGATATTTCCAAGTGTCTTGCCATGCTTGAGCCATGCAAACTTTTTTCAAGCGGGTAATCAGTGTAATTATTTTTCCTTAATCAGTTGCGATAACTATATCTGTTATAAATAAAAAACCCCAATAACCAGAATTGAATTTAACAAAAATTTTATTAATATTTGAAAAAAATATAAAATACCGGCCAATTAAAAATGTGAAAATAGCTCATTTTTCAGCTTTTAACGAAATACTTTCAAAACCTTCATAAACCAAATAGTCTGGCTTCAGAAACTACTTGGTCAATTTAAGAATTCAAAATGTTGACAAAAAGTAGTGGGCAACTCAAAATTTAAAAAAAACTTACAATTGTAGTTATAAAGAAAATACTTTTAAACTTAATTAGAATCTTTTTTAATGACTTCAAAAAGAGCTTTTTTGGACGCACTTAGATTACCGCCATTTTGAGATTTTGCGTGATTTCTGCGAGGAAAATCCCATGAGGAATTTCAAAGCCCATGTTTAGTTAGTGAATAGTAATCTATTTGATTAAAATTTGAGGTACTTTTTTTTGTCATATGAACAAATTCCGCCAGTTAGAGAAAACGAAATAAAAAAATTACTATATACCTAAATAAGGACAACCCTATTCATTACGGATTTTCAGGATCCTCAAGTGCTACTTTTCAACAGAATTCCGTTTTCGACTCTCAAAATTTCTTTCTGTTGTACTGTTGTACTTTCCTAAAGATTTTGTTTTTATTTATTGTATTTTTTTCTTAGGTTTCTGCAAAAATGGTTGCAACTTTTTTACTTTTTTCTAAAAATGTTTTCCCCTGCTCTAAAATTATGTTTGATAGATAGTGGACATTTAGATAAAATTCGCATGTAAAAACACTTTTTTAATAAACTACAAGAATTTATAACATATTTCTTATTACAATTTTTTAAATATTTTTTAACTTTATTGAAAATTTGTATTTTGGCATAAAGATTTTTAATTTCCCACTATAATTTACATGAAATCAAAAATATTTTCCTGGTATCAAATGCGCAAATTTTTGAAAATGTGAAATACTGAATTTGCCTGTAACACCTCGAAAAGGTTTTCAAACAACATTAGAAAACAATTATTAATAAAAAGTTATGAAAATTTTCAAAATGAAGAAATTTGTACTTCATTGTTTCCTGTTTTACTTTTCTGCAAAAAATACAAGAAGAAATTCTCTATTTGTCAATAATTGGATATTTTTCTTAATGTCGTAAATTTATGTAAGAGTTGCAACAAAAAATCACATTTATAGAAATTTTGTACTTTCTTATCATTTTTTTCCATCAGGGTAATATTGCAAAAAATTTTATATAATGAATTCTTTATTTTTTAAACTTCTTACTGATAGTCCTAAAAATTAATTAGTAAGGTAAAGAGGTAGATTAAGTGAGTAAATATAATATTTTTTCCATGTTGAGGCAATAAGTTTTTAATACGTCGTATTAGTGGAGGTGACGCAGCCTATTTACCCAAGCATCACAATATTAATGGCCTTTTTACTGTTTCAATAAAGTTAGAATTGTTACACAATCTTGTTCTTTAATTGAAGACTTTTCTCTAATTAAATTGGTGGGATTTTGCTGGAAATTAGTGATATTGCGCTATTTTAGATTTAGAGAGTTGGTTATTGTCAATACTCACTAAATATTGGGGTGGTTCAATTTTTTTTCTCGAATTTTTCAAGAATATGTTCCTCAATTTGTTTCGAATGCACAAAAAAAGAAATTAGTTAAAAAAAGTTAATATTTCTCTTCAAAATTAGCCATAAAATACAAATGGATAATTACGTTTCAGAAAAGATCCCCATAAAGTTATGTTTTATGGGATTCCAAAAAATCGCATGAGTGAAAAATGAGGTTTTTCGAGATTTTGGCGTTAGTTAGTATATTTTTGCAGCTTTCTTGAATAAAAATTGTTTCTGAAATATAAAATTCTACTTTCTGGTGACTTTCTTTTAGAATAGAATTAAAAAGTTGCGGGTTTTTCGAATTTTTAACTAATTTTTAACTTCATAATTAAAGTGAGGTAACCGTCAATTAAATTTAACAGAAATGATTGTTTTAACAATTTCT
The DNA here is from genome assembly GCF_010883055.1 of Belonocnema kinseyi. Taxonomy (NCBI): domain Eukaryota; kingdom Metazoa; phylum Arthropoda; class Insecta; order Hymenoptera; family Cynipidae; genus Belonocnema; species Belonocnema kinseyi. Next base: position 63,395,199 of record NC_046662.1, on the reverse strand, counting down.
TACTATTCAGAATAATATTCTTGTAGAATAATCTTGGAAAGTTGCAACTTAGAAAGTTGCGCTTTTCTAGAATTCCCCACTTTTTTCCATTTTTCAATTAGAGCACATAACATTAGGAATTTTGTTTTCAAGTTATTAATCATAATTTCTTCAATAATTTATAATTTTTAAAAATAATATTCTCTTCAAACAATGTTAGATAGTTGCGATTTATTCTGAAATTTTTAATTTTCTAGTTAAAGTGAGTCAATAATCAATTAAATATAACGTAATTAATTGTTTGAACAATGTATTATCATTATTATTATTATTTAGAATCATATTCTCGCAGAATAATCTTCCAAAGTTGCAGACTTCTCTCAAATTTTCCACTTTTCGTCCATGTTTTGATTAGCGGAAGTTCATAATTAATTCAAGTTGATAATCATTACTGTTTCAATAATTTATTTATTTTAAAATAATATTCTCTTTAAATAATACTAGATAGTTGCTGTTTTTCTAAAATTTTGAACTTTTTGTAAATGTTTTGTAAATGCTGAAAGGGCCCTCAGTAACTTTTTTAAGCAATTTTAAAATTTTCAGAAAATAAAACCAAGAATCTAACGACCAAGTTTGGATAATAACCATAATCTTTCCCCATTGCAATATAAAAAAATAATAAATAAATTGTTGTCTACTAAAAAAGAAAAGAACTTCCTTTTTCTTTCTCTACGGAAATGAAAAAGAGAAAGGAAAAATGATTTTCAGGAGTTCTGCACATTAACTTGATTATTGGACGTTGAATAAGATTTTAAATTTAATGTTGATCTCATTTAAATTTCTTAAATTTTAATTTTTAGAAAAAGCCGAAACTTTCCAGTAATTATATACGAAAAGATAGTTATAAACAATTAAAACTTGTTTCAACATTCATTTCTGTTTCCTTGAATTAATTAGAAGCTTTTGTTTATTGAAAAGTTTACAAAAAGGATAAATTTTCGGGTAAAATCGCCACTATTTAACATTAATGTAGGAGAAGAGAGTAATGAACAATAATAATTGATTTAAATAATCATTGTTGTTAAATTTCAATAATTTTCATCTTGCTTTAAGTGAAAAGTTAAAAAAACTTGAAAATTTCAGAAAACCCACAACTTTCTGGCATCATTGAGCAAGAATATTATTTACGATAATCATCAAGTATTAAAACAATTTATTTTGTTATATTGATTTAATTTTGACCTCACTTTAAGTGAAGTTCGACAAAAAATTGAATATTTCAGAAAAAACCATAACTTTCTAGCATTATTCTAAGATAATATCATTATGAATAATATTTAATAAACATTCTTTAAACTATTTTTTTGAACTTAATTAACTATTGCCTCGCTTTAACTACAAAATTGAAAATAAGTTAAAAATTCGAGCAAACCGTGACTTTCTAAATAAATTTTAAGATAAGATTGCTAAAAACCATCATAAATTGTTTAAATAATGCATGCATTATTTAAAGTAGAAAGTAGTATTTTATGCATTTGAAACAATTTGTAGTGAAAAACCCGCAGAAAACTCACTAGAAGCGCCAAAAACTCGCAGAACTCAATTTTTCACTTATGAGATTTTTTTTGGACCTTATAAAATAGATTTATGGGGATGATATCTAAAAAAGTAATAATTTATTTTTTATTCTGTAGCTAATTGAGCTAATTGTGAAGAGAAATGTTGAGCTTTAAGTCGATTTATCTAATATTGTCGATTCTGATTAAAATTTAAAAAAAAAACGTATTTTTTTCTTACGGGAAATACACGTTAAACTTCATGGGCAATGCGGATCCTCCAAATATAATTTTTTCGCATTTTTTGTGCGAATTCGAATCAATTTGTTTATGATATGCATGAAAATTTTGGAGAGAAAAAATCAATCCATCTTTGCACCACCCTACTCCGAATTTTTAGTTGCATTTGTAAAATGAGTTATGTATTTTTTGAAGTTTTGGTTTTCGACAAGATAAATTCATTAAATAAAATTGATGTTAAGTCCTGTTTGTCTACTAGTCAAAATTCCATATTTTTCAATATTGATTCTTACGTTTTAAATTGTGAAAAAATTGTCTGTAGCTCGGCTGTGAGCCGAACCCAGGTCTGGTGAAAACCGGCAATCAATATTGAAAAATATTTATTTTTGACCAATAGATAACAAATACCTAACATCCATTTTATTTAAAATAATTCATGCTTGACATTTTTAATTAAGTTAAATTTACTGTGGTATTCGCTTCTGGACATGTGCATTTCAGGCAATTCAGAGAATTCAGAGAAAATGAATGCCCTCGACAAATATTATTACTACAGTCCATTACTCTGCGACAAAAAACTCCATTTATTAACAGTGTTTTTCATTAAAGGATAAATTACTGAGAGAACCTGTAATCAACTCTGATACTGAAAAAATAATTAATATTTGGCATATGAAATAATCCAGTATAAAATCTTAACATTCTTTTAATATTTAATAATTATTTAAATAATTAATACTCTCTTTTCCGGTAAATTGGCTACATGAGATATTTCGTATTAAATAGTATCTCCTAAAAATATTATAATAAATGCCTGTAAATGAGAAATGGTCAATAATAAATGTACTTCGCTTTTACTAATTGATATTACGATGTATACCTCGATGTGTATCAAAATTTCTTGTAACATACGTGATACGTATATCAGATATTTAAGATTAATTTATATTATAGTTCAATATTGAAAGACAATAAATTTTTTTTACCAAAATTTAAATAACTATGTTCAAATTTTAATTATAGCTCGTAAGGAAGAATAATAATTAAATATTTCTTCTTTTTTCCCCATCTTTTTAAGAAATTTTCCCTTTTTCTCGTTTTTCGTATATATATTAATTGAGGTAATGGAATCCAATAAGAAAATCCAACTACTATTTGTTGAAAGTTATTTTTTGATCATTTGATCCTTTCAAATTGAAAATTAAACTATTAAATATTTCATTAGGAATTTTATTTTATTTTTAGAAATTCAACTACTTCATTTAAATTTAAACAACTTTGCTAAACATTAGTTTTATTGGTTGACAATTTAACTATTTTGTTAAAAAATTCGTTTTATTTTTGTTGAGTATTTGTTTAACTAAACATTTAAATATTTTACGATCGGTTGAAAAGTGATGATTTTTAGTTAAAAATGGAACTATTAAGCTTTTAATTTGGAATTTTGTTGTTGAAAATTCAACTAAATGGCTGTAAGTTGAACTAATTTATTCAATATTTCTTTTTTTATTTAAAGATTTAATTATTATGTTTGAAATGAGTTTTTGGTCAGTTGTATTAGTTGAAGATCCGTCTCCTTGGTTAATGTTTTACTCTTTTTAGTTTAAAATTTAACTTTTTGCTTGAAAATAACCTTGTTATTGAAAAGTCAACTGTTTTATTGAAAAAAAGATGCTTTTTGTTGAAATCTGAATTATTTTGGTAGAAAATTTTACTGTTCAATTGGAAAGTTACTTTTTGGTTAAAAATTCATATTTTCGGGTAGAAAATATTTTGTTTGTTGTTGTAGAGCACTCGCCTTCTCGGCTTTAAAGTTCAAGAATTAGGTAGACATATTTTTTCTCCTTGAATGAAAAAACTTTCTTTGTTATTTTTTTGTCACAATTTATTTTAAATTAAAATCCTTTTTTTTTATTAAAATATCAATTATTATATTTTTCGTTAAAAAATAATCTTTCTTTATAGAAAATTTGAGTACCTGGTTAAAAGTTAAACTTCCCTGTTAAGTATTCATTTTTTCTTGATAATCAATCTTTTTAGTTGGAAATTCATTTACAATATTAAAAATGCCTTTCGGATTAAATATTGTCTTTAAAAAAGATCGTGTATTAGCTTGAGAATTTAACTATGCAACTGTTTGGTTGAAAATGTAACCCTTTTACTTTAAATGTAAACTATTTGGTTCTGAATGCAACTGTTTGGTTTATACCTCATTTTTCTTAAATTTCTGCTGTTTTCTTGAATAGTTCTCTTGTTTGTTCCCAGTTCAACTGTTTTGCTGAACTGTAATGAAAAATGACCTTATTATTATTTTATAATGCCCCTATCCAATAATTATCTTTGTATGTTTTGTGTCTATTTTAGGTATTTATCGAATAAAATCTAAGGATAAATTTTGATTTAAAAGTGGGGTTAATGTACAAAAAATTCCAAAAAGTTCAGGTGGCAAGAATCGAACATAGACCTTGTGGTTAGAAACTCGGAGTCTATTACTTGAGGACGAATGAGTCTAAACCAAATTGTTTAAAACAAATAAAATTGTTTCATTACTGCCCTTATCCAAGCAAATTTTATATTTGACCCTCCAGGTCTTAAAGGCAATTGTAGAAGAGGCAACAAGGGACGTTGTGAGCTTTCTTATGTTTTTATGGCATAGGTGAAACTCGGCGTTCGAGATTTACGCCATCGTTAATAGGATCTCATCTTAAGGGGCTTCAAATGCATGGGCGGTTTCTTCCTTGACATATTAGGTATGAGGTCTTTGCTAAGTAAACTGAAATTTTGGTACGAATAGCTAGATTTTTTTTGGGATGAATTCCATGATCCGAAATTTCAGTATAAATACGCAGATTTATTCGGTATACCAGTACATTTCGTAAACAGAAATGCTTTAAAATAAATAAATGGTGAGCATATCCTCGCACTCTTGCACCTTATCAATACATATTTTTGTTCTCCTTAGTTAGATGATCCCCGAAGTTTTAAAATATTTAAAATAAGAATAATTTTAAATTTCTGTCGAGTTCTCATAAATTATTCTTTAATAAACAATGAACTTTTATTAGATACGAAATTGTTATATGAAGATGCGCGGATTTGCATCGAACCTTTTGTAATTAATACAAAATCACCAAAACTAACATTAAGGCATTTGGATAGAATTTTTCATTCGTTTTTTAATATTGTTTATTAATTAAATATTTTTTCAGTGTGATTATTTTGTGTGTAATAATCGATTTCGATTAGCTTTGTTTTTCAGGATGATTCGCTTCATCAGTTCTGCACTCTAAATAAACATTTAAAAACATGATTTTTTTGTTATTTTCTGAGTGAAAAAAATGATATTTTTTGACTGTTCTAAAATAAATAATGTTTTATTATTGCGGGCGATAAGAATTAAAAAACAATTGAAATAGTTCCTACACATAATTAGGAACTATGTAGTGTAGCCAGCGGAATATGCTATTATACTTTTAAAACGTTTTTTACCAAATTATATGAATTGTATTGTGTTTAGTAATAAATATTTTAATTGTTTTAAAACAAGTATTTTATTTAATAAAAATTGTATTAAAAAAAGGTAAAATCTTATCAGAAATTGTAATTGAAAAAGAATTGAAATGAGATTGAAAAGTTCCATTGAAAATTGAAGTAATTGAAATAAAATTTCGCCAATTAGTTCTAAAAGATATCTAAATTTTTAAATTTCCTAAAATGTAAAAGTTACAGAAAGTTTGAAAGTGTATTAAAAATAGAAAAACTTCAAACTTGGCAAAATTTTTGCTCTTTTTCTAAAAATAATACTGATCTCGCCAACTTTTATGTTTTTTTTTTTATATTAATACACTCACGATTTTCCTTTATTTTTTTTCAATTAAATGCATTTAAATATTCAGATATATTTTAGAATTACGTGGAAAATTTTTATTTCAATTATTAGTCTAGGAGCCAGGTACACCCTGTCGTTTAATTGTTATTAACATTTTTTTAATAACAAATAGAAAATTTGACTATTTCGGCAAATAAAAAATATTTTCGGTTTCTTCAGCAGATTTTGAAAAGAAAAGGTTTTTAGTAATTTTTACCTTCGACCCTTAGTTTCTGAGAAAAAAATTAGTAAAGTTTTGAAAAATGCCATTTTTTCAATTTTTGACACTAGGCCAGGAGAACCCTGAACACTTTTTTTATAATCCAAGCCCACGTCATATTTCCTTAACA
>NC_046662.1:63361715-63389106 GCF_010883055.1 Belonocnema kinseyi | reverse complement strand
ATATAGGTAAAAATTAATCGCAATAGAAGTAGCAATAATGTTGATGCCATTGCGCAACGAAATGCTCGCCGAGGCGCGAGTGACGTAGGGATAGACATACACATATCCATGTCAGCCGCGCGCGCTCGAAAACCCTTGAACTTTCAACTCGTCTCACTCGAAAGTTATTCGTTTAAGCGAATCGGAAATATTTTTTAATAATAATATACATGTTAAGGAAATATGACGTGGGCTTGGATTATAAAAAAAGTGTTCAGGGTTCTCCTGGCCTAGTGTCAAAAATTGAAAAAATGGCATTTTTCAAAACTTTACCAATTTTTTTCTCAGAAACTAAGGGTCGGCGGTAAAAATTACTAAGAACCTTTTCTTTTCAAAATCTGCTGAAGAAACCGAAAATATTTTTATTTGCCGAAAAAGTCAATTTTTCTATTTGTTATTAAAAAAATGTTAATAACAATTAAACGACCACTCGGGCGACGAGCCGCCCAAAAAATTTGGATTCAGCGGGTCAAAATACATAAGAAAAACCTTGGTGGCTGCATCCGAATTGAAAAGGCCACCAGGGTGTCCCTGGCTCCTAGACTATATTATAGTTTTAGTCAATTTCTATGTCGACTGTACTTATAACTTTTTAGTTGGCGGAATTTCGTGCATCGTAACTGTTTCTAGTTATAATTAAATTCAATAAATTTCAACAAAGTATAAGATTTAAAAAAATTGTAATTTTTTGTAAACATTTGCTATCACTTATTATATTTTGTAAAAGTGTTTTAATTTAAGCAGACGCTTGTAACTTTGAACTATTTTTAACGACTTAAAAAACAATTGAAAATTTAAAAAAAGAATTCTACTATAAGCTACAAGTTTCTGACAGAAATGGGAGCTTTTTATACATTTTTACAAAAAAATATAAATTTTTGCGAAGAAATTCAAATTTTTACAAAAAATGACAATTTAAAAAAAGTCGTAATTTATTGTATTTAATTATCACCAGTGACTCAAAAAGCCCAAATTTTCTTTAAGCTTTCGAAGTCGCGGAAAGTGTTTTCGCTGTTTTGAAATTGTTCTTTTTTATTTAAAAGAAACATCTTTTTTATTAAAATGTTAACTCTAGCATTTTTATTGGGAATTTGTATTTTTGGGTTAAAAATGCAATGGGTTGAATCTATTTTAATTGAGTATTCATTTATTTGGTTGAAAATCGGCCTTTTTAAAGGAATTGATTGTTTTTACGGAAAATTACATTTTGTTCATCATTTAAGATACCAAATATTACATTTTTTTATAATTCAGCTTTTTTGGTTAAAAATGCAAATAACATATAATAATAATAATTTTTGAATAAGATCATTTTTGTACTAGTTTTTGTATGAGTACAAATGCTTGTTACTAATTTCAATTTCATTCTAATTTTCGTGAGAATCCATCTTCTATGGTTGACGGTTGGAATATTTGGTTGAAAATGAATTTTTGTCGAAATTTGAATTTGATGTGTCTGAAGGCTTCAAAAATAGTTCTTAATTTTCTTGAGAATCTTAGAAAAATTACATTTATGTAACCTTGAAAATAAATAAACTGAAAAAATAAATAAGTATCCGATAGTTTTATTTTGTATAAAAAATTCTTTTCGCCCCTGAATCGAAAAACTTCTCGCGCGCGCGCTCGTAGTTCGCGAATGAATATGCTGGTAAATATAAAAGGAATGAAATAAAATAAAATTGACAAATAGTAAATCCAGTTAAATTTCAGTTTTATTTAGAAATATTACACAAATATTTCATATTTATGTTGTTTTTCCATGGAGTAATAATAAGAAAACCAAACGACAATGCACGCGCAAATGAAAATTGTACTCAAAATTTTTGCATCTAGTCTAAGAAAAAGACACACGCTGAATGTCAAAGGAGTTCGACTGGCATGAGCTTTGAGAAGTTTCTGATTGTTGATTTGTTGGCGCTAAATTTAAATCCTGAATAACCAACCAATCAAAGCTTATCGCAGAAATTCCACTCAAATGAAGGCACACCTCTTCATAATCTAGCGTACGTCCTCCCCCTTCACTATGTCCAGGAAAAAGTTCACAAATTTCTGACAAACTATTTGGTCTCCTTACTATTACTCCGTGGGTTTTTCATTGCACTCATGGAATTCGTGGTGGGCTCTGTGACCTAGCTGGTGGGCTTTGTGGCTGAGCTGGTGGACTCCGTGGCTGAGCTGGTGGGCTATGTGGCTGAGCTGGTGGACTCTGTGGCTCAGCTGGTTCCCTCTCGGGGCTAGATGGTGGGGTCAATGAACTAGGTAGCTTGAGCTGAGATCCATTGTAAAAAAGGCTTAAATAAGGTGGTGGGGGTCGTATATTAGGATGACGTGGTTGGGCTGGATTCCTAGGCCTAGTTGATTGGCCTGCCCTCCTACGTGGCGGGTACGCCAAGAGGTCAATTTCCAGATGACTTACATTATGAGTTCTTCCGGGAGTTCTATCGTCCGGATTATGTACGACGCGAAAATTCCCTCCAAACCTTATACCTCTATCCGGTTCTTGCTCATACCATATACCCGCGCGGTTAGGGTTGTTATCATTGTCTTCAGGATCACTTGGTCTAGATTCTGTGAAAGTAACGGGTGTAGACATTTTAACAATTTTGAATGATTAATTAATATTTTTCAAAAATACTTATAAACTTCATTTGGTAACCCTAAAATTATTTCTTTAAGTGAGAAAATAAACTATGTTTTTTGATACAATTGTAAACAAATTAGTGATTGTGGTGACGCAGTTACTTTTGTAAATAAGTAACGAATTGGTAACTAGTTACATTTTTTCAGTAACAGTAACTTTAAAAAATGTCACCTTTTTAGTTACATTCAAAGGATAGTTCATAGTTCTTTTTACTTTGAATGATAATCCATAAGTTTTATTTCCCGTTCAACTATTTTATTGATTTTTTCTACTTAAATTGTGGCGAGTCGTTTTTAAATGCTTCTTTAGTGTATAAGAAGGAAATAATTGAAAAACGAAGCATTTTGGAAAAATATTGCTGTTAAAAATTTAAAAAAAAAATAAACACGACTAGTGTGATTTTAATTTTTTTTATTCTAAAGAATTCAACACAATTCGATGAATTTTACCAGAATTCCAGTTGAATTTTAACAAATCCGGAATTAATTGACAGAAAAAAAACAATGAATTGAATAAAAGTACAGTGAATTTAGTATTATGCATATTGAGCGAATTATTTATTTATTGTTTATGCTTATGTGACTTTGAAATAACACAAAAAAGTTCAGTGAGGCTTAAAAAAATTCAAGGAAATTCAAAAGAATTCCCAATTTTGTTTAAAGAACTTAGGATAAATTAATGGAAATACAGGGCTAATTACAAATGAATTTTAAAAAGTTGCAAAAATTCTAAAAAATTAAAAATATTCTATAAATGAGATAGAATACCTTTCAACCAAATTTTAAAAATACTAAAATTTTCCTGAATTGAGTTAAATGGGAGTAAACAGAACCCAGGATGGATTCAACCAAATTTCCGCTAATTGAAATAAATAATAAAAAAACAGGTTAAATTAAATTCGAGAGACTTTAGAGAATTTTAAAGGAAGTGAAAAGAATTTGATGAAATCCATGAAAATTGAAGGTGGATTAAAATATTTAATTAAGTTTTTAAAAATTCAAAATATTAGAACAATTGCTTGAGTCACGGATGAATGAATTGAGGCTTAATTCAAAATTAATTCAATTAAATACCAAAAAATCGGAAAAAAATCCAAAATACCCATTGATTACAGTCAAATTATAATTAATTCAGAATAATTCAAGGGTGTTCAAGAGACCCATTAAATTCAAAAAATTTTTAAAGAATATAATTTAGCCGAATTAAAAAATTTCACAAAATTCAATCAAAATGAGTCAAACAAAAGTGAACAGAACTTAGGACAAATTCAACATAATCTCAGAAAAATTGAAAAAAATTTTTAAAACGCAGTGTTTCAAAAATTTATTAAATTATAAATAAACTTTTAGGAATTCTGGCTTGATTCCAGATGAATTTAAATGAATTTAAAACAATTAGTAAAACAAAGTTTAAGCCAAATTTTTATATGGGATTTTTTTTAATTTGTTGGAAAAAAAATTAAAATGATTCGAAGGAAATATAATGAAATCAAGATAAATTAAAAATAAGTTACGTTGATAGAAGAAAATTTTTAAAGTCCAAAAAATCTATTGCACTCCGATTAATTAGCGTAAATAGAATAAGTGTAAAAATCTGATAAAATTCAAAAAATAATTCAAATTGAATTCAAAAGTCTTTCGAGTGAATTATAAAAAATTTAATTAAAAAAAGACCCATTAAATTTAGTATATCCCACAAGAATTTTAACAAATTCAGGGCGAATTGAAGATATTTCAATTAAATTCAAATAAATTTTAAAAAGTCCAAGAAATTGAACAAAATTTTAAGAAATGTAAACAAGTTTAAAAATAAGATTCAGAAATCCTTGGGTTCTTCATTTTAATTTATTAGAAGAAGTAACTAAAGTGATATTATTATTTAAAATAGTGACTAAAGTCACTTTATCTTAAAAAATTACTAAAAATTGGAAAAATAAGGAATAATCACTGATCGTATTATAAGTTTGCTAAAAATTTCAGTTTATAAGTCCAAAATTTTTAATTGGAACAACTAGATTGATTTCTCAATGCAATTACGAATTCCTAATTCTGAATAATTAAAAACAAATATCATTGCACTTACCAACATAATTGAAGAGAAAACCTGCGATCGTAAGAAGTATTATTCCAGAAATAATCTTCATAATTGCTCTCGAAGGATTTTGTACGCGTAACTGATAATTTTGGAATAAAATTACTGGTATTTACACTGAAGATTTCTAGCTTCCCGTACCTGAAGAATCGTCAAAATGATAAAAAATTACTTAAATTTGATGATAGACGCAATAAAATGAATTTAAGGCATAAACAAGGTTTCATATGATTTATATAGCTAAATATAGTTAAATAAATTTTTTTCTGAACATTTTGACCCCCTCCCCCTCCGGTAAGTAAAGCTCTTTTTATAGCAAGCGTAACTCTATAGGTTGCCCCTCACCCCATCCCCTACTGCTTCATTAGTTACGCGTTTTAACGGCCTTTATGATTATTGGTTCAATGATAAGATGATTATTGCGCTCTTTCCATATCCATGTAGAAAATAAAAAAGTAAAAACAACGATAAAAATTTGTATTGGAATTTATTTGGTTTCATTTACGCAAATTTTTATTGGAGATTTAGAAAAACTTTTTTTAAAAAAGGCTGTGTCTATTCGTCAAGAAAAATTGACGAATTTCGAGACGATCAGATATTTGTTGGCCCTGTATCGAAGACATAATGCAATTATTTCATATTCGAATCATTAATGAATCATTTGAGCTCAGTAAAAAAGTATGGTTCGATATCCAAAAGAACGAAGTAAAAACAGGATTAATTTAAATTAGATTGATATCTTCTATTTGTTTTTTAATTTTTTAAATCTAGAATTAAATTTTTTTTAAACTGAATCAATTATGGCGAGTTTCTTGCGAGTACAATTTCTTGTACTAAAAAGCTGATAAAAAATAGGAACTACAAAAGTTGTATGCAAGCTAAAATTATTTGAAATATGCAAAAACATTTTTTTTTTAATTTGTACTGTATATCGGACTTCAAATTTCCTTAGATTGGATAAAAAAAACATAAAATTATTTTGTTTGTATACAAAAAAACTTTCTTTGGAATGAATGTAAATAATACTAATCGAAATTATTTATTTAATAAAGTGTATTATATCTAGGTTCAATTTCAGCAATTAAGTTTGGTCACAGATGTTCTGAATTACAGATCGGAAAAATTCCTCTAATTTGGCACGTGGCATCGTCGAGGTAATACATATTTTTATCTGAAATTTAAAATTTTATTTCATAATTTTAGAAGCTTTGTAGAAATACGTGGAACCTTTATTTATGAAAGTAATAATTTTTCAAGTTATCACATTGTGAAATAAAGTGTTATCAGTGTGTTGTCGAAATCTACAGCAAAACTGTGGAACTCTCATAAAACGTCATTTCGTTAGACTTGTTATTACGAGATTATTAATTTCGTAAATAAAAGTTACAGCTGTGTCTATAAAGTGTCCAAACAATTGAAATTAAAAACAATTTTAAGGTGAAGTGGATACCTATCTAGAGTAGACAATCATTAATTAAAAGTGCACACATGACTTAAAAAAATTATTTATAATCTTGATTTATTAAAACATATAGAGTCCTTATTATTAATTTAATTGAATTAAAAAAATTAAAGTCTTACATTGATTAGTACCTTGTACCTTGTTATTTTCCCTGAAAAAAATTAGTCCAAGTAGGCATACTTTCCCTTCTCTACTGCTCATAAATTGGCCTGCTTCCCCTCCCATCATTTAACCCTTCCCCTTCCATAACTACTATGCTTCCCCAGTTTCAATTCATTTTCCCCACTTCTGCTCACTTGCAATCACTTCTCCTACTTCCCATACTTTACCTACTTTATCTGCAATAATTACCCCTCACTCGCCTATTTTTCCTTCCATTATTCCCTTGTTCCCTTGTTCCCTTGTTGTTGTTAGATGTTCCCTTTCCATTATTTTAAATAATTTTTTCTTACCTTCCCTATTTTACTTTCCTAATTTCCCCTACCCTCTTTCTGCTTTCTACAGAGTTGGTGCAAAAAATAGAGAAGGTACAAGGAAATTATTTATTTAACATAGCATTTTTACAAACTTAAGATGTTTTAAAACATTTTAAGGGATTCTAGACCATTTCCATGCATTTGAAATGATTTCGGCAGGTTTAACAAAAATTTCACGGTGTTTTAAATATTACGAAACCCTTTTTACAAGTGGAAAGTACTTCAAAGTATTTTCACAAATTGTAACACATTTCGAAACACTTTGAGGAAACTTAGAGCATTTTGAAGATTTCTACTTTTTTTAGGGATTTTAACGAATTCCAAAACCTTTAAAGAGATTTTAAAAAGTTTAGGAGATTTTTAAGAAATTTGCAGGATTTCCAAATATTATAATATATAATCTCATGAGCTTGGGGAAATAAATTTAATTAAATTTGAAGGGGTTTTTAGCGACTACAAGGATTTCCAGCTATTTGAAGTATTTTAAGTAGTTTCACAAGATTCAAGGATTTCAAAGAATAATAAGAATCTAAGCAAATTTTAAAGGTTTTTTTACGCATTTTAAGACTTTTTAAAGGATTTGATGAAATGTTTAAATATTTGAACTAGTGTGAAAAGAGTTTACCTGTTTGAAAAATATCCAAAATATTTCTACGGATTTAGAAAAATCCCTAAATATTTCAAGGGATTTCAGAGGTTTTTTGCGTTTTACAAAGAAGTTGAGGGATTTTAAGTAATTTTGTAGGATTTTGAGTGAACTTTGGGAAATAAATTAATTAAAATGACATTTCAAGGGATTCCTAGCGATTCCAAAGATTTCAAGGAATTTGTGAGTATTTCAAGAAATTTTACAAAGTTCAAGGACTTTATGACATCATCAAGAATTTTAATGGATTTCAAAGATTTGTAAGGATTTACACAGTTTTCCAGAGAACTTTAATGAATAAGTTTTATTCAAATTATATTTCAGGATTTTAAAATTATGTATACTTTATTTGAAAATTTTGACGTTCTCCCAATATTTCAAGGGAGTTTAAGAGATTTTAAAGGATTTCAAGAGACATGAACAATTACAAGAGATTTAAAAGAATTTTGTTGAATTTCCAAAGATTTCAAAGTGTTTCTAAAGAGATTTAAAGAATACATGAAATTTCAAAGTATTCTAAACGACTCCACATATTTCAAGGAATCTTAAGGTGTTTCCACAATTTCTAACAGATTTAGATTAACAATATTATTGAATCTCCAAGGATTTCAAGGATATTATTTGAGATTTTTGGCCATAGATCTTAAATGAATAAGTTGAATTCAATTAATATTCAAGGGTCTTCAAATAATTTATAGTTTACAGATTAAATGGTCATTTTATTTTAAAGGATCTCTACGGTTTTCAACAATCCGAGGAGAGAAGATTGGGATTTAGAGGACGATCTAAAATTTTAATCCAAAATTCATCTCCTTGGTTGGAAATTAAACAGTTTTTTTGTTTGAAGTATAAATTCAACTTTATGTTAAAATTAGACTATTTTTTGAATTTTTTTAAAAATTAATCTAGTTAAGTTGAAAATTAAATGTTTGGATTAAACGTTCTTGTCTTTTGTTAGAAATTCGTATTTTTCGGTAAAAAAATTATTTTTTGATTAAAGTTTCATCTTTTTATTTTGATAATTCGACTGCTTTGTATCAAAAGTTCGTAATCTTGTCTGGAACGTTAAATAATTTAGTTTAAAAAAATCAAATATTTGGTAGAAAATTCGTTTCTTTCATAAATTAACTGTCACATTATATTCATTCAGGCTCATTTGAACGCTTACTTTGAAAATCACTTGTTTATTTTAATAGTCGGTTGATTGCCTATTTGACTCGTTATAAACACACACAAAAATTAGTATTTACGTCAAATTGGGTTTCATCTAAATACTGCGTTACTTTCGGGGGGGGGGGGGGGGGGGGGGGATACGTAATTAAATAAACGTTTGTTAAGGGGGGAAGGCGCGGGGGTCAGAAATTGCCCAAAATTGATAAAGTAATTTTTGATGATCCCTTCCAATTTGAAATGAATAGGTCTACTGACTTTTCGTTTGAACATTACGTATTGATTTATGTGAATATGTATGTAACAAAAGTAAATAAAATTAAGTAAGAGTTAATTGAGTTAATTTTTTGTTTTATTCAGGAAAATTACAGATATATCTCATATTTATATTGTTTTTTTCATTGGGACCGCAAACACTGTTTGCCCTGTTTGACCTAGGGAAATTGGTGGAATTTCGGGAATGTATTGTGGCTTTTCTAATTGGCCTTGTTTAGTAGGTGCATGGTCTGGTACATTAGGTAGATGGTTCGGTACATTGTGGGGTTCTTTTGGTCCTGTACATGATTGACCCACCTCGAAAGTTCCTGTCGGCTCGGGCTCCAATTCATAATGCCTGTAAATTATTTGAGAAGCTCTTTCGGGATTTGCCGGACGTGTCACAATGCGTATGTTCATTCCGGGCCTACCATTTTCATTCTGTTTAGGTATAAGCCATTGGCCCTGATTACTCGGGATTCTACGTTTATTATTATTAATTTCTCCTTCAGATTTAGTTGGTCTTGATTCTGCAACTACAATAGGGAATCATGATATTTTCGCATATGCATTAGAAAAATAGGTGTCTTATTTATTTTAATTAAATTTCAATTAAATTTCTCCTTCGCTGTGATGGGGATCGAACAACAGAACTTCCGATCTCCAGTCGGGTATTTTTCCCGTAAGCTACTAGTGAAATCGAAAAAAGACTCATTTTTCAGAAATACACGTATTATTTTGCCAGGTTTTACAAGTCAAATTTTTCGAAGACTGTATTATCATCAGAGAATAACAGAAATTCTTAAGGTCTTTTTAAGCTAGATGGAGATGTGAATTAAAATGTTTTTTAATTTAAAGAAAATCTTTGAAGTAAAAACAAAAATTTTTTCATTAAAAAGATTTAATCAAAATTTTTTTTATTCTTATCTCCATCTAGTCTGAAAAGACGTTAAGAATTTATGTTATTCTCTGATGATAATACCGATTTCTTAGTTATTCCAACTCCTTTTTTTCGAAATTAAAATAATATATTTAGTGGTCTCTTAACTTAAATTCAAGTTAAAAGTAAATAATTTTATTATAAATTGTAGGAACCCTGATATTGCAAATTTAGACCTCTAAATTTTAATTTTGAAATATTCGATTAATTTGATTTTTTCAGAAAGTGATTTTAATCGTTTTAAAATAAAAGGGAGAGCACAATAGGGTTTTAGCCCCAGTGCTATGGGACTTAAATCGATCAGCCTAGCAAGACAATAATAAATAATAATAATGGCCACCGTGCTTATTACTTACCAACAGAATCCAGATAAATCGCAATAGTAAGAAAAAGAATGCAGCCAGCGGCCCTCATTTCTTCAATAGTATCGATTTCAGGTATAGATTTCAGAAACGGGCGCGTGTTTCGACAAATCTAAAATATATGCGATGCCACGAGTATGTATATACTACTCACTATCAGTTTATAAATGTTTCACAATTAAACGTCAAACCTCCAAGATAAGTAAAATTTACTTCCTCTATTACGACATTTTCAAGCTTGAAAAGAAAAAGAAATCATAGACAACTTTGCCAATCATTGGATGGGCTGTAGGATGGTCCAAAACAAAGATGATGTTGGAAAAAATGATATTTAAAGATTCGAGTTACACTTCATATATTTCTTCACAATCAGCCATAGAGTGAGAAATCATAACTTATTTTTCAAATATCACACATAGGTTTGTTTTATAGGTTCACAAAAAAACCGATATGCCAAAACTTGGGTTTTGCGAGTTTTGGTCGCCAATTAGGATTTTTTCAGCTTTTTTATTACAAATTATTGATGATACTTCAAGTACGACTTTCTACTGATAATTAAATCTTTATATAAATTGTCTAAGCAATTGTTCAAAAAGATTTATTTCTAAAAAGAACATTCAAATTCTGAATAATTGATGTTATAGGCAACAATTCTATTTTTACCATTTGACCAAATGTTTTGCACCATCAATTTATTAAATCCAAATTTCCAAATTTGAAATTTTATTTCATGATACTATTTATTTATGAATGTATATAAGCATTATTGATAAACAAATTTTTAATGTAAAAGTTTTTTAATGTTGGGAAATAGCCGGAGAGCCCGGCTTTAAGTCGGGCTGTGGCCGGTGTTTCTGGTCGGAATCCGACCAGCATTGTCACGATCCGCTGGCCAGCGTCCGGCCAACGTTTAAGATTGATATAAAATGTAAATTTTTTCTGAACACTTGCAATGTTTCATAAAGATGGAGCTTAGAATTTTTTTCTTAAAAAAACCGGTTCGAATTTCAAAAAAGTTTCATCGAATTTTTATCACAAAATGCATTGTTTGCAAGACATGAAACTTTAAAATTTGTGGTGTCAAAAAGATATTCACCCAATATATTTCCACGCGTGGAGCATCCATGCGGGTATACAGATCCGTTTCTTAATGAAATCAAAAAAACAATTAAGTTATAAACAAAGTTTAACAATTTTATTATTGCCAATCAGCGCCCGGCCACCCACCGTCCGACTATTCGACCATAAGATTTGTCCGATCAGAGCCCAGTCAGCCCCCGACTGGGGTTTTAACATAAATTTTGGCTAGCCGGACTTCATAAAGAAAGTTGTAGCCTTTTTAGTTTTTGAATTATTTATAAAAAAAACTCTTTTTTCATATGATTAAAGTATTTCACCTTTTTTCCTTCAACTCACAATGAAATCGGAACTTTTTAATATTTTAGTAAAATTCATAAGAAGCATGCATAGTCATGTTCTGCGATCGATGACGTTAGCAATACTTGAAAATATTTATTTGAAAAAAAATTTATTGATGGAAAATTTTTTCAGGAAGATTCAAAGAATTTTTCAGGAGAGTTTTAGCTAAATTTAAATAGTATGTACCAAACTGATTTTGATGCTAATTTTCCTCCGCGATTGATTTTCTCCCGTGTAGGTTTCGACCTGGCCGATAAAACGTTACTACAGTTTTGTCGACGAGGATGGTCAGATATAGAGAATTTTGAGATTAGTATAATAAGACGATAACATAAATAAATCTTAGGTGGAACTTCGTCCCAGCGGTCATTTAGATACAGATCATATTTTTTATTAAAAATTCGAAAAGACAACATTTATTCTAAGTTACATGGATTGGGTAGTGATAATTTGGAATTAACAGTGGCTAAGTTTTGGTAGTATTACAATAATATTATAAAGGCCAAATGAGATGTCAGTGGATAAATAAACTTTTAGTCCAAACTCTCCAACCGATTTTGAATTTTTTTTTAAATTGAAGTTCATGAAATTTTCAAAAAAGTTGTCGAGGCATATTTTAATAAAAGTTGTTTAATTTTTTTTTCTTTAACAATGAAAATTTATTTTAAAACTATAAAAATTTTTTGAAGATGCCATTTAGTGACAATTTACCAAATTTCTGTGAAAGTATACAGAATTAGTAGAGAAACTTGTCTTGAATGGGGTCCAGAAGCATAAGATATTAAAAAAATTGTTTACAATTTTTATAAGGAATTAATCAACAAAAGTTAGATTATTAGTAAAAATAATAAATAGCTACTTCAAATGTGTGCTTTCAATTAAAAATCTCAAGAAAAAAATTTCGATATAACTTGTAAAGAAATAGAGACCATTTTTTAATTATTTAAATAAATTTTATAAACAAATGCATAAATTCGTCATTTTCAAAAAGATTTGATTCGTTTTTTTTTAACAGAAAGGACAATAAATGTCTTGCTTATAGCTTTTCTGTGCAATTCTTTGATATCAGACAATTATTTTTATTTGTTTAAACAAAATTAATGAACAAATGCGACAAATTCATTGTTTGGCTCTTTTTCAAAATATAGATTTTGTTCTTTCAAAAAATAAATTCCTAATGTCTTGCTAGTAGCTCTCTAAAATTATTTCTTATTAATACTAAGCAGTTATAAATTTTGGTTAAAAAATGTGGGAAACAAATGCATAATTTGGCCATGTTTTAGTAGATGAATTTATTTTCTTTAGCACAATCAATTAAATGTGTATAAGCAATAGGCCTTTACTGTGATATTTTTCTGTTAGACAACAATTAATAATTTTTAAACAAGTTTAATAAACAAATTACTCTAAGGCCTATTTTAATGGAAACACCATAATGTTTTTTATGAAATCGAATTCTATTTTTAAGCACGGTCTCTCTATCATGATGTACAATTTTATTTGGAGAAACATGAACGAATTGGGAGTTTTTCATACTTTGTTCATAATTTCGACTGATTTTTATAAATAATTGTTAAAATAATAAACATGTGCTGCTGGATAATACATTATCATAACAGACACCTTGCTTAAAAATTGTAGTCGATTTCATAAAAAAACAATATGGCGTTTCCATTAAAAAACGACATCAGAGTAATTTGTTTAAAAATTATGAATTGTACTCTAACAGCAAAATATCACAGTGAAGGCCCATTAGTTATACACGTTTAATTAATCGTGTTAAAGAAACTAAATTTATCTACCAAAACATATAGCCAATTGATGCATATTTTTATTACATGTTTTAATAAAAATTAATAATAGTTTAGCATTAATCAAAAGTAACTATAGAGAGCTACTAGTAAGACAATAGGAATTTCTTTCTCTGAAAAAACGAAATACATATGTTGAAAATTAGCAAAACAATGAATTTGTTTCTTTAATTTGTTTGAATAAATAAAGATTATTTTTTTATAAGTTAGTACAATATCTATAAATATGTTAAATATATCTCAAGTTGATTTAAAAAAAAACGAATTCCTTTTACTAAAAAATGACAATATTATGCATTTGTTAATTAATTTTGATTAAATAAATAACACTAATTGACTGAAATCAAACAATCGCACAAAAAGGTATAAGCAAGATATTTATTGTGCTTTCAGTTAAAAAAACGAAACAAATGTATTTAAAAATGACGAATTTATGCATTTATTTATAAAATTTGTTTAAAGAATCAACAAATGGTCTCTATTTCTTGATAAGTCATATCGAAATTTTTTTTCTTCAGATTTGTACTTAAAAAACACATCTAAAGTAGTTATATATAATTTTTAACAAAAATCTAACTTTTGTTGATTTATTTATTTATAAAAAGTGTAAATAATTTTTTAAATATCTGATACTTCTGGACATCATTCAAGACAAGTTTCTTCACTAATTCTGTGTACTTTTGCATAAATTGCATTAATTTTCACAAAATGGCTTTTCCGTCATTTTTTTAAAAGGTATTTTTATTGGTAAATAAAAAAAATTGAACAATTTAAAAAAAAATAGTTTGGGCTAAAAGTTAATTTTTCGACGTACACTGTTAGAAAAAAAGTCGCTGAATCACACCGATAAGTGAATGTTTTTCGCTCTGCAATTGAAGCGTGTTATTTCATATCTCTATAGGGGCAAAGTTCGGTGTCGAACGTGAGAGCGTACCTTTTTCATCTCAGCCAGTGCGACGGTTGACAGTTCTTGTATCGTTCTGGGTATTACATGTTGCGTAGGCCTGCCTCATGAAGAGCCGAAAATGCATGAGCAAGAACCCGAGCCCCCCGACTTCACGATTCATTTTCGGTGGCTAACTGGCTATTAGGAGGAGTTAACTGAATTTTGCAGGGTGTCAAGAGAATGAAAGTTCATGCAATTTTGCTGTTATATCATTATAGAAAAATATAAGCAACTTAATTCTTATTAAAACTTCTCGCACAATTTTGTTGCGCAATTTTTTTAAAGTTTATGTTGGTTTACAAAATGTGCTTTCAAATTTCCCTGAGATTAACAGATATTGAGGAATTTTGAAACAATTTGAAAATAAATAAAACTTGTGAAGATTTTTTTTTTTAATTTTGTAAGGGTTCACGGAAATGAAAAAATTCTTTTAGATTCCTAGCAATAATTAAAGTAAATTTTTTATTGCCAAAAATTAATTTCAGGAAATCATTTTAAAACATTTCGAAACATTAAAAAAGATTTCCAAAATGATCAAAGTATCTAAAAAAGTTTAAAGGCAATTTTTTTACAGAATTTAAAAAAATCAGTAAAAATTTGAATAATTTTCAAAGATAAGAAGATTAGAAAGTCTGACATGATTAAAAAAAAATTATTTTCCTGATATTTGTGCGAACATTTTAAATGATTTTTCATTTTGAAGAATGAACTTTAAAAGAAAATTAAAGAAGACTTTAAAACACGTTAAACGATTTGCTAAAATTTCAAAAAAGAGTGTTGAAGGTTTTAAAAGCAAAATGTTTCAATTCACTATGATTAAAAAGTTTAAAAAATGTAAATAATCGAATAAATTCAAGAAATATTTAGTAGAATTAATGAAATTTAAAAATAATTTAAACTTTAAAAGAGTTTCAGAACCTAGGATAAACTTATTTAAAAAACAGAACAAACTAAAAATTCTTGTAGAAGAAAAAAAAGATGCGCCTGGAAATTGTGTACAATTGTCAGGCTTTAAAAATAAAATTCGAATGTTTTTTTAAAATTACTTTCAGCACATTTCTTTTCAGGCTGAATCTCCGTTTGAATCACAAGAGATCCAATTATTTTCAAAAAAATATGTAATGAAAGAAAATTTGAAAAATTTAAAAAGAAGATACATCCCTGTATGCTTAAAGAAATAATTTGTTTACTTAGAATAAGTTCTATGCAATTTAAAACAAAAATTTATTTTAAGTACATATAAAATTAGTTAAATTATTTCTAAAAATTGGAAACATTTAAGAATTGAAGTATTAGAATGCACTTAAAATTTAAGATTTTTGTATTTAATTTTAATAAGATATAATAGATATTAAAATAAATAAATAAAAATAAAAGTCGATAAACAGAGGACTTTCACACTTTTTGTTTACGAAAAAGAGGTTCCTCAATTCTCAAGTGTGAATAGTAAGGGAATTGTCGTCAATAAAAAATTCATAATTAATGAAAGATTTTCATGTTTCCCTTAAGTACAATAGACTTGTCATTTAATAAAAATGTTGTGAAAATTTTACTTTGAAGGTGGTGTGGAAAGGAGTTTTATTAAAAAATGTGTAGGATTTTCTAACAGACAACTGTATGCATTTCTGACCTTTCTTATTTTTATTTTTTAAGTGTATATTAATCTGCTTTATATTTAGGGCATAATCATGTGCTGAAAAACGATAAAAGAAATATTTATTTATAAAACTGGTCCATAAGGTCCATAAGCCAAATCTGTACAACCGTTGGTTAACATTTTTGAATTTTTTTGTATAATTTGAAAGGCGATTTTACATAGTGTTTTACTAACTAATGGAGATATTTTTTAAATTTTATTTTTGAAATCTATTCCCTAAGCAACATATTAAAAGAAAATTCAGAAATATTTATAAAATTATGATTATTTTTCATTTTTAAAATTAATGTATAAAGAGTATAGTTTTTATATGAAATTTCACGACGGTTTTTTGTACCATGTTTGACCCTAGGGCAGAATCAAAGAAAATAATCTGAACGTATGTTCCTTAGTTATTAAGATACTGTACAAAAAGTTACTTTTAGAATGGTTTTCACCTTTTAAAATCACGAGATATTTCTTCATAAAATAATATTTGTGAAGTTCATTTTAGAATTATTCACAATTACAATTATTCTGCAATGGAAATCTAATTGTAAACGTTAAATTTTGTAATATTGAGATAAGTATCGTAAGACATTAAGGATTTCGTAAAGTTTTCATATATTAAGAATTTTTGAAGTTGAAAATTTAACGATTTTGTTAAACTTTTTTTAAAATTATTTTTGCAGTTGAAAATGCATACTTTTCTAATAAGAAGGGATTCTTCTTGTATGAGAATTGATTTTTTGGTTCATAATTTAACTTTTTTTTTGAAAATTCACTTTTTTAAGTTAAAAAATAATTTTCTTATACTGAAAATTTAACCGTATCATTTTTAGTTCAAAAATTTTTTATTTGAAAATTGAACTATTTTCTTGAAAATGTGTTGTTTTATTTTTGCTTAAAAATTGACCTTCTTCAGTTAAAATTTTTTGTTTTGAGGATAATTATTCTTCTTGTTAGAAATTCATCTATTTCAATTCAAAATTAATTTCTTTGGTTGAAAATGCATTTTTTGATCAAACTTCTTTCCCTTTGGTATAAAATGGTTTAAAGTGAAACCATACAAAATTTTTAACAAATTTTTACAATTTCTAGTTATTTTTCAATCGTTTTAAAATTTCTGAATATCTCCTAAACTTACTCAAATTGGACACGACATTTTTTAAACTAACATAAGAAAATTGGACAAAAAAAATGCACCAGAAGGCTAGATAAGAATTAAGTTTTTTATTTAACTGAAAATCTGACTAAATGTTTAAATTTTGTAATTCTGTTGTGAACTTAATTTTTTTTATTCAAAATATTTTTTAGTTGAAAATTCATTTCTTACATCGAAAATTAAATTATTTTGCAGAAAATTAAATTTTTTATCTGAAAATGTAACTATTCTATTTTTAGTTAAATACGTATTTTTTAGTTTTAATATTCATTTTTAAAGTTGAAAATTTAACGATTTTGTTGAATGTTTTCTAAATTATTTTTTTCAGTTGAAAATTGATCTTTTTTTTATTTGAAAATGTAACAATTTTATTAAAAATGTGTTATTTTATTTTTGCTTGAAAATTGGTCTTTCTCAGTTAAAAATTAATCCTTTCTCAACTTGGAAAGCTAGAAAAGCCAGAAAAACTTGGAAAGCTGAAAAAAGCTAGAAAAACTTTGAAAGCTAGAAGGCTAGATAAGAATTAAGTTCTTGTTTTTTTCTAAAATTATATATAACATGGTAAAATTTCAAACATTTTCTACACACTCTTTTACACCCCTTTTAAAATTTTTACAAAATAATAAAAAAATGTTGCGTTCATTTTTCAATTTTCTTTCAGAATTCATTCCATTCTATTGTTGGTAAAAAATGTTTTTTTTTTAATTGAAAATCCAACAATATGTTTAAAAATTCAACTATTATGTTGTAAATTCGATTTTTTTATTCAAAGTATTTTTCAGTTGAAAATTCATTTTTTATATCGAAAATTAAACAATTTGGCAGAAAATTAAATTTTTTAACTGGAAATGTACCTATTCTATATTTAGTTAATTACTTATTTTCTAGCTTTAATATTCATTTTCAAAGTTAAAAACTTAACGATTTTGTCAAAGTTTTTTTAAAAGTATTTTTTTAGTTGTAAATTCATCTTTTTTAATAGGAGATAATTGTTAATAATTGTTAATAATTGGAAATAATTTCGTTTAAAAATTGATTTTTTGGTTGATAATGTAACTGTTTTGTTGAAAATTCGATTTTTTTTAGTTGAACAAATATTTTCTTATACTGAAAATTGACCAATCTCAGTTAAAAATTAATCTTTTTTGGCAGAAATGTATTCTTCTTGTTTAAAAATTTATCTACTTTAATTAAAAATTCATTTCTTTGATTGAAAATGCATGTTTTGATCAAACTTCTTTTCGTTTAAAATGGTTGAAAGTTCATGTAGTTGTTTGGAAATTAAACTAATTTGATAAAAGTTTTTTGCTTGTAAATTAATTTTTTTAATGATAATGTAACCGTTTTTCGTTGAGAATTGATATGTTTTGTTAAAAATTCATTTTTTGTTGTCTAAATATTCAGGGACTTATCTAAAGAGAAATACTGCCTTGAAATTCGAAATAACACATGGTGTAATTTAATGATAAGAAAAATAAGAAAGACGAAAGAAAGAAAAAGAGAAGGAAGGGGAGGTGGTTGGCTGCCTTCTCATTTTTCTTTCCTCTTTTTTATTTTTGTCTGAAAATTATCTTTATTGATTTATTTTATATTTTTTTCAGATTACAATAGGATTTTTTGCGCATTGTTTTTTGGTTTTTCCGTTGTGTTTCAAATTTGTTCGTTGGATTCTTGTTATTTTTTAACCTCAAAATCTCAACTTTAAAAAGATTTTTTCGGCTTCCGTGGTATTAAATGCTGTTCGATATTTGTATGAAAGGTGATTTTTAGCGAATGAGACTTTTCTCACTCCCTTCGCTAGTGCGGAAAACGTCTCATTCGCTGAATAATCACCTCTCACACACATATCGAAATGTACTATTCTCTCTTAGTGTCGGTACCGATAACAAAAAATTACCGGTATCGACATTAACATTTCTCGCAAAATTCAAAATGATTTCTGTTTTGCTTTAAAAGATTAATTTAAGCTTTGAGGATTAACGAATTTCTCAGAAAAGAAACTTGACAATTTTAAGTGCGATTTTAAGACAATTTTTTAATTTTTGCAGAATTGAAAAAGTCTGTAAGAAAACTTTAAATTATTTCAAACATATGTTAAAGTTTAACATTTTTTTTAAGATTCAAAATTGATATAAAATTTGAAAATATTTTTAGTTTTGTTAAATTAATTTTTAGAAAATATTTTAAAACATTTAAATGATTTTCTAAAATTTCGGAAAAAATGTGGAAGATTTTAAATCAAAGTGTATTAAAACTTCTGGAACCATTTTGAAATCCATTCAAATTCTGTGAAATTTCTGCAAACCTGATTAAAAACCTTATAGTCCTTTAAAATTCTTTGAAATCTGTTGGAATACTTTAAAGTCTGTGAAAATCTATAAAACTCTATAAAATCTCTTAAAATCCTGTTAATGCTGAAAATAATTTATATGTTTTCTATGTACTGAGAAAAAAATTGCCGTCTCAAAATACGTAAATGTATTTTTAACTGTAGATTTTAATTTATAGAAGCTTATAAAAATTAAAGTGTCAACTTTATTGAAACAATAAGAAGGCAATATTGTAAAACTTGTAAGTAGATTACGTCACCCAAGAAAAATATAAGAGAGAAGAATTGTTACGCAATTAATATGTATGGCCTTCATTTACTGATATTTAAAAAATAATCCAATTGAAGAATACTTATTGACTTTAGTAAATAAAGAGAAGTACAGATACTGAAATATTTTCACATATAAGGTCATCCAAAAATTTCGTAAGGTATTCTGAAATTTTCAACCCCCTCTCGTCTCATGCAAGATACCATAAGATTTACTGTGACCCTCTCCTCCCCTTCTTTCCCAAAATCTTAATAAGAACTCAAAAATTAATCAATTATACGTGAAACCCTAATTAAATTAGTTTAAGAATAGAAATACGAAATTATTACATAAAAAACGAGTTTTTAATTACTTAAAAAGTTTGTGAAACTTTTCCGTGGAATTTTTTTAAATTTCGTGAAAGATGTAAAACGAATCCGAGGAAAAATTGTTGATTTTTAAAAATTTTCAACTATTTAAAAAAAATAATAGAAGATTAAAAAAATAATTTTTATAGAATCCACGAGTTTTTTTTGGAATTCGCACACTTTTACCAAATTAAACAAGTACAGTTTATCTTTTATCGTTTGGCAATTTATGGAAAAATGTGTTTTGCTAGTACGAAAAATATTTTCCGAGGGTTAGAGGTAAAATTACTGGATTATTTTGCGGGTACTATCGTCTTCAGCGATTTTTAATTCTCTTAATATCAATTTAAAAAAATGGTTTTCTACATTTCAAAATTCGCAAAAAATAGAATCTATTTTTCACCTTCATTTATGAATGTCAAATATTTATTTATTCAAAGAATAATTATATGATAAGAAATTGCTTCATACGACGAATCTCATATTTTTATCCTCGCCGAAATTTCCATTCAACGGATAAAAATTTTTTATGATTACTCAGAAATTACGTAATAATTATTCGTGTCCTCAGCTCAGATTTAAAGAGTATAATTGGCTTTTCACTTTATAAATATAAAAACTTTTAAGAAAAAAGTTACTCAATGATATATCAATGATAAATAAACTCTTAAACGTTTATTATTAGCACAATGCATTGTCTTTCGAACAAAAATCTTACAAACAAATACACTTATATCGCAATTTTGAACAAAGAAATTTTTTCTATTTGTGGTCAGATCTTTTCATCTGAAGAATAATATCCTAACACATTGGATTGCCATTCAACAACAATATTATCATGGTTTTTTCAAATTTCTATGAACAAATTCGCATCTAAAAATCAGTTAAAAATTAAATTAATTAATTAAATAAGTTAATAAAGGCCAATAATATTGATTTTATTCATAAGAATTGATAAATACAATGATTGTTATTACTATATGTTGTCAAATGGCAATATTTTAACTAATAATATTATTCTAGGAATGAAAAGAAGTGACTGCAGAAAAGGAAATTATTTTATATTTAAACATGTGAATTTTTATTAATAATTGTTGATAGCAATCCCAAGTCTTGCTAAAGGTAATTTCTTGTGTCAAGATATTATTCTTCAGAGGAAAACAGAAGATTAGCAGTAAAAATCGTCTTTGTCTAAAAACGCAAAATAAGTACATTTGTGCCTAAAAGTTTTAAATAATAATGTGAATTGTTGTGACTGAATTTTGTTCTGTAATTAATTGTTAATTTTACATAACCTAACAACGAAAACAGTATATGGATGCATTCAAACATCGAAAATTTAGCAGATGCCAGTTTTATCAATTAATTAGCTTATGACATTATTTAAATATAAAGTAAATTAATTTCTAATGAAAATTTTCATTAATCGAGAGTGAGGAAATGCAAAAAAATAAAGCAGACAGTCGTACTTAATGACAAAAATATTATTTCTACTGTTTTCTTTGCAATCTACAATATAGGGGAGATTGTTCCTAAGTTGACACAGGAATAATTTATTTACCAAATACTATCTGTAAAATGAGTTAATACATGCATTAGCCATCACTGTTACTACTACTGTTACTAGTCATACATGTGCATATCCTGGATATCATTAGATATAATTTTGTCTTTCTTTACAATCTAAAATGTGTTGCTTATTTCTTTTATTAATATTTTATATATGATTGTTTTATTAATTTTCTTATTTATTTGTCGGAATTTGCGGAAATTGTCATTGACAATTCGTTTGAACATAACAATACTGATTTATTTGAATACAAAAAGGAATGTAAATAAAATTAGGTAAGAGTGAATTCAGTTAATTTCCAGTTTTTATTCGGAAATATGTCAGAGATATTTCATATTTATATTGCTTTTT
This sequence comes from Belonocnema kinseyi, assembly GCF_010883055.1. Classification (NCBI taxonomy): domain Eukaryota; kingdom Metazoa; phylum Arthropoda; class Insecta; order Hymenoptera; family Cynipidae; genus Belonocnema; species Belonocnema kinseyi. Next base: position 63,367,179 of record NC_046662.1, on the reverse strand, counting down.
CCATAGAGCAGTATTAATAAAAAAAACGAAAATGCGTGTGGAAAGAAAAATTCACCCCAAATTTTCGGTCATAGTTTATGGGAATGAACATGGCGAATAGTAACTAAGTTGGACTTGTTGGAGTGAAATATCTCTAAGGAATTTTGAGATATTTTTCATACGTGACTTTTTGATGTTAAGGGATCATTCACAAACTACGTAACGCTTTCTTCTTCTGTTTAAATAAAGATGAGAATGTAATTTCCATGAAGTGAACAGTGATACAGCGATATGGAAAAAAGAAAAACCCGTTGCGTAGTCTGCGAATGATCCCTAATTTTGATCACAGAGAAATATACTTGAAAATGATAAGAGACACAAAAGGAGGGAAGTAAAACTATTAGTAAATGAAAGTGAAGATAAAATTAAAGTAAAAGAAGAGTAGAAAATGCAGGACAATTTTGAAGGAAGCAAGAAACTGTTTTATAAATGGGCGTTGAGCAATATGAAGGGAGGTAAAAGTACAGAGTTAGGCAGCATGAGAAATAGCAAAGGTGAAATGCTATATGATACAGGCGAGGTACTAGTCGCTTGGAGAGACTCTTTGAAGGAATTATCAGTATGAATTATCTCGATGAATTATCTTGATGAATGTATTCGTGAAACAAATTTTTCGTTCATTTTTGTATTTTCATCACACTTAAGAAAGTCACCACGACGTCATTGATAACCAAGAATGGAACTAAGTGTCCTGAAGATTGCAATCTTTTTTTTTTACAAAATACAATGACACTATTGGCGAAAATGGCGCTATTTACTTTTAAATAATTGGATATACTTTTTCACTTACCAATAGAATTAAGCAGAAGGATTTTATAAGCGTGGCTGCTAAACTTGGAATAAAATCGCTGCTATTTATTGACTGAAAATTACGATGGTCACATACCGGTGCAACCGTAATGATTATTAAAATATACACGACTTTGATGATTGATGTAATCAAATTTTGGATCCAAACACTTTTAGTGGCTTGATTAAAAAAAAATGCGTTTGGTCATAGGGACAGAATAACCAAATAAATATTTTTATTTCTTCATTTTTTGGTCTCGATTGCATCGGATTTCTTCATTGAAAAACCTAGTATCTGCTGCATTTTCGGTTATCAAAGTTATTGAAAGTTCGAAAATGATTTTAAAAATATGTATTCGTGAAATTAATTTTTTGTACATGAAAAATCAAATAATTATTTTTTAATTAAAAACATTTTTTCTATGATAAAATTAGATGATTTGCACAAAATTATTTCCTTTTTATTAATAAAAAACGAATAATTTGACGCCCATTTAAAATTAATAATTTTAAAACCTAATAATTACAAGACATGGTTAGGTTTTCAAAATTCAAAAAGAATATGAGCCATTATTTTTGTAGTGATCATACCTAAAAAGGAAAATTCTGTGATCGGAACCATATCATTAATTAGGACCTTCATTTTGGACCTTCATTCATGAAGGTCAAGTTTTTTTTCTAGAATGATCATGGTAAAAAAATTAACACACGGGACTTTTCATGCAAAAAGTCGTATTTTGTACAAAATAGTTCAATTTTCAACCCGAAAATATAAATTTTGGTCTAAAATTATAAATTTTTAACCAAAAGATATTGCATTTTTTTCTGTAGTTCAACTTAAACCAATTAGTGTGGTTTCAAATAAATAAGACAAATTATCAAGAAAGTAGTTTAACTTTCAACCAAAAAAATTAACTTTTGACAAAACAGTTACATTTTCAAACAAAAAAAGAAGTTGTCCACCAGGAAGGTTAATGTTCTAGCCATAAGGGCGAATTACATACAAAAACATTTGAATTTTCAAGGCGAAAATATGATTTTTCGCCAAAAACCTTAATTTTCCACCTAATAGTTAAATTTTGATAAAAATATCTAATTTTTTTTAAATAATAAAATTTGCTACCAAAAATAATAATTTTTATTAATAAAGTTAAGTTTTAACCAAATAATTCAACTTTCTACCGAAATGTTAAATTTTTAAGCAAAGAAGTCGAATTTCCTACAAAACAGTTTCATTTTCAAATATAATGAAAAATCTTCAACCAAGAAACAATGCATTTTTTGAAGTATTTCAACTTTAAACCAAGTAGTTGACTTTTTAAATAAAAAAAGTCGAATCTATTACAAAATAGTGAAATCCTCAATAAAATCAGATTTATTTTCAACCAAGTAGTTGAATTTTTACGCAAAAAAGATCAATTTTCAATAAAGAGATTAATTTTCTATTGAATAAGACAAATTAAAAAAAAAAGACTAAAATTTGGCAAAAACTAGCATACTTTTCAAGTCGCATATAGACGAATTTCTCAGAAGACAGAATTATCAACGAACAAGTTTATTTTTACCCACAAGAGATGACTTGTCCATGATAAAAAATTAAATTATCTACCAAAAGACCAATTTTGAGCAAGTTGAATTAACCGAAAAAAATAAAGAATCTTCAATAAAATATTTGAATATCCAAATCAACAGATGATTTTAAAACCAAATAGTTACATTTTTAAATAAAAAATATTTTGTTTTAACGAAAATAGAATCGTTATAATTAAATAATATTTAATAATATTAAATTATCAATTAATATAAAATTAAATAATATAATCGTTATAAACCAAAATCCTCAACTAAGGGGAGGAATTTTTCAAAAAACAAGATCGTTTTTCCATACTAAAAAATTAGTTTTAACAAAATACGTTAAGCTTCTACCAAATATTTGAAAGGATTACATGCACATAAAAGATTAATTTTCAAAAAAAACTGAAGTAATTAAATTTTCAACAAAAAAAAATTTGAAACTCGATTTTCGAAAAAAAAGAACGAAAATTTTACAAATATGATAAGTTCACAACAACAATAAAATCCAGCAAGATGATTAATGCTTCATCAATCAAGGAGAGTTTTCAACAAAATACACTAATTTTTAACCAAGTACAGTGGAAATCTTCAATAGCCCTCCCCTTTATAGCCTTTTTGAAAATTGACGCCGCGCTGCATGTAGGTTTAGCGGCATTGCGCGAGGTGCGCAGGATTTGCGGCTGTCACTCAGGAGAGCAGTCAGGCGTAAAAAAAAAACAAAAAAAGTCCATTTTTAACCATATTGTTTAATTTTGAAACCAAAAAATCGAATTCCCTACAATTATTGTTAAATGCTTAATTTTTAACTAAATAGTAAATTCCAGTAAATCCAGAGTTACTTTAGTTAGAACGTAATTCAACTTCAGTTTTGAATTACATAGAAAGGAAATTAACAGATACTAATTTTTAGTGAAAAAAGTATCAAGTTGAAAAAAGTCAATAGAGTGAAAAGGCAGATTCTTAAATGTTCATAGAATTTGATCATCTTTTTCATAATTTAATTTAATCTCAAAGATGATTAAACTTAAAAAATTAGATTAATTAAATTAGTAACATTAAATAAATAGAATAGCTAGATTGAAATGTTTGTAACTTATCTGAAGCACTTTCAATCAGAACTCTTCAGAGAGTACCCCCCCCCTCCTGAGAAATTTTCATCCCCATTCAATTCTGAGAAGATTAATCGCAAGTTTGCAATCGCCAGCTTTTTCCCCTTGAGAGGTGTTAGTAATGCAAAGAGCAAAGATGACATGCTATCCTGGGCACTTAGCCGCTTTGTACGAGTCCACTTCGATCGTATTGATGCAGACGAGACGTTGCTTTGGCGCCGGCTATGTACATAACCACTATATAGCATATATATAATTTAATACCATCAACACACAATATAAATTTTTCCTATGTAGGGTACGTCATAATTTTCAAATCAACTCCATCGTCAGATCGAATATCTCATAATTCCCTGAAAATTATATTTCTGCTCAATTATGCCATAGCTTTATATTTATCAGAAAGATCTAAATTCTCTCAATCCTAAAATACTAATAGTTCATTAGGGACCATAATTAAATTTAATTACAACTTTTTTGTTGAAAATTCGTCCTTTTAGGTTAAAAATTCGGATCTTTTCGCAGAACCTTATGTTTAAAATTCATATTTTGTTGATAATAAGGCTACTGAAATCTTTTTTGGATATAAACTATTTTTTCTGAAACTTTTTTTTTATTTAAAAGTTAAGCTTTTTTCAGTATAAATATTGTATTCTTTTAGGAAAAAATCCAACTGTTTTTTTTTTAAATTAAAATAGTTCATAAAAAATGTACTTGTTTAAAATTTCTATTTTTGTGTTGAAAAGTCCATTAAAATATTTTTGGAGGAAAATTTAACTCTTTTTTTGTTGTTGAAAATTTGTCTTTCTGATTAAAAAATTTGCTTGACTTAGTAGAATTTCAATTTTTCTTGAACAAAAATACAACTTTTTGGGTTTAAAATTTACATGCTTTAGCAGAAATTACATCTTTCTTGGATAAAAATGCAACTATTTAGTTTAAAATTCAACAATTTTATTGAAAATTAATATTTGTGATTGAAAATTCTGCTGTTTTGTTGAAAATTGAACCATTTTGTAGAAAATTGATTTTTTGTTTAAATGTTATATTTTGGTGCTAAAAAAGAACTGAAATCTTAACTAGATAAAAATTCATCTTTAAAAAATTTTTTTAAAAAATGATTAAAATGCAACTGTTTCTTGTTGAAACTTAAACTATTTCGTATAAAAAGTCATACTTTTTTGTTGAACATTCTACTGTTTTGTTGAAAACTGAACTATTTCGTAGAAAATTAACTTTTTGTTCCAATTTATATTTTGCTGTTGAAAAATGAACTGTAATCTCATCTGGATGAAAGTTCAACTTTTTAGAAAGAAAAATTTTTGCTTTTGCTTCAAAAGTCATCTGTTTTATACAAATTTAATCCTCATTGGGCAAAAATGCAACTAATTAGGTAGATAATTCAATTAATTTGTTAAAAATGTATCTTTTCGGTTGAAAAAATGATCTTTTTGTATTGAAAATTCGACTTTTTTCGTAGAAACTTATTTTTTTTTAAATTTGGATTTTGATCTTGAAGAGTGAACTGCAATCTTTTTTAACAGAAAGTTAAACTTTTTTTAAATTGATCTTTTTGATTTAAAAATTCATCTGTTTTAGTAGAAATATTTTTTTTTATAAAGAAAATGAAACTTTTTCTTAAAAATTATTTTTGTACAATATAATTACGTTATTGTTGAATTTTCAACACTATAGATCACCTTTTGACTAAATAGTTGTATTTCTAACCAAGAAGATTAGTTTTCTAGATAAAAGATCAATTTTCTGCAAAATACACGAATTTTCAACAAAGTAATTAAATCTTTAACCAAACAAATAAAAAATACATTTTCAAAAAAAAAGAAAATTTTTTCAATACCAGGTGTATACATATGAAACCGGTATTGCCATCTAGCGGCCAGTAGGCACACTTGTAGGCACTGTCGGAACTTACCATTTGTGCTAATTGGCGT
>NC_046662.1:63335206-63361615 GCF_010883055.1 Belonocnema kinseyi | reverse complement strand
GGCGCATACTTTGAATAAAATATTTGTTATCATTCTCTTGAAATAAATGTGTTTTTTTCTTGAAAAAATACCGGTTTCATATGTATACACCTGGTAAAATATTTAATTGTTCAGCCAAAGAGATAATTTTTTAACTGTAATGTATCTCTATAATAAAAAAAGGTATTGTTAATAAATTTAAAAATAAATTTCACAACAACATTTGGAATGTTTAAATTTTTATTCAAGAACATTAATTTTTATTTTTAAAAATTTCAACACAATGATTAAATTTATCACCAAAATAGTTACATTTTCAATTTAAAACATTAATTTTACACCCCTAAAAAATAAATTTTTATCCAAGTACTTAAAATTTCAACTAGAAATATAAACTTACAATAAAAAATGCAACATTTAAATTTCTAGTTAAAATAAATTATTTTAGAACCCAAAAAAAATCGACATTGCAAAATAAAAGATGGATTTTCAATAAACTAAAATAATTATTTTTCAACCAAAAATTGTAGTTACCAAAAAAGGTAAATGTTTAACAAAATACAGGAATTTTAGACCAAAATTGTTGAATTATCAAACAAAAAGGTTAATTTACAACAAAAAAACAGTTGAAAAAATTAATGTTAAACCAAAAATGAAACGATTTTTTAACATAATAATTAAATTCTTAAAAATAACGTTTTCATCTCAAATAAAAAACCTCAACCTGAAAAATGATATTGAAAAAAGTCTTTTAAATTTTAAACAAGTATAGTTGCACTGTCAACTAAAAAAAGGAAGATTTTCGACTTCAAATAGAATAGTTAGATTTTCAGATATAATAATTAATTAAAAAAAAATACATTTTTAACAATATAGTTAAATTTTCAATCAAAGAAATTAATCTTCTACGAAAATTGTTAAATATTAAATCCAGGCAGATACATTTTTAAAAATGTTTTTGAATTTCCTACAAAATTACTTATAATCAATATTCTAAATTATCTAGATTAGCCTCGATTACAATTTAATTATTTTAATTATCTAAATCACTTGGAACCTAAATTATCAAAAATTTCCTGGATTAGAAAAGAATTGCTCTGAATTACAAATGGATTACTAAAGATAACAAGTGGATCACTATTTATTTTAGAACTGGATTACTCCATGTTAGAAACTGGATTCGTCTGGAATTACAAGTGGATTAACTTTGCATTATAAGTGGATTACACGGAAATACTGGTATTACCTTGGTTTATAAGTGAATTACTCAAATTTACACTGAATTATTCTGATTACACTGGATTACCTGTGTCAGAGTTGTTTCCCCTTTGCTCCCTTTTCTAGTTTTTACATATTTAAAATTTTTTCCCACAGGAGATTGTCAAACATGCTTTCATCTCACATCTCTTCCCAAATCCTTTATTACAACAGCTCTCATAATAAGCCTACAAGCAATGCCCGAAGTACTTAATTATGTGAGATTTTCAATACTAATAATCCCTTGCTGCAAGCAGATAGGATTTTTATTACAAACGCTCACATTCACCTGAATATTTGGCCAGAGAAGTGGTAAACTGCAGATAACCATACATTCCTAGCAAAGCCTTTTACCCACAGACGGGGCTGAGATGCAAATATTCTATAGAATCAATTGCCCCAATTCATTCACAGCGTCAAACCTCTCTCTTTACAGAAAACCCCTCAGTTTAAAAGTAGCTATGCTTAAGTTAATTATGAACTTTCAAGTTCTGAACTGATCTGACCTAATCTAGTTTCAAGAAATATATATATATATTTAATAATGGTACGGATTTAAAAGAATAGTTATTTATACTTTTTTTCTAGTCCATAGGTTTTTCATTTTATTTTTTTTTCACGTTCTCTTTATCCTAGTCGAACGATGATCGGCACTGATTAGCACTGATCAGCACTACTAGGGTATCCATGATCAACAGGAATCAACGTGGATTTATCCAATTTACAGTGAGATTTATTGTTAGTTTTACCATGCTTCAGTTTTTTTTCGATTCCTCTTAATTATAAAAAAGATTTAAACAATTTAAAATTTTAGTAGTAATAGAAAATAATTTGTTTATAAATGTCAAAAACAAAAATTGGTTTAATTGCGGGTCATGCATAAATTACCGAAAGTTTTTGGGTGGGAAGAAGTGGGGGTGGGCCATCGATTTTTCTACGTCATCTTATATTGGGGAAGTGGTAAACACTATTTCTTATGAAAGGTATTTTTACGTCTGAGAATAAATATAAAATCAGTGTTAAACTGCTTTTAGTTTTTCTAACATTTTGAAGCCCCACTCACCCCATGTAAGATACCGTAAAATTTTCTCTGACACCCCCCTCTCCCCATTTTACTAAGATTTATTTAGTTGAAAAATCATTTTTTAGTTAAAATTAAATTTCTTTTTTAATTCTAAACTCAACTATTTGGTTCAAAATTCATGTATTTTATTAAAATTTTTCTCTTTTTTTGGTATAAAATTATTCTCTTGTTTGAAAATTAAACTACATGGTTAAAAATCTATGTACTTTGTTACAAATCCGTCTTTTCTGGTAGATATTTAATAAAAATGTCTAAAATAGACTTAAATATTTCATCAAATTTTTTGTATTTACACTTTTTAATTAAAATTAATATTTATTCAGACAAAAGTAGGAATTCTTAGCAGATTTTTTGTTTAAAAAAATGTACAAAGTTCCGATACCAATTCAATTTTTCGTTACTATTCATCCTTACTCATTTTTAAAAATTGGTTGAACTTGAATAAATGATGGTTTATTTTTTCGAGGAATGCATCGCTTAAACAATCATTTAGAAATAAAGTATTTTTTAAAGAAAAAGGTAAATTAATATATTTTGTACTCATTTACAAAAATGGAAGAACTAGAGTTGTAGGTGATATTAAGAAAATAGTTGCGATTAATTAAAATTCAATTATTAAAAAAAATAGTAGGAAACTGCACTTAGAAAAAATTTAATTGCAACAAATATTGTTATAATAATTATTTTTCCTGAATTTTTTTGTAATAATTAAAGACTTTTTACTTCATAAGACATGCCTGATAATATACTATTGCCCTGTGCTTTCCCTTTTTCGAATTTAATTTCTCCCCTTATTTTTAAAAAACTTTTCTTTTTTCCGCTTGTTTATGATATTCAAAAATAGAATTTTTCGTTTTACATCTACAAATTTATAACATCCGAAACCGCGAGTAGTAACGTTTTTCTTTGACATACAAAATTATTTATTGTTGATTTTAGTTTTAAACATGTATCTAATTTCAAGCTGAGAAAATATTTTGGATTGAAATAAAACTTTAAAGGTAACATATTTTTCAAATTAACTATAATAAAATTCGATAGTATGTATTTACCTTGAAGACCCGTCAGTGTAAATTTCAATAACGATTGGCATTATATTAAACATATCATAAAAATTATTTTTTGGCCAGATAATAACTCAAAAAATTATTACAAAATTTATTTCTAATCTTAATTACATTTTTCGATTAAACACAAGTTAATTTAATTATAGAGTTTGGAAAAAATGTAAACTATCAAAAATCGACTTTTAACAGGTTAGCAAATTTAAACGCAGTTAGTTTATCGTGAATGTTAGATTTTTTTGTAATACATGCAATATGATATTAGATTAATGTTAAGATTTATCAAACTTTAAATAAACCTCTTCATCCTAATTTTTTTTTAATGAAGATACCTAATCATTTCTTTCAGGCACAAAGAAATCAAAATATGGTATTTTTGTATTTTAAACATTTTCAATTAGAACAATTTTGATGTAAACATTGTTCTAACCCTTAAGGTTTACTTTGAAAATTTTCATAATTAAATGTTTTCAAATAGTTTCTTTTTTTTGTATTTAGAAGATTTCAAATAATAAGCATTTAAAATTAAACAATTTTGATTTCATAATATTAAACCATTTTTATACTTTTAATTTTAAAAATGTCTGAATTATCGATCGTACATGTAAATTTTTCAAATATAAATATTTTTTAATTGAAAATTAAAATAATATTGCTAGTTAAAGCCTAACACTATGTGACATCCATGTAAATATTAAAATTACGAAATTAAGAGTTTTTAGAAATATACCTTCTTGACTAGAACTAATTATTTCTTAAATTTCTCAACTCGTTTAATAAATGTTCGGAGCTCTTAGTATTTAAAATTTCATATTGTGAATTATTAAATATTTATCTTTCAATATTATTAAATAAAAGTAAATACTTTTAATAATAAAAAAATTCATTGTGCATTTTCATATTCTCCGTTTTTATTATTGTAAAATAAAAATACAAATCAGTGAACACGTAATTCGCGGGCGTTCGTTTTCAATTTAATTTAAAAATATAAATTATAGTAATAATAAAATCTCAAGTTTCGGACAGGAATATTCAATTATAGTTAAAAGTATCACGATTTAATTATTAACGAAAGAATTTTTATAAGAGGAACAAATTTAACAAATTCGATGTTTTCTCGAGCTTTTTTATTTCGTAGTAAAAGAATTTTCAACAAGCTAAGAATATACAATTTAAAACGGGAATTCTTTCATCACAGAAATCATTAAAAAATCGATTAACATTATTCAAAAACTATATAATTTTTAATAAAATGATTGGTTCTTTATTTTCTAATTGTAAAAATAAATCCCATTCTTCCTTTTTGGAGTTCTTTTTTGTGCTCTTATCCCTGTATAAGTAAAGTTTTTAATTAATTAGAAATACGTATTTTTGACTAATTCATTCCTTTTTAGTGCAATACAACTTGGCGTGTAAAATATAGCCTAGTTTTTGTAAAAGCTGTATGAAGTAATAGGACTTTCTGAAACTAGGCTATGACTAAAAGGGGATTTCGGCTTCGGATTGCAGACGTGTTAGTAGGGAAGGGATGGTTTCGTTATGGGGGGTTGGGGGATGTCACCCCTTGTGGGGTGTGGCTTACTCACGTGACGTCATACCCTTCCGACTGTCGAGGTTTAATCGGGTCAATCGCGGTCGTCAAACATTTCCCAAAACTGTCTTATGATGAGAATAACTTTCATAAAATCGACTTGATTTCAGTTATACATTTTTTAAGGATCAATTCATAAATTTTGTTTACAAATTGCATGTAAAAAATAGAGAACTTACATTATTATAATTATTATGTTAACGAATTAATAATAAACTATCCTGTGACAGTGAGAGAACAACGAATTGTTACTTTAAAGTTAATAAAATAGAAATGAAAATTTAAAAAAGCGAAAAATTCCGTGTCCAAATGTTGGTCCTACTGCAGACCTCTAATGTCGGCCTTAATAGGTTCTAGGAGGACCTGTGGAGAGCTTAATTTATATTGGATTCAGGCCCACTTTTAGTCATTTAAAGTGGTACTGAAGTCAATTTTTCCCACTTGTAGGACTAAAAAGAGGCTTAATTTAAACTCTTTTGTAGATCCCCAATTCCTTCGTAAAAAAATGAAAAAAAAAATTCAGAAATTTAAATTAGGATAAATTCAAATTTAAAATCTTATTTAACGTCCAATAATAAAGTTAATGTAATTTCTGAAAACAAAACCAAGAATCCAACAACCAAATTTGGTCAACCACTATTAAAATGTAGATTTGGTCAACTAATATTAAAATGTTTCTATTGTTAATTGAAAAAAAAACATAAAAAAGAAAAAAAGTTTAGACAGAAAGAAAAAATAGGAAAGAAATATGAGAAGGCAACCAACCAAATCCCTTGCCTACTCTTTTGTTATTTCTTTTGCCTTTTTTATTTTCATTGTTCTCAATTCACAATAAAAAACATTTTTTAAATTTTTGTCAAAACATTTTTTTCTTTTTTGGGATTTTCTTCCCAAATTACAATAGGAACATTTTATGGTGGCTGTCCAAATTTGATCGTTGTCCCACACTTGTGGTTTCCCATTTATTTTCCTACAAAAGCATTTTGTTATTTTTGAAAATTGAGTTTAATTTGGGTCATTAGAGTTTATCCAATATTAGCATTAACCCTCACACCACAATGTGATACAGAGTCTCATTTACCACAAGGTGGAGTGTCTCCACACCCCAGTCGATTTGAAACACAGTACGAATGATTTATGGTATAATATTGTTTCTAATGTTTTTAACAATATTACACAAATATTCAAATGACTTTTTCAATCATCCTCTGCTAAATTATAACGAGAAAATTCAATTTCTTAGATTTTTTTGTTATAGGAAACACAAAGGCTATTTACACAGTCCCTAATGCATAATATATTTTATAAAGGATAATAAATGATCAAGTAACTTCTGAAATAACGTAAATAATATATTGACCAAAAAAATTCAGTTACATAAACATCAGCATAAAAACAGCATACAAAAATATATCAAAACATGAAAAAAATACGCATCACATATTATAAATAGCACAGTGAAAACTCATATTATCGATTCTAAAAACATCTGAAGGATCACTTAGTGACCCTCATCCATGCTCACGTGCAGAGGACAACTGAAGAGGAGGCTATTGAGATTCCTAGCCCCCTGAGACGCTCTAGGCCTAGCGAATGCGCAAAAATAGGGCCTTGGGGTGTCTAAACACCCCACCTTGTGGTGTGAGTGTTAATAAACAATTACAGACAGAACTTCTTTTGCTACAAGTAATAAGTTTAAAATAAACGGAATTTTATTTTAAACGTATTGCTTTTGTTTAAAGACGCTTTGTATATAATAAGTACAAATCAGTTTGGAAATTATTAAAGCTACGATATAAACTTTCTCACCTCATCGCGAATGAGATTATTCTTTATGTTGAAAGAAATAGGGTACGATTAAGTAGTTTTAACCTCAAAAGCGTTTCGCTAAGAAAACACATACGTATTAAGTCGAACAAATAACACCTTCTTTTTAGAAAAACATTTTAATTGTATTTCGAAATTTTGAAATGTTTGAAAATTAATTACAAAGAAAATCACGAAATCGCAAATAAGTAATGTTTTATGCGTACTTTGTTAAATTGTGTGCCAGCGAACGCGAAATGGCCTCAAAGAGAATCGTTGGATCATGGAACGGAACGAAACAGCTGGAATCGAACCGGATAGAGAGTCTAGTCAGCCAACGAGATGTCAGAAATGACTGTGAAATTTGGCACGAAATTAAAATTGAAATGTATATTTCCACCAATTCAAAAGTTATCGAACTGAATAATAATTAATTAAAATTTTTTACATTAAAATTAGTATACTAAAAACAAAATTAAGCGATAAAAAATTAACTGCTGACATTTTCAGAATATAAGTTGTTCATACATTACACTACTAATTTTAATTATGTTATTGCGAATGTAAATGACTAAATTCTTTGATTTATTTTCTATTCTCATGAACCAGTTCTTATAAAAAAAGTGAAAAAATTACATCATTTCCCAAACAAGGTAAAAAATATTTTTATACAAATGTTTTTTGGAAATTTTTATAAAAATTTATTCCTGTTTTTGGGAGTTATTTTTTGTATAACTTGGTGATCACACTTGAAGTTTTTTGCAGAAAGAAATGAAGGAGCAAATATATAGGTTCCTGCGAAGGCCCAGCTAGGCGTTTCCATAGTGGGCCGCATTTGTGGGGCTTCTAGAGTGCTACTAATCAAGAGAGGATAAGCTGGACAATTTCTACACTGGAAGTTTTTAATGCTTCGTCATTTTGATTAAATTAGAACGAAAAATAAAGAGCAAAATTTGTACTGCTCGGCTTAGTGGCAAGTCACATTATTAATTTGGCATAATGCACTTTTTATTTTTCCGTTCTAAAGGAAGAAATTGCTTTACGCGCTATGAAAAAAATGTTTAAAATTTGAGCAATAACAAAGCATGAGGAATAAAGTGAAGAACAATGCCTAATAATTCTCTACTATTTTTGAAATGGTATAAAACTTTCTCATTATTCTCGTATGCTAATCAGATTTTTTTCATCATAATGAAGATACATTCGTGAAGATATTTCCCCTCGTCTTCTTTTTCTTGGGATGAATGTTTCGCTTTAAAATTCTTCCTTGTGAGATATTTCTCACAGTAAACAAGACCAAGTATTTCTTTCAACCTGGGCTGAAAGAACCCTTATCAAGGATATTGTCTGTGTCACCAGTCAAAGTGGATAGTTTTGATATAAGGGGTTTTATACTATTTGAGAAATTCTCTACATTTGCAGGGTTTTTATGAATAGGAGAGAAACATATTTTTCAAGGACGCAATATTTAAGTTAAAAAGCGTTTGTCTGCAGTAATCATTTCTACACGCAACCATAATAAAATATGAAAAATTGAAAATTGTATGTCTTTTACAAAAATCGGGCTGACCTATTTTCTCTGATCATCGAAAAATAATTTCATGATAAACTTTTTAATTAAATGAGAACGCAAAATCTGGAAATGATAATCGATTCAATATTTGTTTTCTCAGATAATGTTAATTGGTACTAAAAGTAATATATATATATATATATATTTTTAATTATTAGCGAATATGACAAATTACGTTAAGTTGAATTATTAACAAATTGCATTAAATTATTTTGGACCTTAAATCAAAAACTACTCCACCCACAACTATTAAAAAATTTAATTTTTAAGTTGAATATATTTATTAATTTCCAAGATTTTGGATTATAAAAGAACTTTGAGGGAATGGAAAAGGTCATTCTTGATTGCAAAAGGAGTTGGGGGCGATGGAAATGAGGATTTAGATTTGTGAACGGATTTTGAGGGGATGAAAAAGGCTATTTTTCCTACGTTTTTTTCTTTGTTACTTATTATAATTATATATTATTCGTTATTATTTTATATTGTTTACCCTTTATTAGTTGTATAAGATTCTTATATAATTTAATAGCTTATCAAAATAAATAAATTTGATACTTAAACTATTAATGCAGTTCAAAAATTGAGACTTTTTATGTTATAAAAGTTAATCAATTTAGATATCTGTATATTTTATCATTTCATTTGGTCACTAGGGCCTGTTAAATAATCTTATCTTATAAATCGAACCAGATCATAATAGATAAAAGTATTTACAATATTGATATATTTCTAAAATTAAGAAAGTTTTTCAATTATATAAACGTTTACAAAATTCACAAATCTTTACATATTTTGATATGTTACGATTAAGTATCACGAGATTTAATGAATTAACCTAAACTTTTTATTTTATGAAAGGGTTAGAAATTCAACAATTTGTTTAAAAATAGTGTATTGAGAATGATCCATTTCATTGAAAGTTCCTCTATTTTATTTTAGAACCCAATTAATTTTAGTTAAAATTTCTTTATTTTTTGTCTGAAATTCTACTATTTAGTGGAAAATTAAATTATTTTGTTAAAAATTGAACCATTTTGTTTAGAATTCAACTATTTTATGAAAAAGTTATGCTTTTTTGCTTGAAAATGCAACTTTTTTCAATTAAAGTTTAATCTTTTTGCTTTGAAAATTCAACCATTTGGTTTTGCATTAATTTTAGTCAGTTGAAACTTGAACTATTCGGTTAAGAATTCTATTATTTTTCAAAGATTCATTCTTGTGATCGAGAATTCAACTTTTTGGTTGAAGGTTCATCTTTTTTAATCAAAATTAACTTTCTTTTTGAACATTCAACTGCAACTAGAAAATTTCTATTTTTTCCTGAACAATTCAATTATTAGTTTAAATATTCAACTATTTTGTTATTTAACTAATTTTGGTTAAGATTGAATTATTTGTAGTTAAAAATTCGACTATTTAGTTGAAATTTTAATTATTTGGTTGAAAAGGTTATTCTGAAAATGCGACTGTTATTATTTGAAGTTTTAAGGTCCTGTGTCGAGTTGGTCACGTGACCAGATTCCTACCTTGCCGACACTTTTTTTATTTCCTACCTCATTTTCAATCGAAGCATCACATCGAGTTAAAAATTTGGGATAACAAATGAGAAGCGCTAAGAAATCTGGACCTGGTCCTGCATTTTAATAATTATCAAAAAAGTAGAGAAAAATTATTTACAAAAAAACTTTTTTCCTAATTCTTAAAATTTAGGACCAGACCCAGATTTCTTAGTGTTTCTTATTTATCATTCCAAATTTGCAACTTGATGTGGTGCATAGTGTGAAAACAAATTATGAAATAAAAAATTCAAGTGCTGGTTACAAATTCTGTTATTTTGTTAGTCATGTTTTTTGTCCAAATTTCCACTTTTTGTTAAACCTGCCTTAATTAAAAAATTTGTTTTCGTAAAATTTAATTGTTTGGTTCAAATTTTAACTATTTTGTTGAAAATTCATCTCCATTGATAAAAGGTTCTACTATTTGGTGATAAATTTATTTTCTTGTTTGCAAATTATCTATTTTTTTACATCCAACTGTTCAGGGTGATAATTCAACTTTCTTCTGAAAATATTGTCATTTCGGCTTGAAAACCCAACTATTTGTTTGAGCATAGTTAATAATGCAATACATTTTCACCTGATATCTTAGAGATTTAAAAAATTTCTTATGGAATTCCATTATCTTATTAGTATTAGTATCTGATTAGTTTTGCTTAAGAATGTATTACTTTATCATTTTTTTGAAAAATCTCCCTATTTTAGAGCATTTTGGTCTCTGAGGTCTGTAATGTAAATGGCGATAGACTTAAAAAAAATTATTTTAAAATAATTATTTTAAAATAAATACATTAATCGTTTGAAAAATTATATTAGAAAAATAATTTTATTTATTTCATGAACAAATAATACTATTTAACAACGAAAAAGAAACAGGTACAGCACTAGTAAAATATTTTTTAATCTTGATAATAATATCTCTAATTGTTAAATAGTTGTTAAAATACTATAATTTACGTGAAATTGTTAAAAAAAATTTAATATTGTAGTATACTGATTTTTTAATCCTTTTAAATCCGAAAATATTTGAATACGTCTAAATAGTAAATTTGGGATTAAAATTTGCAATACCTTAATTTTTTACTAAGTAGGTATAAAAAGGCGAAAAAGTATATTTTCAAATAAAATACAATTTCGTTCGAAGTGGACAGCATCGTATAGTTTTCCCTGTTTCAATGATCAGCTTTATGAGCTTGAAACCAACTGATAGAGGTACTTTTTGTTATTTTTCTTGTTTTTCCTGTACAAAGACCTACTCTTACTATATTCCTAATTTTAAAGATAGCTTTTTGTTTTTATTACAGAAACAAAGCATGATGGTTCGGCAACTGGAGGAGGAGCTGAGGCTGCGGATGAGAGGCCCGAGTATTGAAATGCAGCAGCAGATGGAAGTTTTATACAACGAAAACGAGCACCTAACTCGGGAAATTGCAATACTTCGCGACACGATAAAGGTTAGGCCATTCAATTATTTATAACCTTTATTATTATCCAAAAAGGATGAAATTAAAAAATTCAGTATTAAACCAATTTTTATGACACATGCATAATTTCAGCCCAGTTCGACGGCTATGAAGCGTGGCTAAAGCTCTACTTTTTATTCCCTAGGTAGTACAAAGTACTTTTTACTCCCTATGGAGTGAAAAGTGACGTCAGATGTGAATAATGAAAATTATACATCTATGAGCTCGCATTTTGCGATGATCAGCCCACTCACCCTAAAAACTGTAGGAAATTTTGGTTGCAGATAATAGAATTTTCCGGTAACTAATGGGAAGTTACCATGTACAATTGATAAAATTACCGTCATATTACTATAAATTACCAAAAATTTCATTAATATCCGTTAATTTATGAAAATATTTACAATTCAATTTTGGGTAATTTCTGATAAGTCACTATATTTACTTGTAAAATTACCATAAATGACCGAAAGTTTCCCTAAATTTACAGAAATGTAGATTTTTTCGAAATTAAATTTTGGGAAATTTAGGGTAAGTTACCATAAATTACCTGTAATATCACCAAAAATTACCAACAATTTCATAAATTTCCAGAAATTTATAAAAATGTTTAAAATTGAATTTTGGCTAGTTTATGGTAATTTAACATGTTCACTTTTAAAATTACTATAAATGAACGAACCAGACTATTCAATTCTTACGTAATTTGAGTCGCTGAATCTGATTCCGATGTCGGAATTCTGAACTTAGCGATTATTTTATTTTTAACTCTAAAATTTCGTAATCTCAAAACATTTTTTTCGTAAATTCTAAACCCAAAAAAAAGACAAGTAGGAGTTCCGACGAATCAGACTAGTCAATTGTTATGTATATTGGGTCTCTAAATCTGATTCCAACGTCGGCATTCTGAAGTTAGGGATTATTCTATTTTTAGTCCTAAAAAGTTTTAACCCAAAAATATTGTTTTCGTAAATTTTAAACCCAGAAAAAAATAAGTATGAGTTCCGAAGAACCAGGCTATTCAATGCTTACGTATTTTGGGTCGCTGAATCTGAATCCGAACTCGGAATTTCGAAGTTAGCAATTGTTTTATTCGTCACCCTTAAATTATTTTAATTTAAAAAAACGCAACTCTCAAACATTTTACAACCCGACGAAAAAAAGAAGTTCCGATGTGATTTCTGTCAAGAAAAATCACTTTATTTTTCTCCCTTTAAAACTTCAGCATCTTAAATATTGTGAAAAATATGGTGAACTTTTAAAGTTTAATTACTCCACACAATTGAAAAATTATATGGCTTGTAATTGGAACTTCCAAATTTCGTAAAGTTAATAATTAAACAATTCCAAATCACGTTTAAAAATTTCATAATTGTTAAATTAGAATTTAAAAACTAATCATTACATAAATAATTATTTAAATTTATAAATTGCTTTTAATTTTCTGCTGCGCTCTTGACATACATAAGATTTATAATAATTGAAAATTATATTTCTTCAATTTTAGGAATTAAAATAAATTTTCTTGGCTACAAAAGCCAGGAACTATAATAATTTAATGTAAGATATTCTTCACATTATTATCAAATTGAAAAGAATATAGTCCGAAATAAAAAAGTGTACCATGTTATTCTTTAGTACATAAATTATCAAAATTTCTATTTATTTACCACAGGATTTACTCTTCTCCTTATTCCCCTCTTTTCTCTCGTTTGTCAACTTAAATACCAACTGAATTAATAGAACCCAATATGAAAATCGAATTATTTTTTATTGATATTTCATTATTTTCAGTTGAAAACTTTAGTATCAACATTTTTTCAAGAATTCATGTTTTCTGTTTAAACTTCTCTTATTTGGTTCAAATTTTAATTATTTTGCAATACCTCATGATGGAAAATTCAACTGTTTTGAATTTACGTCTGTTTAGTCTTTTTCTTTGGAAATTAATTTCGCTCTGTAGAAATGTTACTTTTTTTCTCCAAAAAGCAACTGGTGAGAAATGATTTTATTTCGATTAATTTTTAATTATTTTGTTGAAAAATCAATGCTTTTGTAGAAAATTTGTCTGATCCAATTCGTCTTTTTTGGTAGACTATTCATTTTTTTAGTTAAAAATGCAATTGCTTGTTGGAAAATAATTCTCTTTTAGTTGAGGATTCTGTTCGAAAACCCCTTTGAAAATCCCTCTAAATTTAACACTGTTTGGCGTTGCATTACTTGTGTTGGGCTAGCCAATCAGCATTGCCTTATTTCCCAGCAAGAAATTCAAAATAGGTAGTTTAAAAAATAAATTTTTATATTTAAATTTCAACCAGTTTTTTTTTAAATTCAGAACGTAAAATTTAAGTTTTCTAGTGACAAGAAACCAGGAAAATAATCTCATCTCTTAGAATAAAATTTTTTTAACGAAGCTGATAACGTGAAAATGTTAATTATCTGCCAGGAATCTTTATATCCTTGTCACACTTTTCTGATCAACCATAAGAAATTTTTATGAATGTACTGAAATTGAAAATATCAAGTTGATTTAGTTATTTTCCATACTTTTTAAATTTAAATGATTGTCTTAGTAATTACTACTGAATTTTTTTTATTCAGTTAGAGATAAGTAAGTAACTGAAGATGAGTAAAAAATTACTGATTCAATCAGTAAAAATATTTACTAAATCGAACGTGGAAAACTAGTTTAGTGAATATATACTAATTTATTTAGAACTTTATAAATTAATTGAAAGCAGGTTATAAAAATGGAAGACGTGACAAATAAAAAAGTTTTATAAAAGAACGCAAGTGTAATGTGAATTTATCATTTTTATTGAAACAATGATATTGGAATATTGTGAAACTTCTTCGTCATCTTCTCTCATATAACATGCTAACAAATTGTATTGCGTTGAAATAGAACGATTATGATTATTCACACACTTGATAAATTTTAAATTTCACAGAATAACCAGAAAATGTTTTATTTAAATTACAGAATTAGCAGTTTCGAACAAAATATAAATCATTTTTAGCATTATCTAATAACTTAATAATTTCTTACCTTTATTTAAATGATTATGGAAAAAATTTATCAAGGAGCGAAATACGTATCCTTTTATTTTCAATCTAAACTGATATACCGAAATAATATTCCAAAACCCTGACATACCATTTTCTTAAAATTTCGCATAATTTAAAATTTTAAAACTAGTCCAAAGCACATTTTCTTAGATTTTCAAACGGTCTGGTCAGTTTAAGATCCTCATTTGATTTTATGTTTTTGACAAAGAATTGAACTTTTGAGAACGGCAAAAGCTTAAAGTCTCTATTTAATATTAAAAAATGCGTTTTTAAATGAATATAGGCTTAAAAGAAATTGTGCAACAAACTTTTTTTAAACAAATATAATTCTTTTTAGGCCTTCTTGTGTAATTTTCTTGCAAATTTTTTTTTTAGCTTATTTTGCTTTAAAAACGTACTTTTACCATAAGGTGTGCTCTGACCCCCCCCCCCCCACCCTCCTCCTCCGCTAAAATATTAATGCGATTAAATTTTCTCTGTGTGAATTTTATGTTGTAGTTTTTTCTGTAAAATGAATATAGACTAAAATACCTGTCGATTATACTATGAATAAAAATAAATTTCAAATAATTTTTCGCACAACTGAAATAGGGAAAGTGGATTTCTATAAATATATTTTCAGTTACAAGTGTATGAAGAAATTTATATAAACGTCGAATTCATTTTAATTTGTAGTTAATAGCCAGAAAATTATCCTACAACGCTATAATTCTTTGATTCAGGAAAAGAAATTGTTTTAAGTTTTTCTCAATTGACTTAATTATTTTAAGAAGTTGTATGATATGTAGTGATAAGGTCACGCACTTATTTTTCCACTTTAAATTCACCTAGTATGCGATAGTTTATAGGACTTATAGAGTGTTCTTACGGTCACGCACTTTTATTTTCACTCCAATTTGGACTATTATGCCTTTGTTTATAGAACTGTAAGCCATTTATCTTTCCTTCATGACTATAGACAAATAGAGGTTGTCCCATTGCAGTTTGACTCGTGGACCCCCTATGGCACGATATATTCCAGAAAAGAATTTATTTATCCGTACTCGATCAATGTACCCAGCGTTTGGTCTCGTACCTGCGATTGGGTCGAATTCTTTTATTTCTTCATTGTCTTCATCTATGAGCATCCAGCGACCATTTACTTCATTTGTTCCAAGATATGCATAATATTTACCACTAGGAAAGTCTATTGGCGGCAAAGGAACATGTAAGGCTGCACCTACATTGAAATGATGACCATGGAAAAGGGGATGAGAAGAGGAACCATGAGAGGAAGAGGAACCATCAGTAGAAGAGGCAGAAGTAGAAGAGGAAGAAGTAGAAGAGGAAGAAGTAGAAGAGGAAAAAGTAGAAGAGGAAGCAGGCCTATTAGAAGGAGGTCCTCTAGGAGGTTGAGATTGGGCTTCGTGAGAAGAGCTTGCTGAACATCCTAACTCTATAAGCAGAAATTAAAATGTCTGCATTCCTTTATTATATAGTAAGGTAATTCGACCATTATTGGGACAAAGTAAAAAAACGATTTGATGCATAGCACTCGGCTCCCGAACATTGCCCCCCCCCCCCCCCCCCCCCCCCCCCCCCCCCCCCCCCCCCCCCCCCCCCCCCCCCCGCCGCAAATAACGCCGCACAGCTCTTCCGTGTTTCATCACAATCGTTACAAATCCAGAATACTGAGGTTGTTCAAAATACATTCATGGCAATATAAAAAAGCCAGAAAACATAAATAATGTTCAATAAATCAATTTTACATATTTTAAGTCGTTCGGATACAATCAAGAATATTTCCTCTTTTTAAAAATCCCTTAATTAATAGTAATTTAATCCTAAGACATTGAAGTATGATTAAATATTTCTGCCCCAGGTAGCACTAAACGCACGCGAGCAAATAGCATATTCACGTTCAAGGCAAATATTCGAATATTATATTCGGATATTGTTTAAATAATTTTTTTGTTGAAAATTATTAATATTTATTTAGTGGAAAATTTGTGAACATTGTTTGATTAAAAAAAAAATTTTTTTTTAAATTATTATAAAAAAAAACTTTTTAATTAAATTGAATTTGTTTACATAATTAAAAATTAATTAAACAATATTGATAAATATTCCACTAGACGCACAGCAATAATTTTTATTTTTTAAAAATTCAAAAGGAAATTATTTAAACAAATTCCATTTGTTTAAATAATTCAAAATTAATTAAATAATGTTAATGAATATTCTACTAGAACAATAGTAATAATTTTTAGGGAAAAAACGAATTTTAAAAACAAAATTTTTAACAAATACCATTTGTTTAAACAATTAAAAATTAATAAAACAATTTTAATTAATATTCCACTAGGGGTGTCAAGCACACTGATACATGAAATTCTTCATTGGATAATTCTCTAGAAAACCCTGTACTTTTCCGTCACATTTTTTTAAACGCTAAAAAACTATTCCAAAAACTCAAAAAAGTGATTTTTCCCCATGCATTTTACATGGGAAACTTCAAGTAAAAACCAGCACCTATCAAAATAGAAAAAAATTTAGAGAATTTCTTTTTTCGGACAAAACATAAATTCGTTATGATTTTTCAAATAATAAATTAGAAACTAATATGCATTGCATGTAACAAATATAATTTTTAAGTCAAGACTCATTTTTACCAACTGTCTTGGCACTTTTTTTATGAGAAAGGTGTTGTAATGTTGTAAAAATATTTGACGCAAATTTGAAATATATGGATTGAAATTGAAAATTGTACTTTTTTTATTTTCTAAGAAGTAAAATGCTATTATATATAGTTTTGAGTTATATTGGAAAAATCTAAAGAATTTTAAGAGATTTCGTTTCAGAATTCTTTAAAATTCTCAATATTTGAAAATTTGTCATTATACATTTTCAAATAGTTTGTCTTTCATATGGTAAAATAAATTTTAGAACTCAAAGTACGAATTTTCTACAAAACAGTGGAACAAAAAAATTGTAAATAGAAATTAAAAATAACGAGATTCATCCAAAAAAAACGAATTTTCAACAAAATAATTAAATATTATGTTAAGTTGTTGAGTTTTAGAACTAAAAATATGAACTTTCTAAAGAACAGTGAAATATCTAACTAGAAAATTAATTTACTACCAGAAAGGATCAAATTTTAAGCAGAAGATTGCAATTTTTGCTACGAAAGGTGAAATTTCTACAGAGACAGATAATATTTTAAACAAACAAGATAGATGTTCACCTAAATAGTTGAATTTGTAATTTAGAAAAATCGGCAGTCAAGACAAATAAATGTCAATAAATTTGTTGAATTTTCAAGTCAAAAAGACGATGTAAAAAAAAAATTAAATTTCAACCAAGAAGAACGATTTTTTAACAAAATTGTTGAATTTTTAACAAAAGTATTAAATTTCGAACGAAAACATCATTTTTAATCGAAAATACTATTTATATTATTTTTGGTCGCTGAAGGGAATAAAAGTTCTATAGATTAATTAATTTCGACATCAAAACGACCTGAATCCTTTCATTAGAACATCCACCCTGTTTGAGTAATCAGTTGTTATTTTTAAATAGTTTGTCCTTAATATTGCAAACCTCTTGGGACGTGAACCTCGCGTGCTTTTAGTGTTATTTTGAGGAAAAATATTTAATTGTATTTCTAAGTATCACGATTTAATTATTATCAATTAATGAATTTTGAGAAGTGGAAATATTCTTCATTGGATGGGAATTGCCGTGAATCTATTTTGAACGACCTAAGTATCCTGGAATTGAGACAATTGGAATGAACCACGGAAGAGCTGTGCGTCGATTGGGGGGGGGGGGGGGGGGGGGGGGGGGGGGGGGGGGGGGGGGGGGGCAATGTCCGTGAGCCGAGTGCCTTGCCTCCACTCGTCGTAAAAAGCAGCCCTATGCATCGCCCCCACTTTTCTGGTTTTCTTAGTGTCCGGCCAGTGAACTAATCCGACAGTAAGAACTCTAATCAGAACGATTGTCATCTGCATTGTGTTGCATGGGCGAAGCTTACAACTAATTCAATAAATGAGATCTAAGAAATTCATGAAAAGAAGTCAAAGAACGTGTAGTTCAGTGAAGATTCGATATTTTTTATTGAGTGCGTGCAAAATAATAAGTGTTTAAACCATGGGATATAAGTGTATAGCTCTTGGTTGCAACTCAGCCTACAAGAATAATGCAGAAACTAATCCCTTTTTTCTCTTACCAAAAGATCAGGATATTCCATTTTTAACCCCTTCAATTTAAAAATATGTAATTAAGAAAAAGAATAATTTCTTAATATTTAGCAAGGTTTGACTGTTTATATAAAATAACCATTTATAAATCAAATCAAATTTTAGAAAGCTAAATTTAAACCCTAAGCTTCACAATTTTAGTGGTATTTTAAGCAATTTTTTATTTTAATTGAAATTGTTGGTTTTTTCTATAAACAGCAGATAAACAATTATTCATTTAAGAAAAATTCGAGTAAGCTTAAGAGATATTTAAAAGTTTTGAAGATTCAAACTTAATTTTAAGCTTGAAAATATTTCAAAAAATTATACGAAACAAAATATAGATTTCTGAACAATTCAAAACAAAATTTTGAAGTTTTTAAAGGACTTTCCAAAGTTTATAGATAATAAAAAATTGTCTGAAGATTCCTGGAAATTTTTTTTATGAATTTTTATTTTAAAAAATTAATTTTAACAGAATATTAAAAAAGATTTTAAAAGACATCCACAATTGTCCAAAAATAATATGGGACATGTTAAGTCATTTTATTTTAATTTTCCAGGATTTAATAAAAGTGTTAGAAAAAATTAGAATAATTTAACAAAACGTCTCGAATTTTGAAAGTAATTTGAAATTTGAGAACATTCAAAAATATATTAAACAAAATGTCGTTTTTTTAACATTGTGAAATAATTTTTTAAGCTTTTCAGGTTTTTTGAGAGGTTTCAAGATGATACAAATTTTTTCTTAACATTCCTCGAAAATTTTTTTATGATTTTTTATTAAAATAATAATTCTAAGAGAATATTTAAAATAGATTTCAAAATAATTTTGATGTATGAAAAACATATTGAACAATGATTAATTTGTAAGGACCTAAAATGAAGCTAATTTTACTTCTAATTTAAAAAGTGTTCAGTTAAAAAATGTAATCTATTAATTTGTAATGCCTTTCACTAAAAATTAATGATCAAGATATCATTTTGAAAATTTATCAATTTCTTGATTCCTTCTTCAATTTATATAATTGAAAATGATAGCGTTGATTTATATATATTTTTAAATCTTTGAATTGACTATTTTCTGATAAGTTTCAAAATTATTTATTTATCCAGCGTTTGAACTTAAAAATATTTTCGGCTTTCATTTTGAAAGTTTAAAATTCAAAAGAATTCCACTTTAAGTATTTCAATTCACAGTTCAGTTTTTATAATTTCAAATGAAAAAATTTTTAGCTTTAAGAGTTTAAAACTTTTGTTTCTAAACCTGGAAAAACCGGGAAATAACCGTTAATTTTTTCTGCGATTAAAACGACCTCTTTGAATTAATAATAAAAAATATTATAGCATTTTTTTCTTTAATTACAATTATTTATTTTTATAAATATTCATAACTAAAGATTTAAACACTTAAATCATTCATAATTTTGACAAAAATTGGATAGAAATAACAATTCTATATAATTTAAAACAATTATAAACCTTTAAATTCTAAACAATATTTAATAAAAACACAAAATAAATTATAATACAACACACAATTATACATCTCAGAATGCTAATCCAAATATTTAATTTTATTGCCCTTCAGCTACTAGTTTTCATGACGACTTTAGATTAATTAATTACTGTTACGCTTGTTATCAATAAAAAAACATATTTCTGGTCAAAATTTAGAAACAGTTTCAAGTTTTTAAAATTATTTTATGCTTTTCTCCAATGCATTGAAATACAAATGTCAGCCGTCCTGATCACAAAAATTTTGCTGGTATTTTTGAAGTTTTTATAAATTTATTAACACTTTATTTCTTTTCTCGCCTACACTCGCTACGCGCTCGCCTACAACTCGTACTAAAAACCTACACTCGTCGAAAAAGTCCCTGTTCGCCCCTTTGGTGAATAACATATTATTTTGTTCTAATCGATCAAATAATATATGTGAGCAAGATAACTTTAAAAAAATCACTTTATTAGATTGGTCTTTGGCAGACTCTTCAAGTGTCAGAAACTGAAGGTTAAGTTCGTTAGCCAGTTAATTTGGATAAAAATTCAAAAACTTGTAGCATTTAAAAAATTCTTACAGCCACTTTTTTTTAATTTCAAAATTCTATGTGCAGATATTCATATTAATCGAAAATTCGAGCAATTTATTCATATGACATTTTTCGATAAAAAAAAACTTCTCAGAGTTATAGCATTTTCAAAAACCAAGAACAAACGAAAATTAACATTGCTTTTAAAAAGCCTTAAAAGATTATGATAACGAATTTTTGATTTTTTTTTAATCGTGAATTCAGATTTTGATTCCACAAGAAATAATGAAAAATAAAAAATTCTTGTTTCGGCCAATCTATGTACGATGCAAAAATATAAGAATAGACAAAAATTGTGCATTTAAAACAGACCTACACATTTTTTATAAGCTACTTTCTAACAGAATACGTAATTTTTGTTTTATTTGTAAAAAAAATTTAAAAAGAAAGAAGTTACATTTGTAGACAAAACAAGATACGAACAAAAACAAATAGACAAAGAATGTTCACCCAAAAAGGATCTTCAAATTGGTTATCAATAATTTTCATATAGAAATCTTATCTATAAATTTGCTGCAAACCCCTTTATAATAGGATGCTTATTTTGGGCATAAATCGTAAAAAAAAACATTAACAGCAAACAAATTAAATTGATAAAAAGAACTATACAAATGGCTATAAAATGGTTGATAATAATTTTTTTTATAAAAATGAGATGAAATATTACATTTTTCAGGATAGCTGAGAATAAAAATTTCTGAAAAATAAGGAGAATGTTTTATTCAAAGCCGAAGGAGCTCTAACAAAAGACAATTCACAATCACCAAATTACAGTTGGTGATGCTTTGACCTTTAATACTAAAGTTTTTAGCACAAATATGGGAGAAATGCAAAAACCGAGCGCGTAGTGGGAGGTAAGTACATAATCGAGCGCTATGTGGGAGTGTGTTTAAAATAGACGTTTGCGTTTCCACGGACTGATTTAGTCTCAAGGCCAGTTTCGGGCAACACCCGAAACTGTTCTTATATAGGCGTTTTTGTGTATTATCGAGCGCAAAGTGCGAGAATCAACAGTCTTCAGCCTTTTTATAATATTGTTACAAATACCAAAATAAGTTAGGGCAATAGTTAAAGTTAAGAACTGGGTCGAAGAGAACTTCATTTTGTCTAAATGTAGACAAAACTGTTAGATTTTGAATTTTTTTAGTAACTAAATACTCTGATGTTTCATTAGCGTATTTATATATATTTTCAATGTATCTATTCATACATCCGCCTCGTCGAGTGTGTAGCCTCGTGATTGGTGAAATCTTTGCCCTTCCCGCTCCCTCAAAAATCACCATGTAACCCTGGCCTGCACAGAGAAGGCAAATCGACTAAAGACTTGTACGGTTAGCCATATGAATATCCGCATTCATATACTGTTTGCTATTCTATTTTCCCTTCTAATTTGTCACAAGGTTATAACATGGAGTGGAGCAAAAACAATGACTGAAGAAATTTCATGACTTGTAAATAAGATACTTTTCAAATACTTCATAAAATTTTAATTATTGAATGAAACGTCGAAAACCCTATTAAAACCTAATTATTTGATCATGGCACGTCACATCCGAAAACAGCATTTTAATCAATTGTAGTCGGATTGCTTGAAACACTACCCAGCTTTAGTAATCCTATTGAGTTTTTAATGCTCTTTCAATTTTACAAAAAAGGGAAAATATTTTAAAAATATAATATTCCTATTCAGATGATTTTTGCAGTTTCCTAAATGGTAACACTTCTTTGAAACCTAACTTAATCATGCAAAACCACATTCTATGAATTTTAAAAATCGTGAACATAAATTCGAGACATTTGAAAAGAAGTCGCTATGAAGGAGAGTTTTCATTATGACATTCATTTTAAAAATTTCCTTAGCGATTTGTTTACCAATTTTGTAGGTTTGAATGGCACCGACGACAGTGATAAAATCGTTAACGATTGAACCGAGAAACTAAACCTGAAAGATAAATCAATTATGTTATAAATGTTATTTTATATTATTATTAAGCATTATTATAATTAGGTTATAAATATTCGGCATTTAAAAAACATTATTTGGTAATATATTTTTTAAATCAGTTTTTTTCATAAGCTTGTCTAGTAGTCCCGAATTTTCCGGATAACAATAGTCATCCCTTTTTCCAACTCTGATAGGTTCTCGGAACGACTTATAGTCACAGCCTTTTTGATAACTGCATATAATTATAAACATTAAAGTAATTTTCAAAACACCTTCAATTATTTTATTTTGGAGAAAAGATTTTTTTAATATTTTCGAAAGCCCTATATCAACAGTTGTTTGATTTTGAAACGTCGCATGCGAAAAACGGTATTTTAACCAATCCTGGTTATATTCTCTCAAAAAATGAATCAGTGGGAATTATGTAACTGAGTTTAAATAGTCAGGATTTTTACTAATTAACGAGTAAAAACTCACTGATCAATCAAACAATCCTTATTGATTTGACTCAGTGACATACTTCTCGCAAATGAAAATTTAGATTTTCTTGGAAAACTGCCTGAGTATTACTTCTGATCTACTAGCCAATAATTAATGCCTGTTTTTTTTTGTAAGAAACCCGACAAGATTAGTTAAAAAAATAAGTATTTATATTGCAGTTTCAAAACATTACTGTTTTAATTCAGAGTTTTAAATTAGAAGAAAAAGTTAAAGTTTTATAATCACAACAAAGCAGAAAAAGTTAAAAAATGTTAAAAATCTACTAGAAATGTTCGTATTTTTGTCTTACTTTCCTAATTTACGATTACAGTTTCTTTAAAATTTATTAAAATTAAAAATAATAAGTTATTTTTACTATTCTAATTACTTCTAAAATTTATGTAATATAGTTAGATGAAAGAAAGCCATTAGAGATTAGTAGAAAATCACTAATTTGATCAATAAAAATATTTAATAATTTAGTAGTGGAAAACTACTTTGAATAACATATATGAATGTATTTAGATCTTTATACATTCATTATAATATGGTTGTAAAAAATGTAAACGCGATAAACAGAAAAGTTTTAGAAAAGAACGGAATAATGTAAAATTATCATTTTCTTTCAAACATGAGACTGAAGGTCCATCAAGCTAGCACTTCCACAAACGAAAATCCAAAATTTCTTTGTATCTGAATTTTGGATTTTTTGGGGCATTTTTGCCCTTTTTGGACTGTATTGCCGATTTTTCGGGTCCACCACTTTTTATGAAAATTCAAATTTCGAGTGACGGTGCTTGCTTGAATCAAGCCAGCATCTGCACTCTATACAAATTAAAAAAAAAGAAATATGTCAGCATTTTGGTCTTTTTTTTGGCTCTTGAACGCATCAATAAGGAATTTTCAAAAGCCACCCCTACTAAGAATAAAATTACTCCCTATGCAAAAACTCAATTTCGGAAAAAAAGAAAGAACGCTAGAATTTCGGGCTTATTTTGGGCTCCCGAATGGACGAAAAACTACCCCCATCCTGAAACAACCCCATTACCCTAATTTCATTGCAAAAAATAAAATCTGCAAAGCACAAATTGCACCAGATTTTTGGCTTATTTTAGGATCTCGAATTCACCACACGAAAATTCAAAAAAATCACCTTTACGTACAAAAACACCAACCAATTAGTAAAAACTTAAACCTCGGTGTTGGCATTTTCGAAGAGCCTAAAAATTAGAGACTCCATCTGCACTGTAAAATTCTAAAAAATATTTTTTCCTGACAAAGTCATATTGGCCTGTTAACAAGGGGCTGTTTTTTGGCGTTAAGGGTTGGCACCCAAAAAACGGTGTTGGTATTTTTTAGGAGCCTTAAAATCACTGATACCTTTTACACTGTAAAATTGTACGAATGATTATTTTCTGACAAAGTTATATTTGCTTATTAACAAGGGGCTGTTTTTTAGCGTTAAGAGTTAGTAAAGGGTTAATCTGGAAAAGCTTATTTTTTGACAAAGACATATTTGCCCGTTAACAAGGGCAAACCTTAACGACTGACATCAACCCCTCTCTACCACGAATACAGGATCATCAAAAAGTATCGCCCCCCCCCCCCTAACAGCGAAAATATGCGTTTTCGTGAGGCATGTTTCAGACAAAACTTTCAGGGCTTTGGGCGAGGATATGAATGGTGAACTTGAGGCTGACCATGGCGTAAACCTTCAAGGTTATTTCAAAGTCAACTTTTATTTTTTAAATGAAAACTCCTATTTTCGACACCGCCAATCGAAAGAACGCAAAATTTTACGTTTAGATATGCATCAAGGTCATGTGACCTGATGACTCAGGAGTTACATTCCAGGGTCGTATAACTCAAACAAGGTCTAGACGGCTGATCAGCGAACATATGCGTTTTCGTAAGAAATTTTTCAGACAAAAGTTTCAGAGCTTTGAGCGAGGATCTAAATGATGGCCTTGAAGCTGACCTTGGCGTTGACCTTCAAGGTTATTTCAAGTTCAACTTTTATTTTTCAAATGGAAACCCCTATTTTTGAAACGGCCAATCGAAAGAACGGAAAATTGTACGTTTAGATGTGTGACCTTGTTTGAATTTACTCGACCCTGGAATGACCCCGAAGGTCATCGGGTCACATGACCTTGATGCATATCTAAACGCAAAATTTTGCGTTCCTTCGATTTGCCGTGTCAAAAATAGGGGTTTCTATTTGAAAAATAAAAGTTGACCCTGAAATAACCTTAAAAGTCAGCGCCAAGATGAAATTTTAAACAAGAAGATTAATTTACTACCAACAAAGTTTTTTTTTAGTCAAAGAATTCTGAACCAAAAAGTTGCCATAAATTAAAAAAAAATATTCACATTTTTCCGCAAGTTTAGAAAAACTCTTAAAATTGTATTTTAGGTAATTTATGCGATAAATTCCCTAGTCACTTGTAAAATTACCATAAATAACCGAAAAGTTCAATACATTCTCAGAAATTTATAAAACTTTACCAAGTTTATTGGTAAAGTTTATAAAGTTTATAAAGTTTATATCTTAAATAATGTTTTCCCTTTAGCATTAATATAAATCGCTTGCAAAACTATTTTGAAATATAAAATGGGTAACATTGTTTTAATTTTTATTTCTTTCACAAAAGTAACATCTCTTTTACTAGAAAATTAAAAAAAAAGTGAGCTGTTCACATTGCTTACAATGCAAAAACAGGGAGTGATGGCACAACGAGCGCCGCGCTGCAAAAAATAGGAACTAATCAACTTAGTTTACCAAGGGATCGCCATCTTGTTATCAGATGCAAAGGACTTTTTTTAACCTCCTCTCTTTGTAGTGCTGTGTAATTTCGATTTAAAAGCACTGGAATTAAAAAAATATATATTTAACGATTTCGGAATGAAAACTTTCCAAATGAAACAATGTTAGATTAGGTCTAATTTTGAAAAAAATACCAATATTTACAATAGAATGAAAAGAAATTAATCTTGTATTATTTCGAAAAAGGTGTTAAAAATGGTACTTTAAAATTTTTAATTACTTTAGGTGAATTTAAATTATTTAAAAATTAAAAAATTGCAAATTTTTTATTATACATTTGAATATTCTATCATTTCAATCTTAATTGCAAAATTGAAACTTATAAAATCCAGAAACTCAAAACTCTGAAATTATGTCCATTCAAAATGAAAGAACTTTTGAAATTAAGATGGTATAATTTAATAT
>NC_046662.1:63334098-63335106 GCF_010883055.1 Belonocnema kinseyi | reverse complement strand
CCCCCCCCCCCCCCCCAAATCCATAGGAATACGTGTGTCTTGTTACCAGATCCGCACACTTTTTTTTGTATGGCTGTGATCAGAAAATTGTGACAAGAATATAAATATTCCTAGTAGGTTAATAACATTTTCACGTTAACAGCTTATTTAAACATTTTTTTATTCTAAGAGTAGAGATAAGTTTTGTATTCTTGTCACTAGAAAACTCTAACTTTTCCATTCAATTTGCCGCTCTGAATTTTAAAAAACAACTGGTTGAAATTGCAATATAAATATTAATTTTTTAAACTATCTTTTTTGAATTTCTTACTTCAAAATACGGCAATGCTGATTGGTTAGCCTAACTTTCAACCAAATAATAGAAGTTTGAACAAAAAGGATGAATTCATAATACAAATTTAGTACTAAAGTTTTATACAGAAAATAATGAACGAAAAGAGGAAAAGAAAAGAAAGAAAAGAGGGGAGTAGGCAGAAAGGTAAATCCTGTGGTAAATAAATCGGAATTTTGATAAAATTGATTTTAATTTCGAAAATTAAAGAAATATAATGTTTGATTATTACAAATCTAATTTTTGTCGAGAGCGAAGCCAAAAATTAAAAACAAATTCTAGTTTATAGTTCGATTAATATTCATTTTGCACTTAAGATTAAAATGATTGAGTTTTTAAAGCATGATGCAAAATTTAAAAATTAATTATTTATGTAATGATTAGTTTTAAGATGTTCATTTAAGAATCATCTAATTTTCTGACGAAGTTCGGAATTGGTTCATTATCAAATTTACAAAATTTGCAAGTTCCAATTACAAAGCATATGATTTTCCAATTGTGTGAAGTTATTAAACTTTAAAATTGCACAATATTTTTCACAATATTTAAGATTCTGAAGTTTTAAACAGAGAAAACTACAGAGAAATAAATCATTTTAAATTTAAAATATTTTATTTGAAAATTGCAAGAAAAATGAATAGTTTTTAAGAGTGTTAAAAATTAAAAAATTGAAAAAA
>NC_046662.1:63332389-63333998 GCF_010883055.1 Belonocnema kinseyi | reverse complement strand
GAACCTGACCTCACCTAAGCTGAATTAACAGAAATTTATTGAACTACACGTAAAGCTCTGGAAGCATATTTTCCCAGTAGCAAATGTGTGCTACATCGAATGTGTCAACTCGAGCCATTTCATTAAGACATAAAAGTGATGGAACAACGATATCAGGGTAGATGGTACGAGGTCATGATGGCTGATTTTTGCTGGATGTTGAAAAGGGAAACGAATGTAGGTCTTAAACGTAAGCGTAATCCTTTGCATCGTTCCTTCGAAGAAAAAAGGACACGTTATAGCAGGCAGAAAATAGACTGAGGTAGGTCTATAAATCAATTTATTTACGATAAAAAGCAAGATAAAATGTAAACACGAAAGATAGTATAAATATATCCCTTAAGTCTAAGAAAAGCAGAGAGAAAAAAATTTTGAATAAAACTCTTATTGATTTGCATGTTTAAGTTACAGTTCTACATTTTAATTGATACAAACATTGTCAGGTTAATTGAAATGGTGTCAATTCTACTTGTAGTTCTAAGTTTCTTCAAATGAGTAATGTGCGTCTAAATTTTTAACCACCTGTAGTACAATGAAATGAATTTTATTGTATTACAACGGGTACACTTGAGTTAAGTTGTGTTGCGATAGGCAAAATTTTGTTAGGTTCTGTTAAGTTAGATTCATTTGTAGGTTAAGATCGAGTTAACCTATTAAATATAGCACACATTTAAGACTGAGAACCGTACGCTTACATATCTACACGTGTGGTTGAATTTCATTCGGCTAGGTTATGTTAGGTCAGGTTTTGTTAGGTTAGGATAGGTTAAACCTCTATGTAGGTTAAGCCGAAGCTGAATGAAATGGTACCGCGAACACAACGGGACAACACAATGAGTTTAATTGTGTTACGTGAAGTTAAGTTAGGTTAGGTCAGGTTTTTTAGGTTAGGATAGGTTTGACCTCTTTGTAGGTTAAGCCCAAGCTGATTCAAACGGTACCGTAAACATAACGAGACAACACAATCAGTTTAATTGTGTTTCGTGAGGTTAGGTTAGGGTAGGTTAGATTGATTTCTAGGTTAGGCTCGAGTTGACCCATTTGATGTAGTACACATTTGCTACTGGGAAAATATGCTTCCAGAGCTTTACCTGTAGTTCAATAAATTTCTGTTAATTCAGGTTAGGTGAGGTCAGGTTCTGTTGGGTAAAGTTATGTTAAATAAGTTGATATCAGACAAGGGTTGATCCTTCACAGTTTTCGACATGTTTTTGAAGTGAAAATTTGCATCACTGGCATTATTTTGAAATTTATTGGCCTCAGTGCATGATTTTTCGTCATTTTTTGAGGTTATGGCTCAACCATGACGTGATGGGTGATTTTTGATACCGAATTTGAATTCAGCTAAATTGTATCGTCTTGTTACCAGATCCGCACACTTTTTTTGTGTGGCTGTGCTATTAGAGTTTCTTATGAATGTACCTAAATTGAAAATGTCAATTTGATTTACTTATTTCCCATACTCTCTAAATTTTTCGTACAAAATTTGCCGTATAAAATCGCATATTTTACTTCAAATGATTACAAAAATTAAAAAAAATACTAAAAATAATCGTTGGGGGGGGGGGGG
>NC_046662.1:63329386-63332374 GCF_010883055.1 Belonocnema kinseyi | reverse complement strand
AGAAAGAACGTATATTTTAACTAAATTTTGCAACTTTTCTGATTTCCGATAAATCTACAAAATTACTAATTGTTTTAAAAATAATACTTTGTAACATACAAAACATTTAAATACATTCTCCCCCTCAAAATTTTGCATATAATATAACCTTTTATGAGTAGCCCAAAGCACATTTTCTTCGATTTTTTAAACGGTCTAGTCAGTTTAAAATCCTTATTTGATTTTTTGTTGTTGACCAAGGATTGAAATTTTGAGAATGGCAAAAGCTTAATGTTTGTGTTTAATATTTGAAAGTACGTTATTTAAATCAACTTAAAGTTAAAAAGAATTGTGCAACAACATTTTTCTTTTTTAGCTTATGTTGGTTTAAGAAACGTACTTTCAAATACTTCTTTGAATTTGTTTAGGGGTCAGCCACAAATTATTCTGTAAGGATTTTATGTTAAATATTTACTCCTCCCTTTCCCCATTTCACCATAAGGTGTTCTCTAACCCCCCCCCCCCTTCTTCACCAACAAAACATTAATTCGATTTTATAAACTTAGAATTTAACTAAATTCAAATGCGCATAGCTTTGTCCAAAGTAGTATTTTTCGCAGTCCAAAAAAAACACGTAGTGCATAATTTCCTCTTAAAACAAGATATTTCGTCCTTGAGAGATTCTGCGATATTAAGTTTACGACCTCCCTGATTTAAAACCGATTCAGGCAAAAATTAACTTTCTCTTTGCAAATTTTATTATGTAGTTTTTTTTCAAAGTGCATATAGACTAAAATAGCTGTCGATTATACTATGATAAAAATAGAGAATTAATGAAAAAAAATGTTCAAACAATTTTTCGCACAACTTAAATAGGGAAGTGGATTTCTATAAATATATTTTCAGTCACAAATGCATGACGAATTAAACAAAAATTATCACCACGTAATTAGTACTAAAACTATCGAATGGATTTTTCAAGACTCGTTTTATTTTACGGTGTATAAGACGAATTATTATATAATTAATATTAAAATAATATATGTGATGAAAATAAGGGATGGGATAAAAAAATATACAATGAGGGATGTTATGAAGAATTCTTTTATTTAGCACATTAACACCTGACAAAATCTATACAAACGTCGAATTCATTTTAATTTGTAGTTAATAGTCAGAAAATTATCCTACAACGTTTTAATTATTTGGTTCACAAAAAGAAACTGATTCAAATTTTTCGCAATGTACTTGATTTTTTAAGTAAGTTGTATGATACGTATTGATACAGTCACGCACTTATTTTTGCACTTTAAATTCACCTATTATGCGATAGTTTATAGGACTGTGACTCATCTCATTCGAGGTCATGATTGTATATTCTTTCAGGTTTTTCATATTGATTTTAACTCTTGGACCCCCTTTTTTACGATATATTCCAGAAACGTAATTATTTACCCGTACTCGATCAATATACCCAAAAGTTTCTCTCAGTCCGGTGAGCGGATCGAATCGATGTATTTCTTCATTCTCGTCATCTAGGTATACCCAGCGACCATTTACTGAATTTAATCCAAGATATGCATAATACATACCACTGGGAAAGTCTATTGGCGGGAGATTAAGCTCATGCATGGAACGTATTTGGATATCAGGTCCAAAAGGATTAGAAGAGGAAGAGCCACCATGAGAGGAAGAGCCACCATGAGAGGAAGAGGAAGAACTATTAGGAGAGGAAGGACGATTAGAAGAGGAAGCAGGTCTATTCGAAGGAGGTCCTCCAGGAGGTTGAGATTGGTCTCCGTGAGAAGAACTTGCTGAACATCCTAACTCTGTAAGCAGAAATTAAAATGGCTGCAGTCCTTTATTATATAGTAAGGTAAATCGACCATTATTGGGACAACGTAAAAAAAATTTCATGCATAACACTCGGCTCCCGAACATTGCCCCCCCCCTCCCCTCCACCAACGCCGCGCAGGTCTTCCGTGGTTCAATCAAATCGTTTCAAATCCAGAATACTGATGTTGTTCAAAATACATTCATGGTTTAAGGCCATGTGACGGGTGTGACACGTGACTAGATTCCTACCTTAAAAACACTTTTTTTTTTATTTCCGAACTTATTTTTACAAACAGCGCTACATCGAGTTGAAATATTGGTATAATAAATAATAAGCACTTAAAAAGATGGGTCTGGTCCTAAATTTTAATGTTTATGAAAAAAGCAAAAAAAAATTACACAGGCCGACAAAATTTCAAAACCGGAAAAACCTAGAAAGACGACCATAACTACCCGAAGGTTTTTGGTGCACTGAATCCAAATCTGGCCTCAGAAATGTTCCATTACCCTAAGTTTCCGAGATATCCTAACCTAAAAGTGACCTGCAGGTGTACACATCCAGAATAAAGGTAGAAAATTTCATAAGAAGCGGAGATAATTTTTTTTATATTTTTCAACCCCTAATGAGGGGTGGTTTTGTGGGTAGAGCCAAACTGAGATTAATTCCAAATCTATATTTTTACTATTAAAATCAAATTAAATCATTTTCCAGACAATTGTTTCGATTTCCCAAAGTGCCCAATTTTAGTATTTCAAATTGTAGGATCATAAAGTAATAAACTTCAATGAATGATATCTCCGTCAAAAATAAAGATATTACGAAAAAGATAATAGGGTTTTGAAGTGTAAGAGTAGTAGTTTCCAATACCGTCATTGGTTTTTAGAAAAAAATTTACTCACGTTGAGAAAAATTCTTGAATATAGCAAGAAACCATGTTTTTTGCACTTTTAGGTTAGGATTTCTCGGAAACCTAGAGTGATGGAACATTCCTGAGGCCAGATATGGATTCAGCGCACCAAAAACCTTTGGGTAGGAATGGTCGTCTTTCTAGGTTTTTTCTTTGTCGGCCTGTGTTATACCAGGTGTATACATATGAAACCGGTATTTTTTCAAGAAAAAAACACATTTATTTCAAGAGAATGATAACAAATATTTTATTCAAAGTATGCGCC
>NC_046662.1:63318039-63329286 GCF_010883055.1 Belonocnema kinseyi | reverse complement strand
CGCCAATTAGCACAAATGGTAAGTTCCGACAGTGCCTACAAGTGTGCCTACTGGCCGCTAAATGGCAATACCGGTTTCATATGTATACACCTGGTATACAAAAAAACTTTTTTCATAATAATAAAAATTTAGGAGCAGACCCACCTTTCTGAGTGCTTCTTATTTATTATCCTAAATTTTCAACTCGATGTGGAACTACGTGTGAAAATAAGTTAGGAAATAAAAAAAGTTTCGGTGAAGTAGGAATCTAGTCACGTGACCCAATCGCCACATAGCCTTAAGTCTTTCATATACAATCAAGAATATTTCTTCTTCTAAAAATCCTTAATCTCGAACAATTTAATCGTGAAACTTAGAAGTATTATTAAATATTTCTGTTCATAAACATCCGCTGCTTCGCGTGAAACATAAATTTGTTATGATTTGTCAAATAATAAATTATAAACTAATCTTTCTAAAACACTTTTGTTTTTAGAAAGATTTTATAATCTTGTAAAAATATTCGAGGCAAATTTGAAATATATGGATTGGAAACTTTAAATTGTACTTTTTATAATTTCTAAGAAGTCAAATGTTATTATAAATAGTTTTAAGTTATATTAAAAAAAATTAAGAATTTTAATAGATTGCGTTTCAGAAATTTTTTAAACTCACAAAGTTTAAAAATATCTCATTGTGCATTTTCAAACTGTTTGTTTTTGATATTGTAAAATAAACAGTTGCCTTTGAAATGAAAAAATTGATTTTGTACCAAAAAAAGACGAATTTTTACTAAATATAAAAATGTTTAACCAACTAAAAATTTGCTACTAAATGGTTCACTTTCAGGACCCAAAGTACAAATTTTTCACAAAACAGTGAAATTTTAAATTTAAATTAAGAATGAACCAAAAAGCTGAGCTTTTAAGAAAGATATAGTTTAAATTTGAACCAAGGGCCTTCATTTTTAAACTAAAGAGATAAATTTTCAACAATAAATGTAATAGATGATAGGTCAACAAACAGAAAAATTGTAATTAGCAATTAAGAACAGCTGGATTTACAAATAAGTGTGAATTTTCACCAAAATAATTAAATAAGGACCTGAGATAAAAATAATTTTACTTTTGATTTGAAAATTGTTCATGAAAAATAAAATTTCTACATTATTTTCTAATATCTGGATCAACAGCCCCAGACTGAGGTACATAAATAGATATAATAGACATTTGACGTGATAGAGTTGAGCATAATGTAGAAAAACTCGCATTTTTGCCAAAATTAAGTGCGAAGCAGGGGATGCAAGGTGAGAATGTTTTAGTTAAAGCCGAAGGAGCTTTAACGAAAGAGAATTCACAATCACCAAATTACAATTGTTGATGCTTTCACCTTTAATTTTAAATGTCTTTGCACAAATCTGGGAGAAATACTAAAACCGGGCGCGTAGTGTGAGGTAAATATATTATTGAGCGCGAAGTGCGAGAACCAACAGTCGTGCGCCCTGTTATAATATTGTTACACTTACCGAAATAAGTTAGGGCAATAGTTAAAGTTAAAAACTGGGTCGGAGAGAACTTCATTTTCTCTAAATGTAGAAAAAACTTTTAGATTGAGATTTTTTTAGAAACTAAATGCTCTGCTGTTTTATTAGTGTATATATACGTTCAATGTGTCTTTTCGTACATACACCTCGCCGAGCGTGTAGCCTCGTGATTGGCGAAATCTTTGCCCTTCCCATTCCCTCAAAAACGACCATGTAAATCTGGCCAGCCCAAAGAGGGGAAATCGACTCAAAGAACACATTCCCGAATATGTCGAATGAGTAAGGGCCAGTGGTAGTGGAAAGATCACACCTGAAAAACGAAAAATTTTTATGATATTTGCTTTTTCTGGACAGACCTGTACGGCTAGCCGTACGAATACCCCAATTCATATACTGTTTGCTATTCTATTTCCCCTTCTATATTGTCACAAGGTGGTAACATGGAGTGGAGCGCTGAAAATCTTTCCTCTGAGATATTTGTATTCCTTCAATGTTACGTGTCGTACTGAGCTTTCGTTACCTCTAACAATCATTAATGGCTGCTTAAATATTTCGTAACAGAAAAAAGGAAGCAAACACAATGAATGTAGAAGTTTCTTGACTTGCAAATAATATGATTTTTAAATACTGCATAAAATTGTAATTACTGTAGTAAATTTGAAGAAATTTTAAGACTTAATTTTTTCGAAAAATTCATTTTTTTAATGAAATGTCGAAAACCCTATTCGAACCCAATTGTTTGATCATGGGATGTCACATCCGGAAACAGCATTTTAACCAATTGCAATCAGATTGCTTGAAACGCTACCTAGTCTTCGTAATCTTAATTAGCTTTTAATGTTTGTAGTTTCCTAAACGGTAATATTTCTTCGCAATCCAACTGTACCATGCAGAACCATATTGTATGAATTTTAAGAATTGTAAACAGAATTTTTAGACCTTTAAAAACAAGTCGCTATGAAAGAGACTTTTCATGATGATATTTATTTGTAATATTTCCTAAGCGATTTATTAACCAATTTTTTATGTTTGAAGGGCACCGACGACAGTAATGAAATCGCTAACGATTGGATCGAGAAACTAAACTTGAAAGATAAATCAATTCTGTTATAAATGTTATTTTACATTATTTTTAATAATAAGAATGACTATAAATAGGTTATAAATATTTGGTATTTCGCAAAAGTAATTAGTTAATATATTTTTTTAATCAATATTATTCATAAGCTTGTCTAGTCGTTCCGAATTTTCCGGAAAGCAATATTTGTCCCCTCTTCCAAATCTGATAGTTTCTTGGGACTAGTCACAGCTTTTTCGAATACTGCATAAAAATATAAACATTATAGTAAATTTCAAAAACTTTTAAGTATTTCATTTTAGAGAAAAATATTTTTTTAATAGTTTTGAAAACCCTATTTCAACAGTTGTTCGATGTTGAAACGTCGCAAACAAAAACAGTATTTCATCCAATCCTGGTTAAATTTTCTCTAAATATGAATCAGTGTGAAGTATGTGACTAAGTTAAAACAGTTAGGATATTGAATAATTAATAAGTAAAAACTCACTGATCAATCGGACAATCCTTATTGATTTGACTCAGTGACGTATTTCTCACAAATGATAATTTAGATTTTTTTGGAAAACTGTTTGCCTTAGTATTACTTCTGGTCTGCTAGCCAATCACCAATGCCTAATTTTTTGGCAAAAAATCCGAAAACAGTAGTTCAAATAATAAATATGCATGTTGTAGTTTCGAAACATTATTTTTTTAATTCAGGGTTTCAAATTTGAAGAAGTTAAATTTTTATGGTTACAATAAAGCAGAAAAAGGAATTAGAATAAAAACATAATGTTCATATGTTCTACTACTCTAATTACTACTGAAATTTTTCTAATTCAGTTAGATGAAAGTAAGTCATTAGAGATTAATAAAAAAATCACTGATTTAGTCAGTAAAAATATTCAGTAATTCAGTAGTGAAAGACTACTTTAATAACATATATGAATATATTTAAAACTTTATATATTCATTATAATATGGTTGTAAAAATTGAAAACGCGATAAACAGAAATTTTCTATAAGATAACGGAATTATGTAAAATTATTATTTTATTTCAAACATGAGATTGGAGTGTTATGAAACTTGTAAATAGGCTACGTAACCTTATCTAACAGAACGTGCTTACAAAATTTAATTGCTTTAAAATGTATTATTATAATTGTTCAAACAAATATTCCACCAGACTAACAATAATAATTTTAAGGGAACAATAATAAATTTTCGAAAAAAAATATTTAAACAAGTTCCATTTGATTAAATAATAAAAAATTAATGAACCAGTGATAATAAATATACCATTAGGCCAATATTAATAATTTTAAGTAAGAAAAGACCAGAATACAGTGCTCAAAATGTCGATTTCATGAAGAATTGACAATTTTCGTTTTAAGGGTAGTTTTCAGGTACTCGTGGGGGTGTGATAGGGGTGTTAAACCCATATATTTTATGCATGAAATTCTTTGTTGGATAATTTTCTACAGGCCCTCATACTTTCCTGTCACTTTTTTTCAAACCCTTAAAAATTATTCCAAAAACTCAATAAAGTGATTTTTCCCCATGCATTTTACATGGGAAACTCTAAGTCAAAACCGGCACCTGTTAAAATCGAAAAATCGAAAAATAAAAAATTAGGGAATTTCTTTTTTCGGATTTAGAATGAAATTGGGGGGATCGTTGCCCTCTTAAAAATATAAGCCTTTTTGAGCCACCCTAATGCATATTCTTGTCACACTTTTCTGGTTAAATATTATAATTTTTTATAAATATACTGAAATTAAAAATATTAAGTTATAAAAATGTGTGCTATTAGAGATGATTAGAAAATTAATAATTAAATTAATTTTTTTACTAAGTTGATAGTGGAAAATTACATTTGTAAATGTATATGAATTTATTTAGAAATTTATACATTAATTGAAAGAAGGTTATAAAAATGAGAAACGTGACACATTTAGAAAAGTTTGATAAAAGAATGCTATTGTATAATTATCATCTTTATTGAAACAATGAGATTGGAATATTATGAAACGTGTAAATAGCCTGAAATGTTTGAAATTTTAACTTGAATACGCTTCGGGATTGTGCACAAATTCTGTGAGGTGTTTTTTGACATTGTCAATCCCCTCTTTCCCGATTTCAGATACCATAAGTTTTGCTCTGA
Organism: Belonocnema kinseyi; assembly: GCF_010883055.1. NCBI lineage: Eukaryota > Metazoa > Arthropoda > Insecta > Hymenoptera > Cynipidae > Belonocnema > Belonocnema kinseyi. The sequence continues at coordinate 63,324,542 of NC_046662.1, read as the reverse complement.
AAATTGTATTATTTTTTATAAAACTATTTTACTAAAACTCATTTAATATATTGAAATATCAAATATTAAATTTTCCGTCGAGAATTCATCCTTTTGGTAAAAAAAAAACAACTCCTTGGCTATAAGTTGAACCACTAAATTCCCCAACATTAATTTTTTTTCTTGAAGATTCAAAATTTTAGTTCCAACTATTCCACATTTTTATTCCACTTTATTCTCGCAAATCCAACTATTCGGTGGAAATTTTTTTGTATTTTGTTCAAAATTGGTTTTTGGTTTAAAACCTATCATTTTAATTGAAAACTCGTGTATCTTCTTTGTTAAGAATTATTTTTTTTGTGTGAAAATCCGTTCATTTGATTGAAAACGTTATTTTATTGTTGAAAATAATGTTGTATTTATTAAAAAAATCATTTCTTTGGTGAAAAAGTGAATCATTTTGTTGTAAATTCTACGTTCTTGTCAAGAAAGTAATATTTTTAGATGGAAATTTATGTATTTGGTTGAAACAGAATTTCTGTTGTAAAAAGTTTAACTAATTTAATAATAATAATTTTTTTTGGGTGCAAAATTAATTTTTTCAACTAATAATTTATATATTGTTAAAATATCATCTTTTGCAATCAAAAATTCATACATTTAGTGAAAATTCGTCATTTTTCGTAGAAAATTAATTTTTTTGTTGAAAAATTTCTCTTTTTGTTTAAAATTTAATTTATTTTGTTAAAAATGGAACTGCTGTTTTGAAAATACGTTTTTAAATAAAAAATTGTAATATTCCGTTTTTAATTAAAAGCGCATAGTTTTTAATGAAAAATTCATATTTAAGTTTAAAATTAATGTGTTTTCTTAAAAACTTGTCATTTTTTATAAAGAATTATTTTTGTTCATAAAAATTTGTTCTTTTTTCGGAAAATTCTTTTTTTCAGTATAGAATTAACCTTCTTGGTTGAAAATTAAAATTTTTGACTGAAAATTGTAATATCATATGTGTAGTTAAAAACTTATTTCGTTGTTGTTGGAAATTCATGTATTCAGATAAGAATTTATCATTTTTGTAGAACGTTTATTCTAGTCGTTTGAAAATGTATTTTTTTGGTAGAAATTTAATTTCTTCTTTTAAAAGTTGAAAAGGCATCTTTTTTAGTGGAAAATTTAATTTACCATGTTGAAAAATCATCACTGCTGGTAGAAAATTATTCTTGTTGATTAAAAATTCATGTAATTGTAATCGTAATTGTTGGTTATCAAACACTCCAGGTATGATTTGTGGACTCCTACAATGCTCATTTGAAGTAGCGTAATTATGACCTTGACAAGCTATTTTTACAACCGATTAGGTTCTGGCATGTGAATTTAATTTCTTGTAAACATATTTCTACTAGTAAAGCTCCACTATCATAAGTTCTTCAATTACTAGACAGAAAAAACATTTACTTATTTGACGAAATATATATTTAAAAAAAAACGAATAGTTGCGAAATTTATGGTTTTTGACAGACAAAAGTGTCAATTATAAAATAAGCATAAACAAATTATAATGACCGCCACTTTTAGAAAAACGCCATTTACATTTTTTCTAACTTGTAAAAATCGAAATCAACTAAAATTTCTTTATTTAACATGACCTGTATTTAACCCCGGGTGTAAATGACCGGAAAAATTCACCGCCAATAAGATTAGACTTCTGGAAATCTTGGCACGTTTCTTGTGCCACGTGAATACGAAACATTTCAGGAAATAGACCAGAAAAGATCACGATCTGTCTCACTTGAAAGGACATGTCCAAATGTCTACTCAAAGTGCAGCATTATTCCCTGTAAGATAAATTATTATTTGCAATCATGACTATAATGTTTATTTTGTTTTGATTGATATTATCTGTACAGAAAATAATTCTTCCGTACATTTTTTATTAGTTTCATTTCCCGCTCTACAGTCGATTCTATTCTGAATTTTGGAAATTGTCATATTCGATAAGATATTTTTGCCTCAATATGAATGAAATTACATTTTCTACCTCACTACAGTATTTATTTTCTTTTTATCTTTTTTAGCCATATGTATTCTTATTCTCTATACCATAAAAAAATGTAAATAGCACTTAGGGTCCGTACATAAATCACGTAAGTCTTTTGGGCAGATGAGAAAGTCAACGGGGTTTCAATATAAAAAATAAAATATGAGGGATCCTTCAAAAATTTGGTATGGTGTATTTTAAAAGTCATGTTTTTCGGTTGAAAATGAAGTTTTTTTGTTGAAAGTTCACATTTTCGAGTTTAAAATTCAACTTTTGTAGAAAAATCAATAATTTTATAGAACATTAAACAATTTAGTAGAATATTCAAGCATTTGGCCGAAAGCTAAACCATTTTTTTTAACATTACTTGTTTTAGTATAAAATTCATATTTTTAGTTGCAAGTTTATATCTTTGATTGCAAATTTAATTATTTTATTTAAAAATCAACAATTTTATTCAAAAATCATCTTTCCCGGTTGAAAATGAACTTTTTTGTACAAAATGCACGTTTTTACGTTCAAAATTCAACTGTTTTTGTAGTCATTTCATATTTTCGTCAAAAAAGTTGTCAAATTCAATTCAATTTAAAAAAATAATTAAATTCAATAAATTCATTTTTAACCCATAGAAAATTCACCAATTTGGTAGAAAATTGAACTATTTTGTCCAAATCTACATTATTTAACTCACTTTTTTTTTTTATTTAAAAAAATAATCTATTTGGTTGCAAATTTAATAATTTGTTTGCAAAACTCCACTGTTACTTCGAAAATTATATTTTTTGTTGGAAATTAACATTTTCTGGTTCAAACTTCAACAGTGTTGTAGAAAATTCAACAATTTGCCAAACATATACTTACGGTCGAAAGATAACAATTTTACTAAAAATTCATTTTTTCATTTTGAGGTTCATATTTTTAGTTAACAATTTATTTGTTGTTGTTGAAAATTAAGATATTTCGAAGAAGGTTCGTGTATTTTCAATTGGAAATTAAGTTTTATAACTGAGAATGTAACTATTCCATTTTTGGTTAAAAATGGATCTTTTATTAATGTAAAATTCAACTATTTGGTTAAAAGTCATATATATATATATATTGTAAAAAATTCGTCTCATGTTGGTTGCAAATTTATGTATTTAATTATGAAATAGATGTTTTTTGTTAAGAATTCGGCTTGTTTGGTTGAAATTATGTTCTTTAATTTAAAATTTAATAATTTAATTTTTGTTACAAAATAGTTTTATTATAGTTTAAAAATTAACTCCTCGGCTAAACAACTTTTTTTTAATTCATTTTTTTATTAAAGATCCAATATTTTATTCCAGAAACTATTTCTTTGGTTGAAAATTGACTTATTTGGTTTAATATTCGTTTTCTTAGTTGAAAAAAATTTTCTTCAACTAGAAGTTTAATTATTTGGTTTAAAATTAATTTTTTGTTGACAACTCATATTTTCGGGATGAAAATTCAACTATTTCATTTTTGGTGAAAAATTTATACTTTTTAGTTTCAATCTCAACTATCTGGTTGAAAAGTTATATAATTGTTTGGAAATTCTGCCCTCTCTGTATAAAGTTAATCTTTTTGAATTAAAATTCAACCATTTGGTTGAAATTTGGTACATTTGGTACAAGTGCCTTAATAAAAGCTCATCTTTTTGGCTTAAAAATTCCACATTTTGGAATTTTTTCTTTTTTATTTGGAAAATCTTTCTTGGTTAAAAATTCCATTCATTTTGAAAATTCCTCTTTTTGATATGAAAAGTCATCACTTTTTATGCAAATTTTTTATTTTTTAGTTAGAAATGCAAATGCTTAGTTGAAAATGAATCTGGTTAGGTTAAACTATCTTGTTGAACATTTGTCCTTATAATGAAATTAAAGCATTTTTTACTTAAAATTTAAATCATTTCTTGGCTCAAAGATCAACTCATAATTTGTTGTTGAGAATCCCTCAACTTTCCCTTTTTGTTGAGATCTTTTATGAAACTTTTGATCATAAAAATGATAAACTTGAAGGGTCAATTTATTTAATTTCAATTTTTCAGAAAAAATTACAATTTTATATTAATTTTAGACTTGTATTTGCTTATTTCAATCGTTGGATAAATTTTGGTATCATTAATGTTAGAGGAAGTGAATTCCGTATTAATCTATCCAAAAGGTCGTCGTCGCCCTAGTCAGTTCAGCTTATAACGTACGAGAAGCAACTGGTCGCCTTTGGCCAGATTCCAGAGCATGCAAGTACTTTCTCCTCGCAACGTTCATTAACAAATCGTCTGTTACTTCCGACCATTGACACTAAATCTTTTTTTTCAAATAATTATTAAATTTAATCTCAATCCAGAAAACAACACATTTTATTATAACAATTCTTAAAAGAACAATGTGAAGTGTCACTACTGTCACTTGACATTGATATTGAAAATTGATTCTTTATACTCACTCTCTTACTTTAAATTATTAAAATAAAAATAATGTTCAGTTAAATTTAAATAATGTCTGTAACAAGAATTTATTTACTGCCAATTAGTAAAGAATACTGATTCATTTAGTAATAACTGCTACACGCTTTCAAACCTGCAATGTAGGATCCCTATCTAAAAGAGAGCGGTATAATGATATATTTTGAAAATTTCGCAACCATTGTTTTTGAGATCCTGATTTGTTTTTTATAACTTGAAGTTATTTCATATTATGAAATCAATAAATAATCACAGATATTACACATATTATATAATAGTGCTTTTCTCTGAAAATTTGTATAAAAAAAATGAATTTTAATATAAAATCATAAAGTTTTTTAAAAAAGTAATTTTTTTAATATTAGGTTGTGTTGATTTCTCAAACTGGAAATGAAAATTTTAAAACACAAATCATAATCAAGATTCGCCATTTTTTACAACTTCAGGTCATGTCAACGTCACACTGAAAAAAAATTTGCATTAAATCAAGTAGGCTAGTTTACTTGGCTGATTTTACTTGAAAGAAGCAAGTATTTTCTTTTGACAAGGGATCGATTTTCTTGAATCAAGAAAATAATTGAATCAGGTCAACTATTTGAATCAAAAATATATGTACTCTAAGCAAAAACTAATGAGTTAGTTTGTTCCATTATACTTATTTGCGTCAAGTTTCATAAAACATTGAATTAAGAATATTATATTCTTATTATAAGTAACGAAAACTCTAACAAAATGTTTCTTGATCCAAGTAAATGGATATACTTATTTCGCTACTATTTTAATTGAAACAATGTTCACGTTCTTGAGACGAGAAAATGAATGTATTCAACGAAGAAATAATTCCACTTAGAACAATGCTTGAATATGCTTTAGATAGTTTTTAAGCAGATTAAATTTTTAAAGAAAAAAGTATTGAGCCCTTTGTAAAATAAGTAAAGTTCAATTTTTTTTTGCATATTTCAAATTGCTGTTTTAGGAAAGCAGTTTCATATTCAAATCTTTGTAAAAAAGGGTTTGATAAAAGAATTCGATAAATTTAAATCTGTGCGGTTTATGAAAATTTTCGTTTAGCAGAACATAATTTTTTGTCATTGATGTTATTAAAGCATTTTTGTACTTGCAACTTTTCTTTATTATTTATTACCTTTGGATCGTTTTTAAGCGTTTAAAATATTTAAAAACAAGAAGTATTAAATGCCTCGTTAAATAAATGAAACTTACTTTGCTTTTTCAAATATTTTAAATTATTGTTTAAGAAATGTTATTTTGCATTAAAAATGCAGTAAGAGAGTATTATATGCAATAAGAGAGTTGTATAAATTGATAATTGCGCATTTTACGGAGAATTTTCATTTATTGTTTATTACTTTTAGATATTTTAAAACATTTTCAAATATATTAAGAAAAAAAAGTATCGAGCCTTTTTTGAAATAAGTAAAATTCAATTCCGAAACTTTTCTAAATGAAAAATGGTAAATTAAAGTTGAGTTCAACAACTTTTAGTTTGAAATTGGTTGAGGCTCACTATATGACTTGTTACGACACTGCATTGAAGTTCTTACCCAAACTTTTGTAATCGAGATCCAAGTGCTTCGATAGCGAAGTCGGTAGAGCGCGCGGTTAGGGCACACTAGTTTTTAGGTAGCTTAGGTAGAGAGGGTTCAATCCCCGGCGAGTGCGATTTTTCAAAGCGTCTAGGCCTACGATTACACATGTGTAAGTAACAGTGTGCGCGAATTACGTACTTTAATAATTTAAAAAGAAGATTATATAACAATAATTTCGAACACAATTTTTTTTTAGAAATAGTGTTCAGTTGAGGCACTAGTCTATTGCTCCGATATTGCATATTCTTATATTAAGAAAATATACTCTTGAAGTGTATCAGAAATGATTTCTTGGAAGTAAACTATGTTTACTGGAAAACAGGTTATGAACAAATATAAAAGATTTATTTAAAAAGAATCAATTTATTAAAGGCACTTGGAAGGCAGGTCTTTACTCTTTGAGATGCGA
>NC_046662.1:63293121-63317939 GCF_010883055.1 Belonocnema kinseyi | reverse complement strand
AGAACACACACGACTTAAAACATATCGTTTTCAGCACTCCGAAATCGTAGATTATATTTTTGCTCTATATACATATATACAATAGTTGACATAATCCAACAGCTCCGATACTGCATATTCTTATATTAAGAAAATATACTCTTGAAGTGTATCAGAAATGATTTCTTGGAAGTAAACTATGTTCTGCATTTGAATACATCTCTATATGAAGTAACATACTAAAGTTTTAGAATAATAAAATTCTATATCCTATCTAAGAATATATTTTCTCAGATTAAGAAAATCTACGCTTGTTCCAAGTATACGGTAGCAAGTACTTATTTATTTGGAACACACTCATATTCTATCGTCCACATTCGTCCCTGCGATTCACTTGAATCAAGTAATATTTTCTTGATTCAAGAACAATTTTTTTTCAGTGCATGCATACAAATTTGCATTAAAAAAAAAAGAATAATAATTTGAACAAGATTAAGAATCTATTAACCACTTTAAATCAATGTAGTGTTTTTCGTCGAATATTTGTATTTTTAATAAAAAATAAAATGAAAAACAGATTTGAAAGAAGGTTCACGACTTTGCACAAGCTAAGGTTATGTTAGTGTTTTACAAAAAAATTGTAATTAAGAAAATAATTATAGTTAGAAAAAGACTCGCAATTTTTACACTTTTACAGGGAGAGAGCTAAAACTGCTAGACTGTGCGTGCGGTCGAACGTTCGTGCGGTCGTACGTTTTTTTCAATTTACTTACATCCCACCAACAATTCATTCCCGTCCAAAGAAAATTTTTGCTTAAAAAACAAAACTGTTCGAGCATCATCTTGAAACTACATACTAATCTCACGTATCCATGTCTGACAGAACACCACTTTTTCTACTTGCGGGCACTCTTCTTAACAAGCCAGATTTTTTTCGAAACTTTTCTATTGACTTATCTTTCTTATTTTTTATTGTTACCACATTTATTGTTTTTAAGTCTTACTCTAATTCAAAATTATCTTGATTTTAAGTAAATTACATAAATTTTCATGAATATCTAGTATCTAGGTGAAATACGTACAGATTTTTATTTTTAGAAAACATACGTTTCACTAGTACTTCACTTAACTTTAAGAGAAATTACCAAAAAATGCGAATATGATTTGAAACTGCTAACACTTTTCTTCCAATTTGAGAAAGTTATTTTATTATTAATTTATTGTAATTTAATTTTCTCTAAACGTTTCCTATAAATACTTTCTTGCTTTCTATCAGATAGATTTTTCCTATTCTCATCAGTTTCTTAATATTCTTAGTATTTAATTGTCCCACTTAAATATTTCGGAACTAGAAAATTATTTTTAATTTGACAATTTTTCTTTATTTTCTCCTTAAATCTATGAATTGTTAAAATTTCTCTCACAATTGCAATTCTACTAATTCAATTTAAAGAAATGAAACACTGATTTCGATGTTAAATAACTAAAACTTGCTTCGTAAAAATGTATTAATTTTCTTTCTTATTGAAACAATTAAAAGAAAATATTGTGTAATTGTATTTAAACTTCATTTATTTAAAAATTACTAACTCAAACAGCATAATTTTCTCCAATTTTATGTTTGGAATTTAGAAGAAAAAAATACTAGACTTTCTAAATATTTTACAAATAAATGTATTATAAATTTCGAAAAGATTATATATAAATTCTACAAGTACTATTGTTATGAAATCTGAAGGGTAATTTTTTGAGTACAAGAATAGTATGCACTTTTACAATTATTTGTATTGCAACATAACCTAGGTTTTGAAAAATCCGATAATAATATGGCAAATTTTTCTTAAATATGTTGTGTTAAGGAAATAAGAAGACACATATTTTACCTGTTTAAGAAAAAAAATATATTTTCTCGAAGTTATAAGTATCTACAATTTTAGAGTTATTTAAAAAAATTTAAATTTTTTTAAAGCCTTATAACCTTTCCTGTTTTGACCTAATCTTTGCCATCCCTAGAAATTACGTGAATTGTGTTGAAAATTTTGTAAATCTTTTTTAATCTATTTAAGTCGTATTACATCCTTTAAAATCATCGATACCCATTCAAATCTCTTAAAATCCGTTAAAATTTCTTGAAATGCTTTGAAATCTTATAAAATCTCTTAAAATCTTCAAAATCCGATTAAAATTTAAATCTTTATAAGTCGTTCAAAATCTTCAAAAATTTGTAAAAAAAATTCACGGTAAATCTTGAAATCTTTAAAATCCATGGGAATCTTTCTTAGTTTTTTAAAATTTCTTAAAGTCTTTTAAAAAGACGTTAAAATTACTCAAAACGACTTAGTATCCTTCATAATACGCATATGAAAATCCCTTTAAAATCCCGCTAACTATTTTAAAATCCGACAAAATCTTTAAAAATCCTTGGAAATACATTTGAATGTTTCAAAATATCTTAAAATCCATAAATTTTTCATGAAATAATTGAAACCCCTTTAAATCTCTAAAAATCCTTAAAAATTACTTGAAACCCTTTTTAAGTTTCTAGAAATAATGATAAATATTGTTAAATCTTTTAAAATGTCTTAAAAGCTTTGAAATCCAATTAAAATCTCCTAAAATCTTTCAATATTCGGTAAAATATTTTAATTTCTCTTGAAATCATTTGAAAATTTCTTCAAATCACTTGAAATCCCTTAAAGTACTTCATCAACCGCGGAAATTATTCTTCAATCCTTAAAACCTCTTAAAATCTAAAAAATTCCGTCGAAATCCGTTGGTATCTTTCGCAACATCGTAAAGTATTTTGAAATCTGATTAAAATCCTCAAAGTCTTTTCAAATAGGCTAAAATCTGTTTAAAAATATTGATTATCTCTGAAATTTCACTAAGTAATTTCTTCAGTCTTGAATTCACTGAAGTCCCTTGTAATCCTTTGGATTTATTCGAAACACCCTAAAACTTTTGTAATGTCCAGACATATTTTCAAATCTCTTAAAATACTAAATTCCTAAAAATCATGGGGAAACATTTTATATTTCGTAACATTTTTTAATTCTTAGACCTACTTCGTAGTTCTTTAAAATACTTTTAAATAATTTTAAAAAAATTTTAAATTGTTTAAATGCTTTCAAGTCTTTGAAATCTCATTTAAAGGGAAAATAATTTATATATTCATAAAAAAATATAAAATCTTAGGCAAAATGTAGGGGAGGGCTCACAGAACAAAATTACAAATTCAGGAAAACACCTTTACGTAATTGTTGGTGGTTCCTTACTTTTTCACAATATCTTAAAAAAAAAAATTGTATAAAATATGGTAATGTGGTTTTCTATAAAATAGTGTTTTTGACAAAAAATTATTGATAATATGATACTATGACTCGAACTTGAATATGTTTCGAATTAGTTTGATCTGATATTTAAATAATATAGTTAATAAACTGTTTTCAATCAAATTTAAATACATATTATAAAATTTCGTGTAGACTTTGTTAAAATATGATTAAAGAGTGAATTTAATTTTTCTTTATATTGCTATCAGACAGAAAGTTGAATCTATTAATAAGGGGGCGTGAAAAACGTGAAGAGAAACTTGATTTCATTGGTGGAAAAGGGAAAATTTCCAGAGGGCATCTGGTTCCAGTCTAATTACGTTATCGTCGTCAAAGAGGCCCCTGACTTCGTTTGGTGAAGCTCCAAGCGTCAGAGCTATTTAATCCTTCTTATTGTATATTTAACTCAGCAGGCTCCTCCTGGGAGATTAAACATTGCATCATTGTTCTCTATCAAATCCTTTTTAACTTTGAAAATTTCCCTATTGAGAAATTAATAATATACGAGCCTCACAAACCCCCCTTTTTTATTTTAGAACAATCAAGTGGAAATTTCTTTCTTATGATGATACAGTTGCTCTTTACCACAATTTTCAATTTTTCACCATCAAAATTTCATAACATTCTTTTTCAGGGAATAACATTGTTTTTAAATTTTGCTGGGGCTGTCCGAACAAATTTAACGCTTTTTTTCTAATGCGCCGTGCAAACTTGTTCCATGTGATAAACAAATAAATGCGTATTTTTATTTTACTATTAAAAACAAGATTTAACCGCAATCCTGCATTCTAATTATACCAAAATCAATGAAAACCAATACTTCAGTTTCTGTGGACAAAACAATTTTATGCTAGGCGATTCATTTGATTTTGATGTTTATTAAGATTGAAAATTAATAAATTTGGAAAATATCTGTGTTTTTGGATTTTCTATAAATAATTTGTTTCGTTTTTTATTGAGCAACAAAATCCATTTTTTTTAGTTTTCAGAACAAACATGTTTTAAAGTTTTTTAAATTGGTCAAACAAGGTCTCATATCTGTGGCTAAAATATCAAGAAATAATTTCCAGAGAGTGAAGAGAATTAAAAGAATTGTTTGTGACATTATAAAGAAATTATAGAACAAAAGTTATTTTTCGGGATTGGCAACGTTTATGACATTGAAATCCAGATTTTTTAAATAAAATATGACAGTTATTTAAACAATTTTTTAAATCAAATTTATAGATTAGATAGTTTTCAGCGAATCGAATCAATTTTTTGTACAGAGTCAACTAAGAATGTGTTTGTGATGACTTTTCGGTATTAAACCTTTGGAATTGACAGCAATTTCTGATTACTTGATTAAAATTTATAAACAAATGCAGAGTTTGGCTATTTTCAAAAAATAAGTATTTGTATTCGCTCAATTAAGTTAATGGAATCAGCAAGTAATGTCTTTCCGACAAATCTTTGCAATTTTAATAAAATAAAATGTTTTTGAAATCATAATCAAACAATTTATATAATAAACAAAATAGTCTTAGCAAAACAGTCATCGGAAGATATTCTTAGGCGATTCCGTAAATAAAAAATGAGCGTATTCGTCGAAACATAGCGAAACACAGCATTTTTAATAAATATTTTATATATAATTATTACAATTACTAAAATATAATTAATTAACTAATTAAATAATTAAATGTTTCCAATAATTTATTTTGAAACTATAATACAATGTCAATTTTTATTTATTTTATTTAAAATAGTCATTCCGAAGGCATTGTCAGTTGATTCCGCACAAAAAATTGAGCCTGTTCATTGACAACTAGCTAGACTCTGAATTTATTTGTAAAAATCGTTTAAATGATTAATGTCCATTTTGAATTTTCTAACAGTGATTATAAGACATTATTAGTCGATTCCGTAAAAAATTAAGCCTATTTGTAAAAAATAGCCGAACTCTGCCTTTTTTTATAAATGTTGTTTAAATAATTAATCATTTTTATAAATTTGCAAAGTATCATAGCTAACAGTCATTTTAACGATACATTTAGTTTGTTTCATAATAAATGAGCCTTTTGCTTGCAAAGTACCCAAGCTGTGGCTTTGTTTATAAAAATTGTTTGAAGAATTGCCAAATTTATAGATACTTTTAGGACAGATATTTGCCCTTCTTTGTTCAATCTAAGAATCTTTAAAAAATGGTGCTTCTGAAAAGTAAAAAATGCCAACTTTGATGCTAAATAAAAAATTAGGGTCAAATGAAATGAATAGTGTAGGGTATTTTAAGGATATAATTCATTTGACCTGATCACAATTACCCCTAATCGTGAAAGAAATATCATGTTTCATTTTTATTTTTCTAAATCGTATTAAAACCTTCAAGTACTAGAAGATTCAAAGTATTGCGTGTGAAAATAAAAAATGCACAATATGATATTCCAACCCCTATCAAGGGTATTTTTCATATTTGGGGGTAATATATTTAGTGTGAACGGGTCAAATTTTTTTGTAGCATCTAAAACTGTTAGTTGTGATTCTTGCGAAACAATTATCATTTTTGCATAAATTAAACCTAATTTCTAAATAGTTTTCATCATTTTGGGACATCTTTTTTTTATCAATCACTTGAAAAAAAGGATTAACAATTGTTGTAATCTAATATACATTTTTTTATGTAATCCCGTGTAATCTTGTGTAATCCCCGGTAATCTCATGTAATTTCTGCTAACCTTGTGTGTTTCCTTATGTAATCTTGTATAATTCCTTGTAATATTTTGAACTCACATATCCAAATAACTTTGTGACCTTGAATAAGCAATACTTTCGGTTCTACTGCCAGTCAATGATGATCCATTTCTCTTAAAAAAATTCAAAAAGTATACTTTTTGAACATTAAAAAAATATACAATTATTTTTAAAAACACGATTCAAGCTTGGCAATTGTAGTGAAAAGTGAGGGTAAATGATAAGGGGGAAATTTGAGGAAAGTGAGGGAAAATAAGGGAGGGTTAGTAGGGAAATGAGAGCAGATCAAGTAGAGGAAGTGAGGAGAGGAAAAGTAGAGAATGTGAGGGTAAATGAGATGAGGGGGATTAGAGGCAGTAATGGAAAGTGAAATAGGGATAGTGAGAGGAAATGATGCGACGGAAAGAAGTCAACGTATAAAAAATGATGGAAAAGTGGGAGATGGACAGTATGGAAAGTGCGAAGAGAAGAACAAAGATAAGTGAGTGGTAATATTGGGTTGTTTAGTAGGGGAGCGGTAGTAGGGAAAGAAAGGAGGATTAAGGGGAAGGGAATGTAGGGGTAGTAGAGGGCAAATGAGGAGAAGGAAAGTAAAGGAAATGAGTGGAAATGAAGGGAAGCAAAGAAGAGAAAATTAGTGGAAATGAGGGAACGAAAAATGAAGAAAACTTGAGAAGGAGGTGGAGGAGCAGTATAGGGAGACGAAGTAGGCGTAGTGAGGGGATACAAGGAAAGGAGAAAATAGGTGAAGTAGATGAAGTACGAGGAGTAGGTGAAATACATGAAGAAGGGAAAATGATGGGGATTTGGGAAAAGGTAGTTCGAGAAGTGATGGGAGGGGAATTGGATAAAGTAATCCGTAATAAAGTACAGGATGTCAGGGCAGTAATTAAAGGGGAATTAGAGTTATTGAGAGGAAATAAAGGGAGGCAAAGACGTTGACGCAGAAAAATGATATGAAAATAGAGGAGGGGAACCATGGAAAGTTCGGAGAGTGAAACAGGTAGAAGTGAGTGGTAATAAGGGGAGCGTTAGTAGGGGAGGCGCAGTACGAAAAGTAAGAAAAATTAGAGAAAGGGAAAGTAGTGGGAGTGACGTTAAATGAGGAGAGTGAAAGTAATGGAACTGAGTGTAAATGAAGGGATCGAAAGTAGAGAAAATAATTAGAAATGAGGAAATGAAAAGTAGAGAAAATGAGGGAAGGGGAAAATAGGTCAAGTGGGTGAAATAAGTGAAGTAGGGAAAATGATGGGAATTTCGGGAAAAAGTATTAGAACTTATGGAAGGGGAACTGGTTAAAGTAAGAGGTAATGAAGGGAGAAGGTGTAGAGGAAAATAGGGATAAGAAGTGGAAAAATTAAGTCGACGTGAGTAGCAGTAGGTTTAATCATTATAAATGAGAGAGAGTAAGGCTGGCGAAGGTAGGTCTGGGGAAGGAAGGTTCGAGACGCTTTGCACGGTATTATACACCCACACCTTTCAATATAAAACTATACATCAAAGTGGAAATCTATCGCCATAAAACGCCCTAAAAAGAGGAAGGCTTAAGTGCACTCTAAAATGAATCTTTCTGCTTGCAGGAGCTGGAACTGAGGATAGAGACGCAAAAGCAAACGCTGCAAGCTCGGGACGAAAGCATCAAGAAGCTCCTAGAAATGCTTCAAAACAAGGGAATGGGTGAGTCTCCATTTTTTATTCAACTTCAACTGACTGCCGAATTTAACATATTATACCAAATGCAGTTTTTCAAAATTCTTTTTAAACATTGAATATTTGAAATCCTCTCTGGACTCTACAAAGAGATCTTTGTTTCCTAATGAACACTTGGAATATTTATATTAATTTAAATAATCATGAGTTTACTCAGAATCAATTAAATTATTATATTTTTCTTTGAGTAACGTATCTAATTTATGCATAATGAAGGATACACGTAAATCTTTATCAAATAGCTCTCTGTAGAATAATGAATAAATGACAACGTAAATTGTTTCCACTCACGTAGTATTATACACTTATGCATCATTATGAGCCCATTGTTCAACGGCGTAGCTTTAAAGTGATCGAATGAAAGTTAGCTCGTTAGATTCATTATCTCAAACTATTTGTGTTATGTGATCTGCATACACTAACATGTGAACCAAATTACTCAATTGTAAATATTGGCTCAGAGTAGACTCTGAGACTAAGAATTTGAGGACAAAGGCATTGAAAAAAGTATCATCCCCCTAGGGCCTGTAAAACCCACCCCAAAACAACCCCTAAATTTTCAAAAATTCTGTAAACATACTCTAATTTACGAGTCAAATTTTTTTCGCTTACAATGGTAATAGGACATTTTGCAAGTACTGGAAAAAAGTATCATCTCTCTTGCTCATATGAAATATGGTGGTTAAAAACCGCTTCCTTATAGAGAGCAACTGTTAGAGGAATTTTCAACAAAGATTTCTATTGATGAATTGTATCGGTGTGCCACCCCTAATAGACACCTAAATCCAAAATTAACCATTTTGAACGATATCTACATCTTGTAGCGCTTGATTCTAGTTTTTTTGCCAACAATCATTATTATCATTCCAGTGGAATAATTATAAATACATTAAAGTAGTTCTTAATTATTTAAACAAATTCCTTTTTTTAATTATTAATTTTCTCAAAAATTCACCTTTTCTAACACAATCAAAATCAAGGTTGACTTTTTTCTACCTAGTATATTTTTGATACCTCAGCCTTATTAATCTTATTTTCTTCCGAAAAAACCGGAATTGAAAAATTTCCCAATAATAACATTCACGATAATTTATAATATTACCAAATTTATCAATTCCTGTAGAATAAAATTCTTGGCAGAAATTGGAGAATTAAAAAATTTCAGAATAAAAAATTCTTCATAGAAAATTGCCGAATTATAAAATTCCCGAATTTAAAAAATTCAACAAATTCTTCTTTAATAAATATTATATTTTGATTAAAAATACATTTATCAAAAACTGTTCTCAAGTACTTCATTTTATTAATGTTTTAGTTTGTATAAAATTATTGTTTGAATTTGAAATAACAAAAATGGAGAACAATATATATTTCTGGATGAATAATTTTCTTTGAAAATGTGCATACTATTTTATTTTAAATTACAGAATCGGTCTCGAAAATATAATTTTTAATTACAAAATAAGTTAAAAGAAATTTCGAGATACATCAATGCTGAAATGAATTCTGCAAATTGCATTTGGATGATTTTATTTGTCACGACGAAAATGTAAGGCATTTTTTTTTAAAGGCCCACGTGTTTTAAATTTTTGTATACAATTTTTATAGAAATATTGTTTTTTTTCAGTTCAATAAACATTTTTTTCATAATTTTAAACATTAAACCAATATTTCTTTGACAAAAATAAATTAATATTGCGTTTTTAATATATTAATAATTTCATTCGGTAATATTATGAAGTTTTCTTGAATTTTACCATTCGGGAATTTTCCAATTCAGACTTTTTATATTTCGGTTATCTTTTAATTTCTTGAATTTTATTAATGGGGAAAGTTCTACTTTGAAATTCCTACAGTGACGATAATTTTTTGGGGGGATTTTGCAGTCGTCCCCTTTCTGCTTTAAATATTAGCCGATATTTTGATGAAAAAAATTATAAAAACATAAGTTTAAATTCAAAAATTGATTCCAAATTACTTAAAAATATTTTTAAATTATTTCACAGGCCCAACAATAATAAATGTTGGCAAACAGAAAAAAATAAAGTGCTACAGGTGTAGAGTTTCTGATAAAAATTTACATTTTTTGGTTTAGGGGTACTTTCGGGGCACTATGGAATTCTGTGAAGGGTGGAAAACATAGAATAGAAAATACATAGAATCCTTTGTTGGAAATTCCTTCACAAGTGAGATAAATTTCCCGTAACATTTTCGTCAAACCCACGGAAGTCATTACAAAATCCTCAAAAATTTATTTTTCCCCCGTTCATTTTACATAGGAAAATTCAAGGGCCGGCAGCACAAGTTCAAATAAAAATTTTGATAAAAAATGCAATTCATTTTTTCGGATTTGTAACTGAATTGGGGTGATCTTTGATCTCCAGCACGAAGTAAATTTTCGTATACATATTTGAACCATACTAATGTGCTACAAACCCTAAATCAAATTTTAAATTTGCAAAGATTCTATAATTTATTTATATAATTTTTTAATTCTATAATTCTATAATTTAGTTAATTTAGAGCGGTTTTAACAAACGTTAGAGGAATGAAACTTTTCTAGGATACTTTTTAAATGAAATGCTGCTAATGTAAGCGAAAATTTTATAACTCTACGCCCTAGGGATTGAACTGAGGTGGGTTCAGGACGTGCTAGAGGGATTTAACTTTCATGAAGTGTTTTTATCATAAAATTGTTCTATTATCATCAAAAACATTCCAACTTAAAATTTTCTTTTATTTCAGAAACTTAAGGGGTTGATTTGAAGTGCGTTCTACGTACGATAAAGAGATTAAACTTTTTTTTTGCTTTTAAATGGTAATTTCCACTTTTTCGAAAAAATTCTTTCTAGCGTTTTCTATAAACGTTGCGAGCTTAACACACTTGGGTTTAAGAATAAAACATGTTTAATAAAATATTCACAAAAATTTTTGGTGTTGAAGTTACATTTTATACTATTATATGCACATTATTTCGTAGAATCCCTGGACACCATTGCAATCCTTCGGAATCCCGTGAAATTATTTGAAAATTTGATAATTCTCTTTAAATGTTTTAAATCGTGAAAAATTCATTAAAATTATTTGAATTACAGGAATTTTTCAAAATCTCTTGAAATCCCTTAATTTATATTAAAATCCAGCAAAATCTTTAAGAAGCTATTAAGATTCCTCGAAATCACTTTAAATGATTGAAACATCTTGATACTTTTTAAAATACGATAAAATCCCTTAAAATCGTTTGAAATTTTTGCAAATCTTCTTTTTTTGGTCGATTGATCATCATTTATTCATAGAGAAAACAAACGTTAATCAATTAGGGGATAGTGGTCCTAAGTCGGCACAGTACGAGTTTTTGTCTAAAAGAGGAAGTTAGCAGTATTGAATGACGTTTTAATGTCTTTGGTCATGTAGCACAATCCTTTATTTACAATTCTATGTCGTTCAGAGCAATGTGGAATGATTTTAGCGGTCGCAATGCAGCGCAAAAGTAAGAAAGTCCATTTTTTGCTTTTTCTCAAAATGGTGGTCCTAAGCCAGCACCCCCTGGTCGTGTCTCGGCAAATCATTTTTTCCACTCAAATGTAAGAAGGAAGGTAAGTTTTGGCAGTTTTATGAGGAAAGGGACCAATTAAAACCATTTACAATGACGAAATATGTAAAATATTTTCAATGAGAAAACACAGAAAATAAGGCGGGTGACACGGAATTGAAAAACAACAAAACAAAATAACAACAGAAGCAACAAAAAAAGGTGCCGACTTAGGACCACAACCTTATCAGGCGAAACTGCACAGAGCACAGAAACCAACGCACGTGATCGATTAGACTTTTCAAAATACTTACACGCTGCTTCACAAGAATGGAAGAAAATGGTATTCCATTTGCCCGAAAAATTTAAAATCCGCTTACGCTGTCAAGCGAAAACTAAAGTGACACTTGTCAGCGTCTCTGAGAAACACGAAGGTGCCTATTGAAACCGCAGTGCCGACTCAGGACCACTCTCCTCTACATTATTTCCATTTCGCTCTATGATTTCCGACTATCTTTTTGTAAACTTCATTACACCGCGTTCGTAAAAAGCCTAATGATTTTCGATAAAAAACCGAAGTAGGTGTTTTGCGACACTCCTCATTACTGAAGGTTTTTCCATTCGGGGAATTTTCTAACGACTGGAATAAATGAATATCAGAGAATATTTTGTCGCGTGAATATGGAGGGTGAGGCGAAACGTCATAAAAAATTGTAACAAAATATTAGCGAAATAAAAATTTTTTTCGGGTAGTGGATGGAAAAACCTTCACTGATAACCAAAGGGCTTATTTGTCAATCCAATATTTATAAATTAGTTAAAATACTTGCAATTTTGTAAAATATTTCGAAATATCACGAGATTCCTTGAAATTCATTAAAATTTATAAAAATATTTCAAGAGCTATCCAAATTTCTCGAAACCACTCAAAATAATTGAAACCCCTTCATATCGCTTAAAATGCGATGAAATACTTTGAAATCTTTATGAATCTTTTGAAATGCCCTAAAATCCTACAAAGTTCGTTAAAAGACTTCAGTATCGTTTGAAATCCTTCAAAATCCTTTGAAATCCAGCTGCTTATTTTGAAATCACCTAAAATCCTTTAAAAGTTCTAGAAGCGTTGAAATCGCTTAAAATCTTAAAAACAAATTTTTAATTCGTTAAATTCCCTAAAGATCTCTAAGAATCGGTGCAAAAACTTAAAATAATTCAAAATATTATGAGATCCCTTATAATCTTTGAAATCCGATTGAAATTAATCAAACTCTTTTAAATCAGTGCTAATCTTTTCAAAATCCTCGAAATTTCTTACAAAAGATTAAAATTGATTAAAATCTTTCAAAAGCCATTCATAATTTCTTTAAATTCCTTAAAATCCTTTACAATTGTCAAAAATCCTTCCATCTAAATTTGAATCGTTCAAACTTTTTATTTGTTTTTATTTTCAAGCAGTGACTGATTTCTAACCATGGATCAGTTATTTTTACTGATTAGTTATTAAATTTGACTGATTCGCCAGAAAAGAATGTCTGATTCATCACAAGAATTAAATCGCTGGTTGAAATTGTTAGAAATGGATGATTCAAATTTAAGAACTTTGACATATCATTAAATCTTTTAAAATCTTTGGAAACACTCTAAAATTGGTGGGTATACTCCGCAAGCTTTTTAAAGCTCTTACAATTTTTTCGAAGCCCGTGAAATCTTTAAAACCGTCTTCTGTCTCTTAACATACTTTAAATTTAACGGAATCTTCGAAATTGCGTTGAAGTCCCTAAATTTCCTTCATCATCATATAAAACCCTCTGAAATTCTTTGAAATTCTGTTACCTATTTCATAATCTCATCAAATCTATTTAAATCCCCGGAAATCGGTCTTAATTTTTTAAATCTATCAAAACTGTTCAGAAACCAGTCGAAATCCTTCGATATCTCTTTGAAGCCTTAAAAATCACTAGACATATCTTTGAATAATTTGACATCTGCAAAGTCTCATTTAATCCTCTGGAGTCATTTGAGATATCCTTAAACTTTTATAATCCCTTCAAATCTTTTGAGATTTCTTGACTTTTCATAAAATATTCAAACTGCTTTGTTTGTTTCATTAAATTCCTTTAAAATCTTGTAATTCTCTGCAACAGTTTGTAGTCCTTTGAAATACCCTGAAATGCTTTCAAATCTGTTGAAATAATTTCGAATATTTCAAATGTTTCAAATATCTTGAAATCCATTGAAATGTGGTTTACGGCGAAAACAGTTAATATATTTTTATTATGTTGAGTAAAAAATATAAAATCTTTCTCAAGAAGGAGGAGGAGGGGGTGATAAAAATCTTACGAATTCCTATAATAGGGGTTTTTAAAATTTTTTAAATTATCCCTAATTAATTAATTGAAATACCCTTATAAATTAAACAAACAGAATAATTTATTTTTGAGCGCTCTTATAAAATTTTAATTACACTTGCGTTTGATTTTCGTAATTAATTCGCGCTTCGTTATCAAGTTTAACGATTTATTTACTATAAATGAATTTTTTTTTCACGATTTAAATATAAAATATATTCTTTAAACATATTTTTATCACGAGGAAATTAATTTGAAAATTAATTCTGATTTTTCAACATGTAATAATTACTTGTTATGTTTTAAGTACTGTTAATAGAAGCGATGTAAATGTATTTAATAATAGAACCAGATTAACATTTTTCTGTTTAAAAAAATGAAGATTTTGGTTTCGAAGTGCTATAAAGTATTATCTAAGATGAAAGTGGAGTTCTACTTCTAACGAATTTTCTGGCACCTTAGAGCAAAAAGTCTAAAAAGTTGGTCTTGTATGTGCTACCATAGTCCGAAAAAAAAATTAGAGAAGTCGTTCGCTTTAACTTTTTAGAGGATGGAATACTTTCTGGAACTACTCACATGCCCTAGTTAACTGTAGAAACTTCTCTGTTTAACTTATGTCTGAAGACAGTACAGTGCTTCTAATTGCTCACGTTTCTGCTTTTATGAACTCACGACGAAGTACATGGCTCAAAACACAATCATATCTTACTTACTTTATAACAAATAATTTTTTTTCCTTTTTTTCTTTAGAAAAGATAACGGTCTACTATACCAGTACAAAGCATATCAACTATGAAAACTGGTGTAAATGTGTGTTTAAAGATATGAGAATGACAACTTGAAAAGTACTCTGAATTAAAATTTAAAATATTAGTAGAAAATTTGTATGCGGTCTAGGTTATCAAATAGAAAATGACGAAAATAATAGCGTAATAATGCAAAATAACTCTTAATAATGCGCAATAGTCGCGTAGCGATGAACCATGGTCGCGTAATAATGAATAATAGTCGCGTAATAATGCGTAAAAACGTATAATAACGCTTAATAAATAGTAATAATATATCAGAATTCGTAACTTCGCGTAATAATCGCGCAGGATCGAGTAGCATTTTCTTTAGCTTATGAAATATTTTTGTTGCATTTTAAGCATGCTCGAATCTCCGTATAAAAATTTCTAAAATTTAAGTTTCAAAAATATGATGTTTTATTTAACAGAGAATAGCTTATACAAATTCGTTTATTGTTAAAATTCTTGTATACACAGATACGTGTATGCACACCCGTATACCAGGGTGCTCACTACAGTACATGGTGTAGCATGTAAGGGGGGGGGGCGTGAAAATTAAATTTTCGGTTTGAGCCACCCCATCGACGTTATTTAACTCAATTCTAAAAAAAGTGTTCTGTTCATAATTTATTTAGGATATTCTTTGGCAAAAATAATTGACCTCAAAGTATAAGTACGTCATGGACACACCAAAGACCCCGATTACCCACCATATAAAAATTGAGCCTTGGACAGCAGATGAATTGTTTAAACGTTTTGTGTGTTTTAAAGAGTTTTGTGACTTTGACACTCATTTTTCAATATTTATTTATTAAAATAAATAAAATGGACTTACAATTTTTCGCATAGAATTTTAAATTTTTATCAGGGAATATATTGAATTGTTTATAACAAATATATTTAACTAATGTATTTTAAGAACTTATATTCCTGAAAATTTTCGTTCTTTGCAAAAAATTATGTGGGAAGCAGTTTAATGCTAATACATAATCAATATTTCAAGCTAATAATTAAATTAACAATTGTTATAAGCAAATTAATAAAATAAACACGCAACTGTGAATATTTTTTAATCGAGTAAATACTTGTTTACTCTGTTTTAATATTACTTTGCATTTCTTCGTAGAAAAAATGATTTTTCTCAATAAAGCTTCTTGAAAGCTGGTTAATATTTTTGATATTTGATTTATGTGTTACAGCGAAGCTTT
The DNA here is from genome assembly GCF_010883055.1 of Belonocnema kinseyi. Lineage (NCBI taxonomy): Eukaryota > Metazoa > Arthropoda > Insecta > Hymenoptera > Cynipidae > Belonocnema > Belonocnema kinseyi. The sequence continues at coordinate 63,302,312 of NC_046662.1, read as the reverse complement.
AATTTTGATGAACAAAACGTTTTTAAAAAATCGCAAATTCCACATAATTACGTAGAAAGAGCAAAAAGAACGTCCGAGGACAAAATGTATTTTCTGAAGATAATTGTCTTCCGATTTAAACTTTTAAAGCCAAAATTAATTCTCATAAAATTCTGCATAAAACTGAAATAGCCAATTAAAAAAATGGATTATTTTGTAATTTATTGACAAAAAGATTTTTTAAATTGACTTTAAAGTACTGTTTTCTAACACATACTTTAATTCGTTTGAAAATATATAGAGAACGTGAATCATGTATCCAAACAAGATTTTCAACAGTAACGTAAATGTTTTAAAACTTATTGAATTTCTTATAAGAAATAAGTGAATGAAAATTGTTGCATGTTGATTGTCAGCTATCCATCACATGATTCGCACTAAATTTTATTTAATTGTGGATAAGAAAGTTTTTTAAAATAAATGAATGAAGGCTAATAATGAACTTGTTATTTTATCTACTTATTTTATAAAATATTGTTTATATCAAGTATTTATGAGGAAATATATTAACTTTTGCCTAGGGAATAAATTTTTATTACTTTTTAAAGAAACCTAATTATCATATTTTATTACCCAATAAATATAGACAATTAAAAAAAATACCTTAAATAAAAAATGCACTATTTGGCTATTTTTGGACGTACGAACTTAGTTCCTCCGAGGAAATTGACTGTAAATAACTAACTCACGAAATTAACAGAAAATTATTTGTTATTGACTGCTTGCTATGAATCGATAACATCTGTCAATTCTCTAAAAAAATTAATTAATAAATTTATTATTTGGCTATTTTGCGGCATATAAACTTAAAAATTTGTATGTACTTCAAATACGACCTACTATTTTTATTGAAGTAAACAATTTTATTAACATAATTTTCTCGTATAATATATTTCTGAACTAAAAAATGAATTTTTCATGTGGAATATACGGAAATTTACTTCGGAATAATTTCTTGCTAAAAGTTGATAATAATGTTGATGATTTTTTTAGGAGACTGAATTGTTTGTTAAAATTCTACGTTATATACTATGTATGAATACGTGAATTAAACTAATATTAGCAATAGAAATAGTGGATTGTTATCGGATTGTCTGAAAAAGTTTTTAAATTGCTTTTCAACAGTGTATTACATTAAAACAACAATGTTAAAATGCTGAAGAATAACCAAATAATGCATTTTTTAATCAAATTTGTTGAAGTTATTATTAAATGTTATCTGTTTATAAGAAGAAGAAGTTATTCCTCCATAATTGGCTGTTCATTCTGTGAAAAGCCGACTTTTTTTTGTAAATATGTTCATAATTATTATTATTACACCATTAAGCCATTTCCCTTTCGGGGTAAGCGTGACTCACTCGTTAGGGGAAAGGAGTAGTGTGTGGAAGGGATAGAGATTTTTCAGATTGATCCAGAATTCTCGTACTATTTAAGTAAATAACACGTTCGTTCCGCAACATTGCTCCGACCCAGGTTGCTGATCAATCTCTCTAGCAATCACCCCAAGCGAAGAACCTCACGAAGTCGTTATGTAAGGTTCTCCACTTGGGTCCATTAGTAGCCAAGGTCTTTTGTTTCAGGCGTCATTCACTCTACTGACAGTCTTTTTATTAACTATTTGCCGCCATACTTCCCTGTCCTGGCATACTTCTCTAGCTTCTTTTATGTCCATGCATTTTTTCATGCAGGCTCTCGTATTTCGGTGACTTCTGATGTCTCTTCTGATGACCCAGGTTGCTGATCAATCTCTCTAGCAATCACCCCAAGCGAAGAACCTCACGAAGTCGTTATGTAAGGTTCTCCACTTGGGTCCATTAGTAGCCAAGGTCTTTTGTTTCAGGAGTCATTCACTCTACTGACAGTCTTTTTATTAACTATTTGCCGCCATACTTCCCTGTCCTGGCATATTTCTCTAGCTTCTTTTATGTCCATGCATTTTTTCATGCAGGCTCTCGTGTTTCTGTGACTTCTTATGTCTCTTCTAACTAGGGTCTCATTCACACACTCTAACCATTCTTTCCGCGGTCTACCTCTGGGCACGCTGCCATTTACTTTACCTTGATACACTTGTTTCGTTAGTCGTTCATTTGGCATTCTCTCAACATGCCCGAACCATCTTAACCGATTTCTTTCCCATGTGTCTACAATGATACAAAATTTTTCAAACAATTGTTGTTAATAATAACAATTCTGCAATTGCTTATAAAAAATTTAATTTATTTTTAGAAATATTTTGTCTATTTTTCAAATAGTATCTTACATTTTTTAATACATAATATAAATAAATAAAATGAAAAGCCAAAATTCAGTTTAATTAAGTCTATCATGAATCGTTAGTCTTGAATGAAGGATTAAAATAACTGAAATTAAAAGTTTTATATCGACCTTTTTTCCATTTTTGTTTCGTTTTGTTATTTCAGGCCCATTTTTTCTTCGCAGATCGAATAAAAGCAACGAATACATAAAAGATAATATTATTTATTCGATTTTCATTAATAATCCTTGATAACTTTCGAACTAAAATCAGAAACAGACTTGCATTTAGTTTGAAAAGAACAAACATCGTCATTAATGTGTGTCGAGATAGTCAACTTGCCTCGCTGCATATGGCTTTCAAAGCTACATTTTACGTTTATTTTCTATTCAATCTGTCTGTGACACATTTTTTATTATTCCAACAACGAATCGTTTATATTCAAAGCCTCTCCTGCAAACTCTCCATGGCATAATATTCATAAGTGAAATATTGTTATTACTTTATTCTGATTCCACTTTGAAATTGTTCTTATTTGAAAATATTTTTTCAAATGTCAACGTGCAAAAAAAGAATAATGAATATTATGTTCGAAAGCAGGAATAAATGTAAATAGAAATTGCAACTCTAGTACTCTCAAGTATACAAGTATTATTATTTATGTGAAAGGAAATTATTTCGCAAAGAAGAAAAATTTGCTATTCATAGTAATGCTAAATAAGTGAATTTTTCAATGAAAATTTTCTGTAACAATTAAAAATGTCCAATGATAGTAAGCTATTGTGTACAAATTTTATTCTACGCAGGAAAATAAATTATGCTGCGGAAAAGAAAAAATTGCTATGAATAGAAATGCAAAATAAGTGAATTTGTTTATAAATATTTTTTACAAGAATACAAAATTTTGATTAGGTTGTTATCTATTTTCTATAAATTCAATTTTACAGATAAAAACAACGAATTCCACAGAAAAGAAAGAATTTGTATTCAAAGAAATTCCAACTAAGTGAATTTGTTTATAAATATTGTTATAATACTACTAATTATTATTGTCAGTTGCTCGTTTTAAGCCAAACATAATTGTGACACATTTCAATAAGAAAATATATGTAAGAAATTGATTTAAATTGAAAAATGCAGCAGAAAACAGTTGTATACATTAATTTGTTTATAATAATTAAACATATCCAGAAATTTGGCCTCGAATTAAACACTTTATTCAACTAAAGTGAATTTTTTTTATTTTATATATTTTTTCCCAGAAAAATTACAGTTCTTCGAAAAGACGACTTTTTAACAATAAAGTTCATTTTCTATCAAATATTTCAATATCCTGTAAAATTCCTTCATTTTCAAGACAGAAAGCCAAGAGACGAAGTCTGAACGAAATATATAATATTCAATTTAAAGCGAAAAAGTTTGTATTTCCAACCAAAAAATTTAATTTTTTAAAATCATAAATTTTTAACCGAGAAAGTAAATTTTTTCTCAAGAAAATTAACGTTCTGCAAAAAAAGGAATTTTCAACAAAATAGGTATGAATTTTGTAGTAAAAATATAAATTTTTAATATCATTTTTGAAATTTGAAACGAAAAAGACGAATTACTTATAAAACCATTGAATTGCCACCTTGGAAATATGACTTTTCAAAAAAAAAATTAATTTTTTACGAAACAATCACATTTTCTATAAAAGCACTTAATTTTCAATACAAAAAAATAAAAAGACGAATTCCCAACAAAATATATTATAGATGATAATTTACAAAAATTATATAAATTTGAACAAAAGCAGTGGAATTCAACCAAAAAATACAAATTTTCAAAACAAACTCTTGAATTTATAGCAAAAAGACGAATTTTCAACAAGACAGTTCGATTTTCAATCGAGTAGTTGAATTTTAAACTAAAAAAGATTAATTTTCTACCAAAGAGTTGAATTTATAAAAATCATAAATATTTAACCAAGAAGGTGAATTTGTCCCCGGAAAAATACAAAAAGACGGATTTTCAACAAAATATGGGAATGTGAAAAAGGCATGCATTTTCAATAAAATTCTGGAAATTTTCAGCAAAAAAGACGAATTATTTATAAACCCGTTGAAATTATTGCCTGAAGATATGATCTTTTTACAAAAAATGTAATTTGCTAGAAAATAGTTCAATTTTCAAATGAATAGTTCAATTTTCAATTAAAAGTATGAATTTTCAACAAAAATATCATTGTTTAGCCAAGAAGACAAATTTTCTACGAAATACATGAATTAGGAGTCCTAGGTCAAAAAAGTTAAAGAAAGAGATAAAAAATTATTGAGATTTCGGTTGGGAAAGATAGCGTTTTAGAAATGCAAAGTGACCAATTTCAATTTTTTTCAAACTTTCTACTTTCAGTAGGAGTCGTTTCAGCCGTCTAGAATTTTTAATAGAGTACACATGTATTTTTGCAATTTCTCAACAAAAATTGCAAAAAATAAGCATCGCTCTTTAAGTTTTGCAACATCTTATTTTAAAAAAAAGTTTTCACCCCAAATAGTTACGACGCTCCCAACAAAATATTTTACTGACCTTACAACATTTTGTTGTTAAGCCAACCAAATACTCCATCTATCAAAAGACTTTGCTGAAACAAATAATAAATTTATTGGGGAAAACATATATGTTGATTTCCACATTTTTGTCCATTTTTTTGTTTATTCAACTAAGTCGTTTTCTGAATGTTTGTTAATAAACTAATTTAGAACACATGATGAAACAAATTTCTTTTCTTCATTGAAGACATTCTTACAAAATCTCATTTATTCTCTACTGTTGCAGGAAAAGAAGAAGAGAGGATCATGTTCCAGCAGATGCAGTCCATGGCCCAGAAGCAGGTCTTTAAGAATTCTATCTATATATCACTATCGGTCGCGATTCCCTCGATTCGTGAATCATATTACTGTACGTAGCTGCTTGCTTGTAGACCTTCGCTGCGTGGCTTGCTTTTTTTTACCAAGCGTTCACGCTCGTTACAATAGCGTTACCATTCATCGCCATTCGCATTCTCATTTATTTCATCAAAGGATGTCCATTTTTTACAAAGTGCGATTGAAAACCGTTAGTCATATTAATTAAAATTTAAAAAAAAAAGAATAAAAATTCAATACTTACCATTGTATCATTTTTTGAATCAAATTTGATACAGAAAATAATGGTTAAATTTTCTAGTTTTCAGTAGGGCAGTAAGTAAGCAATTAAAAAAAGTAAAAGAACAATTTGATGAATCTTCGGTTTTCGTTGTAAGTTTAATCGAGCTTTACAGCAAATTTTTCACTTTTAGTCTACTTTTTTAAAAACAAGAATAACAGAAAGAATGTCTGGAAATGAAAGCGTGCGGAATGAGTATTGACATTGGATGGAATATGGTGCATTTTCAATCGCACTTTCACGATCCTCGAAGCCCTTGTAAGCTGAGGGGAAAGCGATTCTCAATAAAATCCATCCTCAACATTTGGTACGGCGCCAGTAGTCACGTCTGGATTCCTGATTGGGAATTATGGGAGATGTGCCTGAGCCTTTCTGAGATTTACGAAAGGAACGGTAAGATCTCGAAATGGTAGTACCTAATGTACATCATACATACGTAATTTAACTCTTTCGAGTTTTACGATTTACACACTCATTACATGCGATCACACGCGCCTACCATCATCACTGTTGTTATTACTTGCACTGTGACTGTGGCTCCTGATCACTCGGCTTGTTCCCTCTTTTCCGCACAATTAATGTCCCTGGCACCACAATCTTCATCTTCATCACTTCTTAAAGTGAACTGTAGTGCTAGAAGAAAAGCAACCTATAGAATTTCATTAAGAATTGAAGATTTGGGAAGCATTTTTAAATTAACATATGATTTTCTTACTTAACGGTATGTTCTACCGTGACGGTGCGACCAAACCAGTCCTCAGTTATGAAAATTTTTGTTGGTATTCACCATGTCGAAAGGCAATTATATTGAAGTTTGGAATATAGGAAATGAAACAATAAACTGCGTTTGTATATTGAGTTTGAGTAATAATTTTAAAAAAATTATCCGAGTAAAAAATAAATGTGTAAACTTATTTTCACTTTTTTTTGTACTCACGGCGTCCACGCGGATTGAAATATCGTGCTTTAAAATGTGAAAGATTGAATAAAAAGGACTGAATAAGGGAATTTGCAGGTAATGTTTGATTTGATGCATTTCTAATTTTTTGATTCGCGTATATTGAGCACTAACACAAATTTTAGACGTAATCGTCTAAACATTCTCAAAAATCAATACAAACAATAATCTTTTCATATTCGTTGCAAATTAACAAAGAAGTATCTGCACACACATAACTTGTCGTTATTTTTGGAGCATTTTTACCCATTTCTAGAGAAGAAAAAAAGAAACTTTCAACGTCGATAAAGTAGAGATCACGTGACCTATATTTCCTTAATTCTAATGCGTGAAACGATATATCACTGCGTTTGGCCATGGTGAACAGCAAAAAGAATTTATAACCGAGCTTGATCACGTGATCTCTACGTTATCTTAATCCGTGTGGACTGAGTGAGCACAAAAAAAATGAAAATAATTTTACACATTTATTTTTTACTCGAATAATTTTTTTTTATTACTCTAACTAAATATACAAACGCAATTTATTGTCTCATTTTCTGTATTCCAAACATTAAAGGCCATATAGCATTGCCTTTGGACATGGTGAACACCAACAAAAATTTTCATAACCGAGGACTAGTTTGGTCACGTGGCCACCGTAAAACATGCCCTTAAGGCCATGTGATGAGTGGGTCACGTAACCAGACCTTACCGACATTTTTTTTATTTCGTCACTGATTTTCACATGAAGCACCGCATCGAGTTGACAATTTTGGAAAATAAAAAGAAGCACTAAGCAAGGTGGGTGTAGTCCAAGATTTTTGTAACGATAAGAGAAGGATTTTTTGCGAACATTTTTTTTGTTGCTTTTTTCGTCATTATTAAAATTTCGGACCAGGCCCACCTTTCTTAGTACTTCTGATGTATTATCTTAAATTTCCAACTCGTTGTGACGCTTCGTGTGAAAATTAGTTAGGAAATAATTTTTCGTTGAGGTAAGGTATCTGGTCACGTGACCCGCTCATCACACGGCCTTAAGGAGCAATGACCTATATAGTCTGATCCGAAAATATGTGCCTGACATGTTTTGGAAATCTTTAAGAAAGTCATCAAGCTCTGCAAATTATAGAAGGGAAGATGTAGGACAATATTTATTGAATAAAGTTATTTTTGGGTTTCCCAAATTTTTTTGTATTGAACAAAATTTTTTGCGAATACAAAAATCTTTATCAATTTTAAATTTATAGAACGTTTTTATAAAACCTTCAAGAGTAGGTCTTTTCAATTTCATTATATTTTGATCATTTGTTGCCCGCGATTCACTCTATCTATATAAGGTTACATGTTAATTTTTTTTAATCAGGTTTTGAAAATTAAAAAATTGAATAGCATATTCCGATTAATAATACCTCTCAATTTTCAAAATTTGAACAAAATCCGATCAATTGAAGTATGAGTACGATCATCCTTAAATAAAAGTAGAGGGTTCGTGGAATATGACCAAATCAAAAGTAACTGTTCACTTTATTGACTTCAAGTAAATAGTTTCAAGCCTTTTGAAAAACCTTCTTTCTAGTTTAAAAGAAAAATATCAATCCAGGAAAAGAAAAAATATTTGTAATTTTTTGCAAATAATACTAAAATTATTGAACCATTTTTTTCAATAACTCATTTTTCTCAAGGTTTCGGTTTTTCCACGGAAGTATAATCACTTTATACTTACTTTTATAAATTTTTTACTAAAACTTTCTTTTTTTTCTGAAAAAAATATAACATTTACTTTCTCATTTTCAATTTATATAATCATTTTTAACTAATTAAGATTTAAAGAACAGATTTCTTTGGCACTACACTCGCAAATATATCTGTTTTGAATTAAAGAAACCATTTCTTTAAAATGCATTCTCTTATTCAAATATAAATAGCTTAAAATTTAAGAAAATCATTTTTAATTAATGGAAAATTTTCATTGGAACAAAAAACCATTTCTTTGAACCAAAGAAATTTATTTGAATCCAAGAAACTCTTCTTTTAATAGGGGCCAATGAATGTTTTTTTTTTTAATCAAATAAATTATTTATCTTATATTGCATCTAAGATGCTAAAACGTGAATAAATTATTAAATGCAAAGTGATGTTCTATTGTTTAGACGCTTCGTTTACACTATTCAACTAATTGGCACCATATTTCATTACCCATTTTATTGACGATTATTTATTTGAATGCAGATATTGTATATTTGATACATCTTTTTTTGTTTTGAGATAATAATTTATTATTTTATTCCATGAAATTTTCATCTTGAAACATGTGAAAAAAACAATAATATAAATATGAGTAATTTAAAAATTATAAAAATTCTTAATTTTATGTCGTTACTTTATAATACGAATTATTTATGATACCTACCTTATTGTCCAGTAAAAATGGTCAGTTTTATACAGGAACGTAATGACAAGATTATAACGAAAAAATTTAAAATAGATTTATGAATCACCTCAAGGTTTGCAACTATTTTTTAAGTTTTCAAACATTTTTATAAGAAACTAAGAAATTTATTCATTTTTCAATCAAACAATATCATTTTTTCAGCAGTCTCAACTATAGAAACTACTAGTTGCGAGGATTACACAGGCAAACAATTCTCAGAACCAGAGACCAGACCTTTTTTTCTGCGTTGAATCCGAATCTGACCTCAGAAAAATTCCATCACCCTCAGTTTTCGAGATATTCTAACCTAAAAGGGTCAAAAACCCGTTATTTTGATGTGTTCG
>NC_046662.1:63285377-63293021 GCF_010883055.1 Belonocnema kinseyi | reverse complement strand
TTAATGAGCAACCTCAAAAACCTATATATAGATTTTTTCGATCGAATACGATCACTTATAAATTGGGCTTATAGCCTCACATATGCTATATAGGGTGTTTAACGTTGTTACGAAACTGCGAAAATACTTAACTTCAATCAATGATATATCGAAGAGAAAAAAAGCTATCTTGAATCTGAAAAATGGATTTCAGAGGGCAAGGGTGCTCCTTTGTGATGCTTTCGCCCGTTTTTGAAAAAAAAATTTATTCAAGATGCTATGTAACCTCAAATATAGCAAAAAACGGTGTTTTTTGCACTTTTAGGTTACAATATCTCGAAAACTGAGGGTGATGGAATTTTTCTGAGGTCGGATTCGGATTCAGCGCAGCAAAAACCTTCGGGTATACTAGGTCTGGTCTCTGGTTCCGGACCTTTGTCAAATTTTGTCGGCCTGTGTTATCTTTTCATGAGAAAACGCAACATCAATTATAGTAATTTGAAAAATTAGTGTCGAAATTGATATATTTTTTTTGCTCTTTGTCTAGTAAAAGCCAGAATCAATTGGTTCATCGTTGGCTTCCTGAAGAATTGTTTACTAAATATTTAAAAAGGGAAATTCTTTATAAAATGGTTTATTAAATACAAAGTTGTTACCAGCTGGTACACTATTATAATAAGAGATCATTATAAAATTAATAATAGATAGTATCGATAAAAAACCAATATTACCTGTTTAAAAATGCCCAATTTTCTGTCATTGTTAATTACATTTTTTTTAATTTACCATGCTCACCGAAAGACAATGTATCATAAATATTATTCTATTCTATAAAGAAGGAAACTTTTTTCGTCAAACAGTAGTCTAGACGTTTATTGTTTTTCAAAGTAACCTGTTATTGTTTGTTCATGATAAATCGTCATTAAAAATTGCTTTTTAATATTTATAATGCGTTACAAATTTTATGGATAAGCCTATTGAAGTTTTGTCCGTTCTTTAAAAGGAATTTCTGCCTATTAACTGATCTATTACAATTGAGATTTTTCATATTTGTTCACCATTATAATTAAATCTCCTTAAAAATATATTTTACAGTTTCAGGTTTTTATTATTTTCTTAATTCAATACAAACATAACCTAGAACTCTTTCTTATAAATCAGTGCTTACAAATTTGTATTTATTGTCGAAGAGTTCTCAAACAAGCATAAAAGTATGTTATAAGAATAATTTCACTATCAAAAAGTGGCATACAATACCATCTAATTAATAAACAGTTTCAACATTCATATTAAAAATGGAATAATCATAAAAAATTATTATATAGTAAAATACTCAAAAAATCTTCTTGGAAAAAATTTGCTATCTTCCAAACAAATCTTCTCAAGTCTTTTCTTCTGGTGAATAGACTCTGGGCCACAAAGTCACCCGATAAAGTTCGTGCTTTCGTCCCCCAGCATTTCACCATTTGTGTATCGATCAGGATAGGAATTGATCTACACAATCGAAAATTTATTGCCAACAACAAGTCGGGCGACATCGAAGCTACTTTCGAAACTCAGTCTCGACTCCAAAATTCAGTTTAACCGGAAATTAGGTTTGTGATCGTATAAGGCTCGGGTTTTCGGAAAAAGTTTCAATACTTTGAATACCTATATCATACTGCGACATTTTCTTATAAAATATTTTTTCACACGTTCCCTTGCTTATTATATGCATCAAATATTCATCAGTTTTATCAAGAACGAAAACAAAATCTGGTGACTTTGTGGCTTCAATGCTAATATCATTTGAAATTTTTAAAATTGTGCAACAATCAAACGCAAAGAAGACCTTTTTTATTCTTCACCACTTGAATTTCTAATTCACTGTTTCTTTTTTTAACATAAAGAAAGGAAATATTTTTTAGAAAATTCTCTATTGTTTGATTTTTGCACGATCCTCTTCGAACTGCATTTCCGTATCTGTGCCTGTTAGCCATAGGATTTAGGTACTGTCTACGTGGCTTGAATGGCAACTTAAAAAATCTAAAGAAAGATTCGAAAGGCCTTTCCTTCGGGTATAAATCGACAGCACGAATCATCTAAAAATGGCAATCTCAGTGAGATATAATCATCTTTTTCGCACCACTACAAAATTTTATCGACAATTTAGCTGCACTAAATTATATTTCGCACCCTCGTGGAAAGAAAACCTTAATCTTACCAATCCCATTACCAATCCTTGGACGGTCCTTGAAATCTTTAACCATCGACGTCTCTTTCGTTGAGACAAAATTCAACTTTGGACAGACTTTATCCTTGCGATCGAGAGCCACTTATCTATTCCTAAAATCCTAATTTTCATTTCATATATCCTCTTCTGAAAATATCTGCAAATGACAGAATGGTAATATCAGCATTAATGGATTAAAAATAAAAGAAGCATGGTAGCATCAACGTTTGATTTAAAAACATTTTTAAACATTATTGTTACCGAAATATACCGAAATTTCGAATAATCAAGGGTTCGTGTCCTAGCTAAATCTATAATTTTATTAATTAAGCAAAAAACGAACCCTTGATTGCTCGAGATGTCGGTAATTATCGGTAACAGATATCTGTTCAAATAGCATTAGGTTTATATTGGAGATGTTCCAATAAATATTTAGCATGTGAGCATTACTATTAGCATTGTCGCACCAGCAAAATTATCACGTATACATTTTATTACTAGGTATTTCAAAAAAAAAATTTACTGTTAATAATACCATCCTGATATCCACTTTAAACTATAATTGCACATACAGTTTTATAAAAGAAATCCTTATAATTAATAATTATTACCCAATAATTATTGAAGGATGAAAAAAGGCTAAAAAATTCAAATAATTATGAAATTCATTGCAATTTTAATAAACCTTCTAAAACTAAGGAAAAATACCATACGTGGGAAGTTGAGTGCATGACCTACATACCTTTTACAGATTCTTAAACTAAAAACGTCTTCTTTTCCCTAGACTGGAAACACTTTATTAAAGTTAATTTCAAAAGAAGAATTTAATTAAAATCATGAAGAAAGACATTGTCAATAATTTCCATAAGGAAAATTATCGTTTCAGTACCTTGTTCTACAAACTAATTAAATGCTGATTTCCGACAATTAAGTATCATGATCTGATTGTTATTATTAGACAGGAGTAGTAGTCATTATTTTTTTAAAATGTTCGCCTTGGTTGGGACTAATTATAAATAGGCTACCAACCTGATTACATGGAGATAATTAATTTTCAAGCGCTAGAAAACGTGTTAACTGAACTGCAGAAGATTCGAAAACCAGCAGCGATCAATAACTCGTGCTATTCCTTTATACGAGAGTGCTATTTCATTACAGAAAAAATATTAAAATTTTGTTAATATCTAGAGTTATTTATACTTTAATATTGTGTAATTAAATACATCTTCAGCACTTTTAAAATCACTTTCCAATTATTTATTCGAATGATTCAATTGGATAAGGGCTCTGTATTCTCTAATTATCACAATTACTACTTTGGATCATTATATCATCAAATAAAAGGGACTCATTTTAGAAGGACAATTATAATTTAAGAGAATAAATAGTCGCTTGAGGAAAAATATTGAACTATGGTCATATTTTAATTTTTAAACTTGAGAAATTGTTTATAAATATATTATTAGTAATTAACAAAAACTACATTTAGTATTTTTAACTGATTTTAGTTTACTTTTTTTTTTTAATTCAGCACTTTATCATTAAATATTTTTTTTGTGACTTGAATTGGTAAGAACAATCATTGAATTGAAGATTATTTAAGAGAAATTTGCTTTAGTTATAAAAATTGGTGTAAAAGAGTTCCCAATTTTGTATATTTTTTAAGGCCTTTTTGTCTTACCACTAAGCATATTTTTTGTTTTATTATTAACATTATTTTTAAAGTAGGCTTTAAACTCAAAACTTTATCAAAAATAATGAATGTTTAAGGTCAATAAAAATGGATATGGTCAAACTCTTTCATAATCATTGTTTTGCAGAAGAAAAATGATTTTTACACTAAATCTTTGTAGTTAAAAATTAAATAATAATAATATACACCAACGTACGAATTGACATATCGATATATGTTATTGACTTCAAATTAAATATCTTGCTCAATTAGGGTGGTCCAAAAAAATAAAATATTTTCTATTTGTTGGCTCAACCCCCCCTCCCCCATATATTTTTATTCATTTAGTGTAAAAAATAATTGTGCAACTGTTTAATTAATTATTAAAAACTGGTAAAAGCAATAAATATGAAAAAAATGTCGGTTTGCATCACTGAAACTGATTATACTATCATTTTATTTTGAATAGTATCCTTAAATGTGAAAACCTACCGTCAATAAGGTGTTCAACAATCATTATGTGCTTTATCATATGCATTAAATATTCTAAACTTTGAATGATTATAAATGTCTTTATAAAAAAAAAGATGCCTCGATTCAGAAATTTCGTTTTTTAAATTAATGAAAAATATTTATTGGCTCGCAGTAAAAGAAAAGTTCCTTTTAGTGCGATGGAATTTCTTTGGTTTAAAAAAATAATTTTTTTTTTAATCAAAATTTTGCATTAATTTAAAATGTATTTCTTTATTTTGAATTTTTTGTAGTGAAATAAAAAAAATAGATAAAGTTTAACGTTTAAGTTGAAAGATAAGTTTAAAGGCCAAAAGCCGAACTGAAAAACTACCTTCAAATTATTAAAGTAGCTGCTGAATGTTTATAAAACATTTCTGAACTCATCCTAAGATGTTTCTTATGAAAAATTATACGAAGAACTGTGAAAGAAAAAAAATATAGTTTTAGTTCTATTTAAAAAAAGTTTAATAGTTGTATTCCACTGGATAAACATTTTTCTTCAATTTATGAAAACTTGGTCAATTATTTTTACACCAAATGAGAAAATATATGTGAATGAGAAAATAACAAAAATTTTGTTGCTGACCCCTATTGCACATACACCTAATTTTTACATTTCTTAAAACAGAAAATAACCCCTTCATTATAGAAAAAAACTTCGTTTATTTTCTAACAAATTAACTTGAGTTTGAGTTGAATTGAGTTTCTTTACTTTACATTCACAAAAATGTATACACAATTGTTATTTTTATATTGAAATATAATTTTCAAAATGTAAGGAAAATATATTTATGTGCAAGATGAAACTGAGAAAAATTCAAGATCTAGAAAAAAATTTAATTAAGCAAGCCAATAAATTGTTGAAAAGTCCAGGCTCTTCAGAAATTAAATAAAAATAATAAAAATTACATTCTTTAAAATAAATTAATTTGAATAGTATAAATTATTTAATTAGAAACAAAAATTAATTCTTCAAATTATTTTGATGCCTTAAATTAAAATGTAGCATTTCCAAATAACAAATGTTTTTAGATATAACAAGCAGGAATCAAGCATAGGTTAAGTTAAAAAAATTAACCCACTTCAAATAATGCAATGAAAATATTGAAAAAAGATCAATTTTCATCGGTTGTAAAAATAAACTAATTGATTATTGTTTGACACTGAAGTTAATTTTGGTCCTGTCAAATGAAAATTTTAATAAAGCTGAATATAAGTTTGCCCTAGTTAAATAAAACTCCACATTACAAAAAATGTATCATTTTTGTCTGTTTTATGATGGATACGAAATGTGACATTTTTTTTTAGCGCTTTAACTGAAACTGAATTAGTTCATCATATGTGTAAATTTCGTAACTTTCCTTTTTTCAAGTTTTTCAAATCATCTAATTGTCATTTCGGAAAAGTGACAACAATGCTTTCTAGGTTGTTGGAACACGACACTTTTTTTATAGAATTCACTTTTTGTTTGTGCAATACGATAATATTTAAAATGTTACCTTTAATAATTGGACCGTTTAACCCTTTATCATTTATCCTTTACCATTGACCCATTTTCATTTACCCTTTATCCTCATTTTTTAACATTTTTGTTATCCTTAATACTACTGGCTCTCGAAATCGTGGGATAATGAGACGAATTACAGACAAGTGAAATGCTGTCGAATGCGTGGAATGAGCTGCTTTGGATGTGTAGGTGGTAAGACGTTAGCAATCCTCATGGGGATCACGCCCGCATCTGCCCTTTTCGTCACTTACTCCGTAACAACATCATCATAATGATCATCATGAACAACGACAGTATAGATACCTCGACCACGACAAAACCAAAAACTACTGCCAGGGAACTACGCTCCCAGGCTCTGCCACGCAGGACTGATCAGGTACACAACACATAAACACTACCCGGTTTTACAAGAAAGTCCTTTGATAAGTTTTCTTTAAAATACTGATGATTTTTCTAATCCTCTTTTTAAGCAATAACTGGGATTAAGATTTTCAATCATCGAATTAGAATATCAGATACAATACACTCGACAATCAAAGAATCAGCAGATGCATTATAAATGACGACCCAAGACTCATTCATGTAGAATAGGGTGGCTACTATTTATATAGTTAGAAATAAATTGTTCAATATTTTTGTTTTCACAAATGTGTTTACAAATCAATTTTTTACTCATGAAAACTTGACTCTCGTGTTTTCTGGGATTTTTTTAGAGTGGCTTACGACTATTTCAAGATGAAAATTTTAAAATTCGTTAGACTCCGTTTTTTTTAAATTGCTCGTTATGGGTATATTCTAAAGTTCAGTCCATGGCAAAGAAAAAAAAACTAGGTAAGATTACTGAAAACTTGAGAGAGAGAAACAATATTTTTCCTCATAAGAAACTTATTAAGACTGAAAGTACCGTTGACAAATGAACCAATTAAAAGTTAGATTTTATATTTATGAACAAGATTTTTTTAACTATATTGACAGTAACATTATCTAAATTGGAAAATATAGAACGTATTGAAGACAAATTTTCAAAAGACTCTTTTTCCTATAAGATTCAAACTTTTTTTTAAATATACCTAGGTATTCTTTATAAAAATAAAAAAGTCAAATTGTTTTTATTATTATACTTTGCAATGCCCAAAGAAAAGTTCCCATATTAACTGAACCCAGGAAAAAATGGTTAATACCATTTTTTCAACAAGAAAAACTTTTATTCCATAATTATTGCAAATTTGGGAGTGTAAATATAGATAAGATTTTGATTGACTATAATGTTAAAAGAGAACTTCTTTTTAATATAATTGGCAAGATACGAGGGTAGTTCAATAAGTCCTTAGAATGACCAACAGATGGCGCGCGAATCGCTCCAAATCATCTGTTTTCAGTCAGCACCACTCCCGACTAGATATATGGTGCAGTCACAGTCCACATCTTCTGAGTTTACGTGTTTTTATAACCAATTGAAAAAAAAAATTGTTCGTTAAGAAAAATGGAAAAAAACGAGTTCAGAGCGGTAATCAAACATTTTCATTTAAAGGGTTTAACTCCATATGAGATAAAAAATGAATTGGACTCAGTTCATGGCACATCTGCCCCTGTCTTAGCAACGGTTTATAACTGGGTGGTCGCCTCTGAGGCTCTTTTGGCGCGCATAAGTCGGAATCATGAGGAATTTTTTCGTCGATTTGTGACTGTGGATGAAACATGGATACACCATTATACTCCTGAGACAAAGGAACAATCCAAACAGTGGATTTCCACAGGCGA
>NC_046662.1:63266718-63285277 GCF_010883055.1 Belonocnema kinseyi | reverse complement strand
TAGAGCTCCAAGGAGATTATGTTGAAAAATTAAAAAAAATTTACCCAAAAAAAATTGTTTTTATACTTCATTCTAAGGACTTATTGAACTACCCTCGTATGTTCAGAAGGCTATCAGGAACAATTATATACAGTACACGAAAACTTGAGTAAACTTTTTAATTTTTAATGAAACTCTCATCTAAACAATATTTGATTTAGATTAATAATTATCCTAGATGACGGTACTTTTATTCCTAATAAGTAGATTTTCACGTGAAATTGACTGAGAACGGAATATATAATAAAAACTAAAATGATGCAAAAAAGAAACTAAAAAATCAATTCGACAAACTTTATCTCTCAAACTTTTATGATTCGAGTATTGTTTTTTTCAGTTCTTAAAGCATCTTATTTGCCTTTTTTTCTTATCATGGACTGAACTAATGTAAGTAATGTAACTGATGTAACCTATAATACATTGTCCTATTCAAAATACTTCAGGGAAGATGAATTGAGAATAATTTTTAATATCAAAAGATTTCAAGACACTATCTGGCTTCGAAGAAACCCCCATAAGTGCTTATTGGGAATTTTTTTTACAAAAAACGCAATTTTAACTGAATATATGGATTTTTATTTAAACCAATCAATTTTTAAATAATAAAAGTATACTTCTCTCAAAGAAGTTCAATTTTACAACAACAAAATTCATTTTTAACCAAATAGCCTAATTTTCTCCCGAAATAGACGAATTTCCACCAAAATATATTTACATGAATTTTAAACCATATACTAAAATTTTCAAGTACAAATTATAATTTTAAAAACAAAAAATTAAATAAAAGCATTTTTATTTTTAAAAATTCGTTCTACGCCGAAAAGATGAACTTTCAACCAAAAAAAATAATTTTCTATCAAAAAAAACAAATTTTTGACTAAAAACATAAAATTTCCGTAAAACTTATTAATGTTTAAATAATTAAAATAAATTTTGATAATGTCAGTTCAAGTTTCAACAAAAAAGATGATCTTTTCAGCAAGAAAATTAATTTTCTACCAAAAAAGATTAATTTTCAGTTGAATACATACATTTTAATTAAAAATCGAATAATTGAATTTTGAAGTATAAAATCTTAGATTTTAAACCAAAAGTGGAATAAATGAATTTCAGTTAAAAAAAATTCTTTACAACCAAAATTGATGTTATTTTTCGACAAAGTATTTTAATCCTTAACCAAAACAGCTTAATTTTTTAATTTAAAATGCTTTTCCCTTTTGTTAAAAAATATATAATTTTTAAATTATGAATGTCATTATTAAATTTATTATTAATAATACACATACAATTATTATTTGTAAGTGTTAACATATATCCATAAAAAAATTTCAGAGAATGTCAAAATTTTAATATTTTCTAGACTGAAAGATGTTGTTAAATAAGTTAAACGGAGAAACAAATACATAGATATATAAACTGGCGTCTGATTAAAATAATATTCAAATAAGTTTTTGTGGCTCTGAAGCAAAAACCATTACTTGCATAATTTTTTAGGAAGAAGTTATTCAAACAATTTAACGGTCTTAAAAACTAAGGAAAACAATATTTAACATAAATGTATCTAAGAATATTCAATATTTTTTTAGGCTTTGCTAAGGAAATACGTTTCTTCTACTTTTCTTTATCAAGCTATGTCTTTAACCATATAAGAATTTTTTAAACGATTTCAAATGATTAAAAAAAACTATCATTAAAATTTTACCGAATCCTAATTATTTTTGCAAATAATTTTTGTTTAATGTATTAATCATAATATTAAATAAAAACGTCGATTAGCACTTTTATGGGGGATTCTGTGGGGCCCCATAAAAGGGTTTTAAAATTTTATAATATTAAATATCATATCCAGTTTTTATCCCTTAAGGTATTCTGTATAGGAAAATGTATTATCAGTTACTTTAGTAATATATCTTTGCGTTTAAATCACAAATCAAGAAGTTGCCTTTTCTCCATGTTAAATATATGGGAAACTTCATGGTTGGATTACTGTTTAACTTTGCCCCACTTCGCTTAAATTTGGAGAAGAATTTTTTTTATTTGAAAAAAACTAGAGGCTTAAGACAAAAAAATGTGATTTCAAAAAATAAGGGCCACCCTAATGTGTAAACATCTTTGATGATCGTTAACTTAAATTAATATCTTACATAAATCAAAGACATAATTTTATCAATTAAATTATTATTTTTCGTATATCATTATAAGTTAATGTGATAATAAGATTTTTGACACATCAAGAATACAGACACAGATTTCATATGGACATAAAATAAAAACAAAATGCAATCATCTACAGAAAGACATATTAATTCGTCAATTCAGCACTCCTCCCTGAGGTACCCCAAATTTTCAAAATACGCATTATATGCACAATCACATGCACCAAGAGAAACCAAAGTCACGCGATTCTTATGGGATGCATTTTTATTACAATATCGTTATACCAACTTATCCAAATGACAATGCTCTATTTCAGAAGATGCATAGAAAGGTTTAATTTGGGGTGGGGAAATCCATAAGCTTGAAAACACCATATACATTCTATTGGGAACAACAGCGCCCTCATACTACAAAAAATTAATTCACACCTCCCGAGTTAGAACCTTTCAATATGGCTCTTTCGAGATGGAACCTTGTCTTCTGGACACGTCGCACATTGAGGGAAAAAGGAAGTTTTTGGGATAAAAAACAGCCTACTTAAAAATTCTTAACGGATCGAGGGTTTTTTGATATTCATGAAGGATGACAATTTACTGAAGTACTGTCTATTTTTAAAAACTAAATTTTAGTAATTCATTTCACTTAAAAAGCGCAATTTGTTATGTTTACGCTATCGACTCATCCCCATTTCGTAAAATTTCCTCAAAAAGATATAAATTTAGTCAATTTAATTTCGCTAAATATACGTTTTATTTTCATATAGAATTTCTGCATTTTTCATTTTTTATAAACAAATTTAATGATAAAACTGTAATATGCTGTAGTTTTAGTGTTCAGTGTTCTTTGATTTTTATAGGCCGATTTTTGTAAACGATTTTCGATTTTTATATATTTTTATCTTTTATTTTTATAAATTTTAGATCAGAATAAAGCTGAAATTGATAAGTAAAACATAATTTTAAAATTTTAAGGTTCAAATCAGGATAAAAGTCGAAAAAAAGATACACCTTCTATGGCTGCAACCAATTAATTATTGACAATAAATAAAGTTTCTTGGCATTGTCCCCAGTAGCAGTGACAGTATAATTAGTAAATTTTTTTATAAAAATGGTCAATGTTGTTAAATGGCAGCATCTTGTTTACAATTTACATTCTTCAGATGATAAGAAATAATTCAACTTGAAGGACATATTTTCTATGCATTGAAACACCAAATAAGTGAATTTGTTAATAAAAATTATTTTTAACAATGACAGATATACTTAGATTGAAGTCTATGCTGTTGAAAAGCAGTCTATTATGTAAAAATTGTATGATTCACTTTAAAAGAAATTATTTCACAGAAAGCAAAAATTTTCCATGCAAAAGAAATTATTCGAAGAATGCTTTTTGGGATTGAGTTTTTTCTTACTATTGCTTCTTGAAAATTTTTAATAAATGGTTGGATTTAATATAAATGTACAAAAAATGTTCCTTAGCCAGACCCCGTCCCCTACTTTAGTTCCCCAATCAGCAATTCTCCAATTCTATTTAATTTTATTCCTAATAGGTTCCCCTCAATTAAATTCATTTCTACTACTTCACCTTTCTAATTTCATAACTTCCCCTCCTCTCATTTTCCGCCCCTTCCTCTGATCCCTCTCACTTTCCCAACCTTTCCTGAAAATAATTTCTCCCCTCATTTCCTCTTATTTTCACTCACTTTATTTACTTCTTCCCCCCTAATTTACCCTTACTTTACCACCCCGCATTTTGCCCTCACTTTCTCTACCCCCTTCCCATGATTTCAATTCTTATGGTCAAAAAATTTTTTTTTAAGACCTGATTTTTTTCACAAAAACTATCTTAAAATATCAAACTACCAACAGTTTGGTTTAAAAACTAGGGAGTACTCTATTAAAATACGATCCTTCATGCGTATTTAGAAAAAGCTCCGATCATTTAAGAATTCTGGAGTAGGCTTTTATTATTAAGAATTATTGAATGATAAAAAATGTTAAACAGCCTTCAGGATGCGTGACTTTTCACTCCCCTGCATTCAGAAGTACCTAAACATAAATCTCTGTGTACGGAATGTTCTATACTCATGCACCTACTTTTTCCGCTATCACTTTCCACTAAATGTATACCACTATATTTTTATCAACCTTTTCTCTCTTAGCATCCGATTCATCAAACTTCTCTATGGCGAAGCAATAAAAAGTTTTATAAATATATTTCATATGTGTAGATTGATATATAGCAATTTATCAATCTATTCATTTCTTAGCTTATAGTGCTTTTTAGGTATTATAAAAAAACGAGTTTGTAAATGGCATTCAAAAAATAAAATAATTTAATTTAAAAACAATATTTTGTACTAATTTAATAGGTTTTATAATGGATACCTGATAAATATTTCACTGTTTCTTTATTTTATTTCACTGATCAATAAAATTTTATTCAAGTACTGAAATAAAATTGGGCAATTCATTAAATATGAAAACTAACGTAAACTACAGTAAACGGCTTCAAATAGAACCATTTCATAAAAAATACTGTTGCTGATTATTTCGAGCAATTACAAATAGTGATACAAGCAAGGTAATATTGGATTACACTCTAAAGTGAAAAAAGTAGTTTATTTTCACTGCTTATAATATAGGTGTTTTTCAATTTAACTAAATTATTTTAAATATCCAGGATTCTTGTGTGGATTTTACCAAAATTTTGGAAATTTACTATGATGGTCGTAGCGATTTATTCATTTTTTCGTAAAATTACGCGGAAAGACAGACATTATTGAGTTTATTGAAAATACCAACATTTTCGCTTTTCCATTTCAGGAGGGACTGGAAAGTTTCATGCAGTTGCCAAAATGACTTCTCAGAAGTTTGAACAAAACAAAACGTCATCAAAAATGATCACGAAAACTTGTATTTTTTAATTTATTTTTTAATTAAACAATGTTTTTTTCTAATCCGGGGAAACCATTAACGTTGCGCGGCAAAACCTGCTAAGTGAGCCTCCTATTTTTCAATGGTCGAGCTTTTTTCGCGGAAATTACTTTATAAGGTTCCCAAGGATAAATGGAAAATAAAACTTGAGCGATTTGGTGAAATTCAAAGTTTTACAACAGTGATTTATAATAACATTCTTCTGTCTGAATTTGGTCATTGCTTATTTGCTATCGATTCGTTGGATGTATTTTGCTAATGTTGTAAATGGTAATTGTAAACTAGACACTTTTTCGATAGAGATTTTTTGTTTTTACAATAACCATAATTTGTTGAAAATATAAACAATTTATTTAAACAAATTAAAATAAATATAACTTCTCTTTTTAATTTTTGATCATTGAATATCAATCTTTATTTTATAACGCATTACATGAAAATTTAAAAAAATGAAAACTTACATCGAGTGACAAGTTAATGCTATTTTTCGCTCAGCACTAAGCGCACTAAGCGCCCGTGTCGCGCGTGCCGTGGCACAGTAGGGTCAAATAAAGTGTCCATGGACAAATTAACTTTTAACTCAAACCATTCGACCGATTTTTAATTATTATTTTTTTAAATTAAAGCTTATGAAATTTCTAAGAAGGTTGTCGAGGCATATTTTAAAAAAAGTTGTTTAATTTTTTCATTTAACAATGAAAATTCATAAAAAGATTACGAAGATGCCATTTTGTGAAAATATATCCAATTTATGCGAAAGTACATAGAATTAGTGGGGAAACTTGTCTTGAATGATATCCAGCAGTATCAGATATTTAAAAAATTGTTTATAATTTTTATGAACAAATTAATCGACAAAAGCTAGATTTTTGGTAAAAATGATATATAGCTTCTTCAGATGTGTATTTTTAAATGGAAATCTGAAGAAGAAAAAATTCGATATAACTTGTAAAAAAATAGAGACCATTTGATAATTATTTCAACAAATTTTATAAACAAATGTATAAATTCGTCATTTTCAAAATGATGTTTTTCGTTCTTTTAACAGAAAGGACAATAAATATCTTGCTTGTAGCTTTTTTGTGCGATTCTTTGATTTCAAACAATTAGTGTTATTTATTTAAACAAAATTATTAACAAATGCATAATAATGTGATTTTTCAGTAAAAGAAATTGTGTGTTTTCTTTTATTAACTTCAGATATGTTAAAAATACCTTTTGATATGATACTTACTGATAAAAAAATTATTTATATTTGTTGAAACAAATGAAATAAACAATTCAATTGCTTTTCCATTTTTCAACAAATGAATTTCATTTTTTCATAAAAAGAAATTCCTAATGTGTTGCTAGTAGCTGTCTATAGTTATTTTTATTGACACTAAACAATGAGTGATTTTGTAAAAAATGTAACAAAGAAATGCATAATTTGGCCCTGTTTTAGTAGATTAATTTAGTTTCTTTAACACAATAAATTAAATTTGGATAACCCACGTGATACGGACAACTCATTTGGTCACACTGTGCCACGGCACGCGCGACACGGGCGACACGCGCTGAGTGCCGAGCGAAAAAAAGCAATAACTGGGGACTCGATGCAAGCTTTCATGTTTTTCTTTTTTCATGTGATGCGTTATGAAATAAAGATTGATATTCAAAGATCAAAATCTAAAAAAATAGATAGAGAATTTACATTTGTCTTCATTTATTTAAGCAAATTGTTCATATTTTCAGCAGATTATGATTATTGTGAAAATAAAACATTGATATCAAAAGAGTGTCCAGTTTACAATTACCATTTAAAACATTACCAAAATATATCCAACGAACTGATAGCAAATAAATAATGTAACCGTTTTTAAGGTTATGTTCAAGATCTGATGTTTTCAAATGCGCATGTGCTAAAAAAGCGCGGGACTATTTAAAATTATAAAGTATGCACTTACAGTATTACGTTAATATTCAATTGATAAAGAAATGAGACATATCTATCATTTAATTTAATTTTTTTTTAAATAATAAAAAAGTTTGTTAATATTTATCGCTGTGATTATTCATAATTTGTATTGATTTTAAATAGGCCCGCGCTTTAAAGTCTAAGTTCTAAAGGATGCCAACTTTCATTTGAGCTGCAACCCAATCTGATAATAACCAGAAAAATAGATGTTTCTTGATTTTTACTCTTTTTCATACTTCAATTTGAATTCACAAAAATAAGATAATTTGTTATGAGATTTATATTAAACTAAGACTTGTGACATCATGAAATGTTACAACTGAGGTAATTTTTCCTATTTGCTCATGCTTTATGGAAGTCATTTTGGCACCCACAAAAAACTTTTCAGATCCCCCGAAAAAAATCGAAACTGATTATTTTTAATAAGTCCTCACAGCTAATCTGCACATGTTATTTTTTATAGTCTGCTCTTAGTGCTATTACTTGTAATGAATTCATGCTTTAAAAACAGAAAGTATAAGAGGCATAAAACGGAAATCGCGAGGTGTAAAACAGGAAACATTAAACTAAAATAAGCACCGTAAGAAATGAAGAGCTTAACCGTACACTGGGATGTAAATTCGAAAAAGATAAATGACTGCAAAAATGAAGCATAAAAGTTAGAATGTACAAAAATTGCATAACATGATTCATGAAGCGTGAAATGAGAAATTCAAAAGAGCAAATAACGAAAAACGGAATAAATGAAAACGGATAACGGGATACACAACGTTTAACGCGAAACAGCAGCGTGAATACTAAAAATGCTCATCCAAATCGTTATAACGTAATTTAAATAATTCCCATCAATCTGAATTTGTAAAATAAGCAGATAAGTACTAAGCTTATTACTTGAACTTCAAAAAAATGGCAGTGCAAATATCCGGGTTCTTTTTAAAAATTCTTGGACTTTTCGAGGCTTTCCAGATTCTTCAGCAAGGAAAGCTTATAATAATTGTTTTTCATCCAATTTGTTTGTTCTGTTCCTTTACGATTTCTAAAGCTAGTTAATTTTCTTTAAGGCAGTTGTCGTCCCAAAAGTCAGATATCTGAAAAAATAGTTTTTTTTATGATTTAAAAAATTTTAATATTATAACTGATGTCATTTTGAATAAAGAGATTATTTTTATAAAAATTGTTAAAATTCTCCACTAAAAAAACATTAATTTTAACCATGGTTTTTGCAATTGAATTTTTTCTGACTGTCGCTTCTTACCAATTTTTGAAAAATGTCTACATTTTAATAAATGACGGTTTATTTTTTCCGGACAAACATTATCTACAACTTCACTGTTTTCAATTTTTAAAATAACTTAATAATCTGAAAATATAATTTTTTCTTTAAAGAATGTTTTCTTAACAAAAAATTTTTTCAACGATTTCAGTCATAGAAAAATTTCCTTTCAAAATTGGAAATAGCAGAGTTGTAGAGAATGTTTCTCCGGAAAAAATAAGTCGTCATTTAATAATATTCGATCACTTTTAAAAAATTTGTAAGAAACGACAGTCATAAAAAATTCTTTTGCAAAAAGAAACATGGTTAAAATTAGTTTAAACTCCACCATTTAAACTATTTAAACTCCATTTTAATATTGATCAACGTATGATTTGGTATACAACATTTTAAATGAAAACCAACCTATACTATTTTTCCTAAAATTGAAATTTTTTCAGCAATTAAAAATAGCTTTATGTCGAGTGCACTATTAAGTTTTGGCTATTGACTAGTTATTTTCCCTTATTCTACATAAAAATAATCAAACAAATCTTTCGAAAGCACTAATAAAGAAATGTATTTTATGAACTTTTTGCATCGCATTTGATAATTTGACGAGACACTCCTTTACTCCTCTATTCCCTTTGTAATGTACTACACAATTGTGTCAATTTATACGGTGATTACTTAACACCAGAATGAAGGCATTTTGACTGCAGTATACAAAGAGCATTCGTAATGTTATACATCTCGTCAAAATGTCGAATAAACATAAAAGAAATACGCGAGAAAATGTATGACTTTACGATCCCTTTTGTATATTCGATGAGGCGTAAATTCGCACTCATCTAAAGCGTGCGATCGTTCAAAAACCATCAAAACAATTACATTGCTAGGATCATTATTCACGTTATTCAGTCACTGCTATCCCTACTCTTTTCTATGTCATCACACACTTCACTGCTGTTACTATTTTTAACACAACTTGCTTTCGACATTGAATTTCTCGTCTCTGTTTATACCACGTGGTTATGCATCTTTGCTTCCACGTGACAAGATCTTGTCCATTTAGCGTTGGCGCGAATCTGCAAAATTATAGCGATGTTTTGCGTCTTTTTTAATCAGGAAGAAAATCATTATCCATTTTTTTGAAATAATTATACCGTTTTTATCAATGTTTGCTTTAATATATTACAATATACTCTATTTGCTACACGGCGGGAAAGGCATCGACACGTCATTTAAAAGTGAATGTCGGACATCCTATTTGAGGAATAATAACAAAAATTGACAAATTAGAGAATCTGTACAAGAATGAAGAAGATAAAAAAGAGAGAATATCTATAACAGAAGCGCCTGGCGCGATGGACAATGTCGGTCGTACGTCGCGGTAGGCGAAAGAACTGCGGCGGCGCCCGGCATCAAGAAGAGGAACATCTTCTGTAATCAGTGGGCCTCATCACGTTACCTCGAGTCGATTTGAATTTAAATATATCAAGTTTAGCGCATCGATAAAAATGAACATTGAACGTTGGCGTTCTACTACTATTAAAGAAGAAACACTTTTTCTGCCTCTTTGATAATTACAGAATAAAGAACAAAAACAAGTAACGCGATAAGAGAAGAAGAGCTAAAAAATGACGGAAGAGGTCACAGAAAGCTTGTGGCGGAACGTCGCTTTTCTTTCGTCAACCGAGACTGCCCTTATTACCCACCACTTCCGTTCCTCGAGGCCGACCAAAATCGACATCGAGACTGAAAATCTAGAAAGATCATCAGATTCTCATATGTTATAAGTGGAAATTCGATTTTGTGCCTTGTTATTTTTCTGCACTGCGGAGTTCCATCATATCCATTTTAATATACATGTTCATAATTTAACTCTGTAATGTCGAAGAGAATTGTTTCTTGATATAAAATAAAGTTTGCTCCTTTGAACCGGATACAATTTGGGATATCATAGGAAAGTATGATCATCATACTTTCAGTTGTTCATATTTAACTGAAATATTGACATTAGATAGTTGAGCTGGTTGAAAGAATTTCATCTTCATAATTTTGTTTAAAGCTCTTTACAGCCTCGAGCCGATGATGGAAGAACCTCTTTAATCATAACCTCCAACCAATCCCTTACAAGATAAACAACAGATTTCTTCGCCTCCAACTGAAATTTACATTCCGATTAAACACTTAAAACTTTACAAATAAGTTTTATAAATCTTTGGATACCAAGAAACTTTGGATGTTAAGAACTTAGTAGATGACTTGACTCTTCTATTACTTGTCATCGAGTTTCAAACAATCATAGTTATTGATGAAATCAGAATTTGTTTTCAATAGAAAACTGGGCAATATAGAAGGGTCAAGCGGCTTGAAGCAGAACTAGTATAAATTGAAGTAGCTATGGAATGAAAGATGCTTTGGGTCTTAACCGGATTTTGAATTTCAATTGCAGATGAAGAAATCTAAATCAACTCCCAATATCCCGTTACTCCAGCCGCGAGTAACTCTACTATTGCTTGTTATTAAGGAGCTCAAAGCGACGAACGAGACGCTGAAGAGCCTCCAGACGCAGTTGGAACTAGCTTACGCTACGACCGCTTCATCTGGTTCTGCAGTAGCCGGAAGTGGATCTGGCAGTGGTTGCTCCATCGTTGGACTGGGAAGTGGTACCACGCTCGGTGGAAGTGTGGCTGTCCCTGGCGGTGTTCCTGGCAGCTCAACTCTGACAGCCATACTAGAGACAAAAGATGCCCGAATTCAGACTTTAGAAAAGGAGGTGATGCTACTAGAAGCTGAGTTGCAGCGGATAAAGGAGTGCGGGGGAAGGTTGCGGGAACAACTGCTGAGGGCTACTGCGGTACCAAGTGGTACCAGTGGCCCATCGACAGCAGCAGGTATTCTCTTCGGAGGCCAATCAACTGCACTCGTGAGAGGGTGCTCAGGCGTAACGTCTTTGGTACCGTATAGCCAATCAACGTCCCTAACAAACTCGTACCTTACCGGTTCGACAGGTGCCCCTAACCTCAGCGGAACAACTACTGGAGTCGCTAACCCCTATCATGATCGGTACACTGACTATCAGCATCAGCAAGCGATCCAACAACTGCATCAGCAGCATCACCTTCATCACTCTCATCAGTATCAGCAGCAACAAGCCCAACTTCGGCACTTGAAACAACTTGAACCCGCTGCCGCCGGAGCACTTGCCCTCCATGCGCACAGCTTCAACAAGCACGACATGAACTTCAAACGTCAAGTAAGTTTCTTCATCAACAACGTGCGCATCGAAAAGAACGACGCCCTCTAGGACAGGCCCAAGGGGGCACCAAGACGCTGTCGAAGTCTAACCAAGGCTGCGTCGCGAGGCTCTAGAAGGTAGACCGGGATATTATCTCGAAGATGCTCAGAAAAAGCTTTACAAAAGCTTAACTCCTTGCAATCTGAAGGCTGGTTAATGGAGATGGAGACTGCAACGGCGAGCGGAGTTACACATTAATTATCAGAAGTTATACTGCATTTGTGTGTCACAATCGTACGCTCTTAATATACCTAGACAAAATAATCTAGACAGACTTATCTAGACAAAATAATTTAGATAAAATAATCTAAATGAAATACGTTTCGATAATAATATACATGTAGGGATATGACACTGCGCGAGGCTAGTCTTCCATCGATAAAGCCGCGTATTTTATCTGTCGTTTGCTTTCCTTTTCTTTAGTCCGAAACTTTAAAACTGAATTCTCTATTTTTTGACTCGATGTATTTAGATAGATAAAAGAGACTGAGGGCTCGCTTCACATGGGCGAATTAAATTATACGATATCTGCGAAGGTTTATATTGTGATAATGGTATAGTTAACAGATTAAGGCTCGAGGAGCCAGTATCACATGAACGGTATCTTCCATAATCGTCCTCCGAAAAAAAATATTCCATACTAAATTCAAAGCAGTACTCAGCGAAAGAGAATACCTATTTAACTAAACAAAATTAGTTAAAAAGAAAAGGAAAAGAGATTCAGGACGAAAGAAAGCGGCAGAAAAGTAGAAAAAAGAAAGTCGTTCGGTAGTTAGCCGACTGTCATTTACGTACCTAAGTTTTAGGCCTTAGAAACTGTTGACCCCTTGAAATTTTTAAAAATATTGTTGACTGTACAGAAAGAACATTATCCAAATTTCAAAATTATTAGAGTCTGTATGTTCGTAGATAAGATATTAAAACTTAATCGGTATATTTTCCTAGCTGATTGCAATTTAACTCCTCAAAGGAACGTTGTTGGATTCCAGTCTTCGCTTAGCGACCTTCTCTGGTATTTGGAATCTATGCAATGTACGGCTTTAAAATAAATCAAGTATCATAAATAAAAGAAAACCACGAAGTTACTTTGATCCTATTTAAGGAATCGCAACAACTCGGGGTAACAGAGACCGAAGATAGCGTTTTAAAATCTCCAAACTCTTCTGAGAAAATTTAAAGAAACTTTGATGTCTTTCATATAAGGTATCTTATAAACCAATTATGCCTTAGATTTCTTGATAGAACACATACTGCTATTGAATGCAACATCTTTCATCTTGTTCTTTAAATTTACAACAATTCTCGGCCTGGCGCACGCCTTTATTTTGGTACACTAGTAGTGATCATCGCAATCATCGCACCATGTATGTTTGAGTTGGCTACAAAATTTGTAGTCGTTCCTAGTAGTAAAGCACATTGATTGCCATACGTTTGTCTGCCGCTGGGCCCAAAATAGAATGCGCCAGTCCGGGTGCTCCAGTAACCCAATGTTTCTTACATTCGCATATATAATTTTATATTTAGAAGTCATCTAAGGCGCCATTGGTAATTGTTTCTTCGTATTGAATAAAACGTTAAATTCTATCACATTTTAACAGATGCAGCAAGAGATGTTCTGTTTTCTCTTATCATAATCAATCATAATGAACCATAAGGAATCATATTGAACGATAAGGAATCATAATAAACCATAATTAATCATAAATTAATCATAATCATCACCACCTCGCATCTGGCGCAGCTCAGATCATCGCTTTCTGGTCTGTCGTTCATCCGCGATCACATTTTTGGCGCTCTACTTCTATCTACGTACCCTAATTATATTACTATCCTCGCATTTTCCACTTGTCTTCCCTCTTTCTTATATTCCTATCCATTTTCCCATCCAAAACTTCAATCATAGACAAATCGCTTATTGTCCGACCGACTCGACTTAAGTTTCGGCACATCCACTTTCTTTGGTGATCTGCTTCCGTGTTTGTGTCGTTTTGTCTGTGCGTCTCCTCCTTTGACTCCTTTTTTAATTCCGAGCTGATAAAAACGAACTGCAAGACCATTTTTCTTCACGCAAAAACCCTTCATCATCAGCACCAAGCTTTCAAAACACTGAGGATGCAATTTTCCGCTCCACGAGGCATGATGCATGCGCGCACAAAACTGGACGCTTTTCTTCTCTTTCGCTCTCACTTCTGTTCTTCCTTTCAGTCACTAACCCGGTAAGGAGGTAAAATTACAAATTGTTCTCGAGGTCGAAAAGCCGAAATTACAAAAGAGAGTTCAAGCGGGTCGGTGGGGTAACATTTGTAATTTTGCCAGCCAAGATGAAAGCCGTTTATTTGGTTTGTCTGCAGCCTTCGATTTCTCCTGAAACACTCTTACTCCCTCTGTTTCTTAATCTATCCTGTCGCATTTCCCGTTACCTTTCCCCAAGCAAACCCGAAATGATCTGTTTCGTTCTGAAGACTTAAGAGGAAGCGTCAATCGGTTTTCAGACAGTAGAGACTCTCTAAGTGCTATTTCCAATTTCGGAAATTAGTATTTCTTTTTATAAAAATTGGATTATAATTTTCAGACACAAGAAATGAGCCGGTGCACAATGAATAAGAAGCTAAACTTTTGTTTGAATGAGTTCTAGAGGTCGTACATTTTAATAATTTTTAAAGTTTCTTTCTTCAAAGTAGAAGTAGTTAAATTTCATGGTATCTGCCAAGGTGGATTTTAAGAAAAAAAATCACTGATTAAGCTGAAAAATGACTGCTTTAAACATATTCACTTTTTTGGATTATTTACGTTAGGAAATTGTCCTTCTGCGTGGAGCAACCTTCTTCTCATTTAAAAAATAAAGTTATCGTACAAAATATTGCTGATTATTAACAATTCCTATGAACAAATTCAGAGTTGATTTTAACCCTAAAGTTGCTAGAACGGGTCCCAGGGACCCGACTGTTTGTCTCAGCACAGTGTTTTTTTTCAAAAAAGTTTTCTCATATTTTGCAAAATATGCATTATACGCAATTTATTTTCATATCTACTTTAACAATATTTGTTTTTGCAAGACTCTGGACTACAATTTAAAAAAAAAGTGAAGTAAACTCTATTTAAACCAGAGATATTTCAGTTTGAATTTCGCTCGGGTCTGCTGGACCAGTTCTTCAGGGTTAAGATTTGACCCAAAAAAAATATCAGTATATGGGGTCGAATAGCAACCTTTGGTGTGATAATATTATTTTTAAGGTAAAAAGAAGTGATTCGACAAAATTGGTAAAATTCTCTATAAGTTTAAAAATACAAAATAAGTGAGTTTTTTTTTACAAAAGTTGTTTTTAACAACTTGATCAATGGAAACCTCTCGCATCAAAATATTATTTTTGAAATGAAGAAAAATGATTCCATAAAAAAGGAAAACTTTCTATGTTGAAAAATGGGTTTAATTTTTTGTCATGATTAGTTATCACTTTTACATAATGCGACGACGAAATAAGTATAAGTAACGCTTTCAGATATCGGAAATACAACAAAGTTTAGTTTTTTCTCAAAATTTCCTTATGATAAATATAAAAGATTATCTTTTTTGTTGCTGTAATTTTTCAACTTAAATAACAAATTAGTCCAATTCTTTTACAAGTTGGCTTAGACAGACCTCTTCTTAATTTAAGGCACTATGCGCAGAAGGAACAGATCTCAGGAAAAAACAACTAACTATTCCTAATAGAATTTGAATGTTACTAGTTATAGTCGTATTTAAATAAGAATAGATTAATTTAAATATAAGAATTTTTGTATTAAAAACATTATCTTTTCGACTAAACTGTTTTTCTTATCGCTTCTTATCAAATGTTTTAGAATGATACTCTTTTAATAAATGATGCCTTATTTTCTTGAAAAAAAAACATTCTCTACAACTTCACCTTATTCAATTTTTAATTATAAATTAATTAATATTGAATATAGTCATTTTGTGTTACACTTTTCTTTAAAAAAAGTTTTCAATTATTTGAACCATAAAACATTTATTTCAACAAATCGAATGACGTCAAGGTGAATATGATCTATTTGACCAAACAATAATTAATCGTTCTTCAATGATAAGTTTGAAAGAAGAAACTTTTAAGTCGTTTACGAAGTATGATCTATCGAAATTTTTGAACTAGGCATACCACTTTTCCTCACTGTACGAATTTCATTTCAAACACATGATGATCTTCTCAAAAGATTAACATTCCCTAGATTTTAAACAATAACTAACAGTCAGTGAGTCTCTACTGAGGCATAATGTTGACAACAAATATATTTAACCTTTAAAAAAATGGTGGAAGATGAACCAAATATAACGACTTTCAATTCTATTAGGTTATAAGATCAATCTAGTATATAAGTCTAGAATAAGCTAGAGCTAAGTTAAAGGTAGCAAGTGTGGCTTCCTGCTCCGATTACTTCCGGCGCAATATTTATGCTAGGAAAATATTACAGAAACGTATTTTAGATGGATATAAAGTTTACAGTTTTAACCTAATATCAGGAAAAATTGAAACGGCGGAAGAAATGCGGAGCTAGGTGCCCATTATGAGCGAAGCATATTAAATGTGGTGCCCGATATTTTAGCTTTCTGAGGAGGTAAGGATATCTCATCCACTGACGTACTTCCGAGTCTCTACCTTTCCTTCGTTTTCCTCTACGTTACGTAACGAAGTCTGTTGTATCGTAGTGCCTCTGGAGAATCGTAATTACAAAAATTTCAAGAGTTTGACGTTTAGTAGTTTCTTGATGAACTGTATTATCGCTACCTTTATATACTGATAATTACAATTTTACAGAGAACTTTATCTGTACGTATGTAGATAGACGGTAGATCGCGTATGTTTCTTGAAAAGAACTTCTGATTGAAGAGATATTCTAATTGAAAACAGATTTTAATTGAAGACTACTGATTCTTTCTCGAGTTCCAACGTCAGTGATCGACGTGAAAACGACATTCGAGAAAATCCGTGATCTGGTAGCGTCGGTCAATCTGAAAGCACGTAGGAGGACATCTGCTCGCGAGTTAATTGCAATTGATTGATCCCGCAAAAAGAAAAGTTATCGACGTGCTTTCTGACTCTGAATGTTAGATTAGATCTAGTTTGTACACGAACCTAGCTTTTGCGATGCAAGATCTCGCTAAAGGCATGATTCAAAGATCATGACTATAGAATGAAAGGTAATTAGGCACTTGACCTTGAGAGATTTCGCATCGGACCCACACGCTCCCAGAACAACAAGCGTAGTTCTAATAACTTAGGGTACAGAGAGACACGATCCTAGTTCGAAATCCTGACACTTGAACATGACACCTACGTTTTTTACAAACCAACATCTTCCTGCCTAATTACCAACGTCCCTATCTATCTACCTGCAAAACAGAAACACTTTTCGTTTCGATGGTCTATCGCTGCATGTTGCGAACCCTGCCCGAGTATGAAGACATTTCGTTCCGTTTCTGATTCATTGTTTAATTCAAAGAAGATTTTCAGAAAAGATAAAGCTGTAAGATTGATAACAAAATTGATGAAATTAAGGAACTTGATAAGTATGTGGAAATTTTTGAAGGGAAAGAGATATTGAGATTGTTTTAAGAGTTCTTTTGAAAATATGGCCGGGGGTAGAAAAGAGTATGGTAGAATGAAGATCATTCGAATTGAACCGATGACTGCCTACTGTTGACATACTCGGGCTAGGTGGAAGGAAGACCACGAGCTCTTTACTGTCACTCGGCTGCCGGAACAAGAGATTGATTTTTCCTGGACGGCGGCTCTTTTTCGCAGCTGGATGAGCTCAGAACAGAAGTGCAGCGTCGGGACCAGGAACTCTTAGGGATGTCTGCCAAAATGAGGACTTTGGAGGAACAACACCAGGACTACCAGAGACACATAGCCGTCCTTAAAGAATCTCTTTGTGCTAAGGAGGAGCATTATAATATGCTCCAGGCAGATGTAAGTCATCATTTGATTTCACTATGTTGATCTTGTATTTCATATTTGCACGGATTAAACGAAGAATTAATTTTCAAACTGAAAATTGTTAAATTTTAAAATAAAATTTTATGGTCCTTAGGTTTTAGGAAAATTTCCCACATCTATATTAGAATTGGTAGTGTCCCCTAATTGGTAGTGTCTTTGAAATGACTTCAGGCACTGTGCAATGCATATTTTGCAGATTGGATACGAATACATTTAATATAAAAAATAACAAAATATTATTAACGATGAAAATTGTTATTTTTTAATATTTGTATCAGTGCTTAGGTGTAAATATGCCACATGAACCTAGAAAATAAAAGTATTTATAATTTCGTTACATTTTTCTATATCTTATATATTTATGTTCAAAAAATCTGGAAACACCTGAATAACTGTCCATATAAAATATTGTTCAAATAGGTCAATTTCACTTTCGGAGTGACTTTCAACGATAAATATAATGTGTACCTTCAATTTGACCGTGAACGTAAAATCCCCACTCTTTCTATTGCTGATGTCAAAAATAGGATTTCCATTTAAAGACACAAAGTTGACCTTGAAGCGTCTCAAAGTTACACAAAGAATGACGTTGACCTAAGCAAACACAGAGCCGTCCCGCTTAGCTCAGCCGGGCCTTGTTTAATTTTAAATGACCTTCAGCTGACCTGCAAACTCACACCTGACCTATGACATGAGTACATACCAGGTGTATACATATGAAACCGGTATTTTTTCAAGAAAAAAACACATTTATTTCAAGAGAATGATAACAAATATTTTATTCAAAGTATGCATCCTCGCTGGCTACACATTTTTTCCACCTGTCAGGCAATTTATGGATACCTTTCCAAAAAAAGTCTTCGTTTTTTGAAGCAAACCAGTCATCGAGCCATTTTCCAACATTTTCGTAAGAAGTGA
>NC_046662.1:63214763-63266618 GCF_010883055.1 Belonocnema kinseyi | reverse complement strand
GAGCGAAAAAAATCACGATGTCATATGAAACTTGAAATGTTTGGTATTGGATATTGTTGACAGATGACAATATGCCAATTAGCACAAATGGTAAGTTCCGACTGTGCCTACAAGTGTGCCTACTGGCCGCTAGATGGCAATAACGGTTTCATATGTATACACCTGGTATTTTAACGTGAAATTTCCCGCTCTTTCGACTGTCGCTGTCAAAAATAGGGGTTTCATTTAAAAACGCAAAGTTTACCTTGAAGTGACCTTTAGGGTCAAGTTCAAGGTCAAATCGAAGGCCAGCATGGGATTTTTCGTTTCAGGTCACTCCAACAATGACTTTGATTCATTTGATTAGTATTCTATCTGGACAGTTACTTCAGTGTTTGTGATAGTGAAAAGAAATTACATCGACATTTTGTTTTTGAATGGTGTTTGGCTGTAGTTAAATATCTTAGGATAAGGTTCAACGTTAAATTTATATATTTTTATTTATGAGAGTCAATACTTATCAATCATCTCCAGTTGTTTCAAAATTGATATTTTCATAATTAATTCTTTACAATTTATAACTTAAATGCAGATTTTAGAAAAAGTGTTTCTCCATCGCTAAAATTTTTGGATTAAAAAAAAATCTGGATTTTAAAATGAAAAGCTTAATGATTGAACAATTCTTAAGTAATAGGTGAATAATTTATGTTAAGAGCGTTCCAGATTAAATCCTATAAAATTAAAATAATAAAAATTCCAGGACAATTGCAATATTAAATAATTTTAATTTATAAAATTAATCAATAAATTAACAATTAAATATTTTAATATTTAAAATTTAACTAATCATCTATTTAATATCGTTAAGTTGGAAACTTACCAAATTGCGAATGCAATAAGGAACGTCAAAAAATTTTTTTTTTTAAATCAAGCCCTAAAAATTAAATCTTTAGAATCAGATATTCAAAATTGATACTGCCTTAAAAGTAATAACCTTCAATTAAAAAAAAATTTTAATATTTATAATGACGCAAATCAAAACTGAAATAATAGCAATCAAAGAATACAGTTTAAACTTTTCAGATGTATTTTTATCTTGATTTTTATAATTATAGTTACAACGTTTGAAAAAATGCAAATATATTCAATTTTTTTATGAAATTAAATTTGCATTACAAATTGTTAAAGGCAAAAACTGTTGTATCGCTATTTGTGTGAGTTCATCAAAAGAGGAAGAAGCTATGACGTTATTCATAAACCCTAATTTTACACAGAAAAATATAATTTTGTTATACTGATTTTACAAAAATTTACTGTCAAATTTTCAGAAAATTTCTAAACATAATAGAAATTTTCACTAAACTAAATTAGAAAGATAGTGATGATGTTGAAGATACTGTTACTCTCAAAATTATTGTCAGGAAATAAGTCATGGTAAAATTGACACAATATCATGAAGCTTAAATTTAGATCAGTTTATTCTGCAATAAAGAGCAGATATTACTTTAACTTTATCTTTCTGTCTCCAGGTGGAAGAATTGAGGCTACGGCTGGAAGAGAAGAACCGACTTATCGACAAGAAAACACAACTAGCAATTCAAGCACAACAGGAACGAAATCGCTTTAACACTGAACTGACGGAACTGAAGGACCACATGGACATTAAGGATCGTAAGATCAACGTTCTTCAACGAAAGGTGAGTAATTTCAAATTTAATTTATTATTTTTCCTCTCATAAATACACCTCTGACAGAAAAAATACAAATCTTGTGTTCTTTGATTTCTGCTTTCGAATAAAATTAGCCTTTTCAATTTGTGTTTCTTCCTTTATGCATGTTTTTATTCGCTTAAATAAAACATACATTCAGTTATTAATAACTCCTACATTCGCACGGTTCTAAAAAAATAAGCCAAAGTCGACAAGACTAAGGATTTTAAACGAAAAATAGAACTGTAGAAAAATATATATTTATAAAGTTATTTTTTATTCTTATCTTCATAATGATGATTCATTTTTAACGTGTATGTATACAATTATGCTTTGATGGAAACAGAAACAATCTCGGTTCTTAACAAAGCCCTTAATGAAAAATGATCATAAAAGGTATTTATCCGTGTAAAGAAATGGAATAATAGTACGGGACGACTATATGTGCTTCAATATAGATCAAGTAAACAGTCAGTATGAATGTGAATGTGTTATAAGTCAATATTTAATTTATACCTCAATCGTGTATGCTATATAGTTTGCATAATTAATTTTCCTTAGTAGAAGTATCACCCTGCTTAGTGTAACATAAATAAAACTCGTACAATCTTATAAGAAAAAATCAAATAAAGAACAAAAGTTTTAATGCTATGTTTAGGCTACACTTATTAGTTTTATTTTCTTAGGTTTATTATAAGTTTATTATAAACCATTATTTTTGTACAACTTGTATAAATTTTATGTGCAATGTATTTTATTTTGTATTATTTCATAGCGTTGTATGTAATTCTGTATGATTTTGTATATTTTTATATTTGTGTTGTTGTTCACCTTGTATAATGATCGTAGTATTTTTGTACCACATGATTTGTAAGATATTATTTCTTATACTTATGTTCTATTTATGAATATAATTATATGACGTTACAGCTTATTTTTGTTATAAGATTATTAAAAATGTTATTTATATGGTTCGTAAAAATAAACTTAAAAAAAAAACATTTTTATTATTTCTTTATTTTACATACCGCATTTTATTTGATTATCCTTTATAATGTACCCTCATTTCTCAATGTTCTCACGCGTCATGCAAATAAAACTGAATTTACCATGCGAAACTATACGGAATAAAGAGTGAATGAAATTATCATAAAAAGGGTAGCAGGAAATTATTTTGTCAGAGATAAAGTCCCAACTTCTCAAGACAAGATTATATTTCGAAGTACAAAATGGAATTAGGTACGTATAGTCTGACATTCCTCTTATTGGCTTTCAAAGAAAAAAAATTATTTTTAGTATATCTATATTAACTAAACTAATTCAACTATATATAAATTAACTAAATCTTTTGTCAGAGAGATTAAACAATAATTATATTCTTACGCTATTGAATCGGATTTAGAGCACCACTCGTGATATTATTTTATCATTAAAATATTTTTAACCTTACTAAAACTACTTTCCAAGTGTTTGAGATTGCGAGGGCTTTGAGAGAATTATTTTTAAGATTTTTTACTAAAAATTTGAAACTGTTCTAGATTGAAAATTTGGAAGACCTGCTAAAAGAAAAGGATAACCAAGTTGACATGGCTCGAGCTCGCTTGACAGCAATGCAAGCGCATCATTGTAGCAGCGAAGGTGCTTTAAGTAGTCTTGAAGAAGCAATTGGTGACAAAGAAAAGCAAATGACACAGTTGCGAGAACAGAGAGATCGTGCAGAACAAGAAAAGCAAGAGGAAAGAGAACTGCATGAACGGGAAATTGCCGAGTATAAAATGAAAATCCACGCTCTAGAGTCCGAAGTGAGTAATAATTTCAAACTAATTCAATTTATTTCGAGCAGGACGCAACTATGACTTAAAAACTCACAACATCAAGCAAAGTAAAGTCACCATCTCTTTTCAAGTCAACAGTATTTCATAAACTTCAACTACTTGTTCCTCCAGAACTTATTTCTGACTTCTGAATCATTTTGATCAAGTGGTATTATTAAAATGAAGAAAAAATAGTTTTTGATTAACTTAAATCTTAGAAGATGCTGAAATAAAAAAAAAATGTGGGATTGAATTTTAGAGATTTGCAGGGAAATGTTTTGAAAAACTCAGCACTACCTTTCGGAGTAAATCAATTATTTACTGAAATCCAATTGCACTGGGTCTGACTTTTCTATACGCGACCTTTCTTTTCTATAAATAACGTGCACCGATTCGTGGTAAGATATATTACTGAACACGATGCTTGAATGATACATCGCTGACCTATATTTTGACAAGCCAATAATCTTGCAGCTTTTCTTATGCTTCCAGATTCAGAAAATTTTGTATTTGTGGTAAAGAGAGGTTTTTGGAATTTTCAGTAAAAATAGTTACAATTAAGTTTAATATTTAAGAACAGAAAAGAACAGAAACATATTTCTTCCTTTTGCTCAAAAATAGAATTAAAAAGTATAAAATCAGGTCAATTTCCTGTGCATTTTAGAGCTGTTGAAACGTGGAAAATTAAAGAGCTTAATAGTCGTTAAAGCTAAATAATACTCATTAATTTTTTTAATGTATGAGGCTTAAGTCAATTTTATTTTGGAACCAGGTAGAGAAACTTGGTGCACGATTGGAAAGAGCTTTAGCAGAGAAGGATCGCCTGGAAGCGAAATTAGAAAGTTCGCAGTCTGAACTCGGTAAGAGTAAAGCAGAGTTAGACAAAGCAGCATCTGAAGTTGGTCGCAGTGGGGCAGATTGGGAGGCTGCCAAGCAGAAGTTGACGAGACTGGAGCTGGAGAACGAAAGGCTCAGGCATGATATTGAGAGGTCACAGACCACTTTTGGCAGAAATACAATGACTTCTTCTCAAGAAATGGACAGAGCTCAAGAGAGAGCTGAGAAAGCTTCCACGGAACTTAGAAGAGCTCATGCTGAACTCAGAGTGACTCAAGCTGACAGCGAGAGAGCGAGAGCTGAAGCTGCTGCTCTTCAAGAAAAGGTTTGTCCGTGTTATACGTATATAGAAAATTCAAAATTTGATAGAACTAAAATGATTATAAGTTTATATCAGAGTTTGATAATATTTAAATTTAAAAATACCAACTGTCAGAGATACTTTTCTAGCATCTTATTCAGTTTTTTGTCCTTTTTCCTTTGGCTAAAAGATCAATCTTTGGTTACTGGGAGGTGTGTTTTTAAAGGGCGTATATAGTGGGCTGTATGATTGCTAGGGGCGTGGTTAGTAGTAGTATTCAATGTTATTAAATACTGTTCCTCACTTTGATAACTAAAATATATCAATAGAGAATTGTGACAAGACATTCCTTAGAGGCGTTTCAAATTGGATAGTGCAATAAAGTTAATACTTCTAATGGGTGTGGTTTCTAGGAGTGTATAAGGGACCTGCCTATTTATTTTCTTGAAGGACTTTTTGTTAAAGTAATTTCTGAAAAAACAACTAACACGAATGCTTATTGTACATATGTGACGTGCGCCGAAGAAAGGGGGCTTACTCTGAAAAGTGAGATAGGTCATAGAAGCGGCTCACGGACAGGGTATAGATGAGATGCGTAGATGGTATGGTGAGTGGTAGGAGATGTTTCACGGAATCTCGAGCTCTCGAGCCAAAGCCCTATTACTCGGGTATCTAACAACTTAATTATTAGCAATAATAACGCTCGGATATTTTTTCCGATTGTTTAATTCAAAAGAGCAGCTCAAAACTATTGAAATTTGTAAAAACCTTGATTTCGATTTTTTTTTAGAGTAAGCTCCCTTTCTTCGGCGCACGTCATATATGTTTCTGAGACGCATTGTCTATGGGCGTTCTTTATGGGTCTACTTTTTTATTCTTGCTTAAAGATATCCCTAGTGGGTGTATCTGTTATAAGTGGTCGTATCTGGTGAGAGCGACCATTTTGTTTATCAATGAAGCATTGTTGGTAAATTTATAAAGCCTTTGTGACGTCCGTTGGCGTGTCTAGTGAGTTTGGTTAATTGGTCTTCCTTGGGGGTGTTTCCAGTGTGTATCTAAAAGGTGTGCTTAGTGGGCGTCTCTAATAGGATCGACTAAGTGATATATCTGAAGGGCGTTATTAGAACCATATAAAACTTAAATGACTTACCCACTAATATTTTGTAAATTAACCAATATTAATTTTTTTTAAACAGGTCGAAAAGAGTCAAGGTGAAGTCTATCGACTCAAGGCCAGACTGGAGAACGCGCAGACTGAACAAGAGAGCCTACGCGATGAGTACGATCGTGCACAGGCAACTGTAGCTCGGTTGCACTCAGAGAGGGATAAGGCTGTGGCTGAGCTTGAAAAAGCTCAGGAAGAGCTTGAGCGGACTCAAGCCACCTTGGGCAAAGCTCAACTCCAGCAAGACAAAGTACAAAACATTCTAGATAAGACTCAAAGTGAGGTAGATAAGCTACAGGAAAAGTGGGATAAGGCTCAAACAGAAATTCGTAGAGTAAGTGTATATCATCTAAAATGTAGCCTTTCAATATGTATTCAGTTTTTTAATTAGAAGGAGATAAGCTGTGATTTTATTTACATGATTATTTTTACTTTTTTGATTCAGATGCAAATGGAGAGAGAAAAACAGAGCTATGATTTCGAAAACCTGCAGAGTCAATTGGATAAGGCTCTTGGACAGTCTACAAGAATGCAAAAGGAGCGAGAAACAATTCAATTGGACGTTGATCGCCTTCAGGACAAATACGAAAAAGCTCAGGTAAAATCTTTTCGAATGGATGAAAAAAAATTACAAGATTTTTAATTTGAATCATTATTATTATACAATCAGAGATTCATTCATGAAATATTTTCCACGGCAGATTATTATGCAACGACTACAAAAGGAGCGCGACAACTTCCAAGAGGAAATGGAAAAACTGCATGAGAGGCTGGAATTCCAACAAAGCCAGACTGCGAAACTGCAGCGTGATAAGGAAAATGCTTTGTCAGAACTCGACTTAGTAAAGGATAGATGGGAGAAAGCCCATACATCCCAACAAAAATTATGCGTATGTAGTATGGAAAATAATGAGACCAACATTCTAAAAAGCCATTAACGTTTTCAATGAGATTTAGTAGAAATATTTCAGGTTTTGGAGAATAAAGTTTATTTAATAATATTTTTGAAGAATATTTTACAAATAAGAAAGTTGCTAAATATAATGTATTTCTTTGGTAGCTTGAGAGAGACGACGCCTTAACAGAAATTGAAATTCTAAAGGAGAAGATGGAAAAAGCTCAGTACACTCTAAACAAGGCACACGAGGAACGAGAAAGTAGCAATAAAGAGTGTGAGAAGCTATTGGAGAAGTATGACAGGTAGACACTTCAAACTTTATAAAATTTGCTCTATAAACGCATTCTTTAAAATAAAAAAGTTTTAAGCTAGCTTAAAGTTTGATACGAGTTGAAAAAAATTTTCTTCAAAAAGGAACGTTATTCATAATAATGAAGGCTTAAAGTTTGTTATGACTAGAGTAAGAGGCATGTATAAAAACTTTTTAAATCAAATTCATAGATGCTGTTGTAAAGAACAGTAACAAAATTTAGTATCATTTCAATTATTAGTAAAAAAATGCGTAGTAACACTTTTTTATTCACAGGGCCCAAAGTGAGGTCTACCGGCTGCAGAACCGAATCGAAGTTCTGGAATCAGACAAGGATCGTCT
Organism: Belonocnema kinseyi; assembly: GCF_010883055.1. Classification (NCBI taxonomy): domain Eukaryota; kingdom Metazoa; phylum Arthropoda; class Insecta; order Hymenoptera; family Cynipidae; genus Belonocnema; species Belonocnema kinseyi. The sequence goes on along the minus strand of NC_046662.1, from coordinate 63,259,263 downwards.
GGAGCTGGAAGCAGAGAAACAGCAAATGCTGGGTTTGAAGAGCAGAGAAGAAGCCCGAAAAGCCCAAGAAGAATTAGCTCGAGTGCAGGAAATGTATGACAGGGCTGCTCTGCAACTTGGTCGTACGAAAGAACACGAAGAGAAATCCAAAGAAGACCTGGATCGGTTAAACGTTGATCTCGAAATGGTTCGAGAGAGGTATGAGAAGACACAAATTGAGATGCGTCGTCTACAGAACGAGAGAGAAAAGCTGATAGCTGATAATGAGAGGATAAGCTTCGAGCTCGAGAGGGCTCAATCACAGTTAAGCAAGGCTCAAGCCGCTACGGAAAAGACACAGGAGGAACTTGCTCGAATGCAACTCGAGCTCGAGAAAATGTACGAGAAACACGATCGCCAGCAGGCTGAGGTCCGGAAGGCTCAGGCTGAGGCAGAAAGACTGCGAGCGGAAGCTGAGAGTTCGAGAGATGAGAGCGAGAGGTATGCGGCGCGTTTCGGAAAGTATCAAGAGAGCACGGAACGCCAGAAGGATGAGTACGAGAGAGCGAAGCTGGAGAACGAGAGGCTCCGAGATCGACTAGAGAAGACCCTTGCAGAACTCGATCGAGCAAGGAAGGCTGAACAGGAAGCCTCAAGGTTGCGGGCCGACTTGGAAAGGGAGCAGGGCGTTCGAGGTAAATACCAGTATGAGCATGAGAAGTGGCAAAGCGAGGGTAGTAAACTCCAGCAGGAACTCGAGAGAACGAGAGAGCGCCTAGAAGTGCGAGAAAATGAGCTCAAGAGGTCGCAGTCAATGATCGCTGACCTAGAAGCAAAGCTCCACGAGTCACAGCTGCAGCTTGAAAGATCACGAGATGAAGCCTTGAAGGCTAAAGCTTCAGAAGAAAAGAACAGAGGTGAAGTTGAACGGGCTCGTATTGAAGCTGAGAAGATAAAAGATCGGTTTGACAAGATGAAGGTACGAGCAGACGCCTTGGAAGCGGATAATGAGAAGTTAAGGGTCGAGATAGTTCGCCTGGAGAGGCTTATGCAGACTGAAGGTAAGACGAGATCAGAGAGTGCCAGCATTGAAGTGGAGAGGTTGCGGTCAAGTCTCGATAAAGCGATCACAGCAAGAGACCAGGTTGAGTTGGAAGCTGGTCGACTTGCAAAGGAGCTCGAGAAGTCTCAGATGCATATTACCAAGTTCCAGGAAGCTGCCGAGATAGCAAAGAAAGAGCTGGAGAGACTGACGAGCGAAATGACGCTTTTGAGGGACGAGAGGGACGCGCTGAGGGTGGAACTCAGGCGAGCTCAGCAGCATCATCAGATCGCTGGAAGCGAGGAGATCAATCGCCTCCAACACGAACTTCAGCTGGCACAGAGAGATCGAGATAAACTGGCTGCGATTCACGAAAATAGGGAGAAACACGCAGATAAGGTTGAAAAGGCGAAAGAGAAGTTGGAAGCTGAAGCGAAGCAGCTGCAAGTCGAAAGGGACCAGCTGGTCATTCAGCTGGAGAAGTCTCAGGATATGCTTATGAATTTCCAACAGGAGTTAAATACGAGCGAAGCAGAAGGCGAGAAGCAGAGAGAGGAGGTACGCAGATTGCAACAACAGGTCCATCAGCTTCAGCAGTTGCAGCAGAGGGCGCAGTCGCAGACTCCGGACAGGGCTACACAGGAAGCAATGGACGCTCAACTTCGGGAGGTTCATCGCCTTACTCAGCAGGTTCAAACTCTGACGCAGAATCAAAACAAAGAGAGACACCGTGCAGAACAAGCGGAGAAGAATATTCAAGAGTTGCAGAAACAGCTTGCTGCCGCAGCTTCGGGCGCTCCCGCGTCTAAGGAGCAGATCGAGCAATGGAGGAAGATGTGTGAAGCCGAGAAGCTGAGGGCTGATAATGCTGAGAAACGGGTGCAGACTATGGAGCGTCAGCTTCACGCTCATCAGCAACAGATTCAGCAAATGCAGGCTAATCTTCAGCAGCAGAATCAGCAAAGTCAACAGAATGGACCAGAAACTGCAAGGCTGCGAAAGGAGCTGGAACGAGCTAAAGAAGAAGTTCAGCAGGCGACAGTTGAACGAGAACGGTTCCAGGCGCAAATCGAGATGCTGTGTCAGGAGCTGCAGAAAAATCAGGTTAGGAGATCGCTCGTTGGTGAATTTCTGCGAAAAAATAAAAAAAATTTGACGAATCAAGGCTCGAGAAGCTCAGCACGCTCACTGTGATGCATAATTTTTTACGCACCTCTCACCTCGCCACTTTATTACTTTCGTCGCCCTGTTATCATCTGCAACAAGAAAAATCAGTTGCAACTCATCTTTCTTTTCTGCATCATCGTCGTTTTATTATTTATTATTTTAGACACTTTTGTTCTTATATGTGATGATTGTCGTCGAATCGTGTTGTTGCCTCGTAGTAATGGTTTTATTGAAGACTTACAATGGAAAAGAAGTCAAGCGACGAGAATTGGACTTGGAAGAAGTTTTTAGTGGAAAATGATGTATAGATTCATCAATGTTAGTTGGCACAGAATGAATTAAAATCAAAGCTTTTTATAATTAATTTTTTGATATAAAGTTTAGCTGAAGTCCCGGAATGATTAATAGAAAAAAGTCTTTTCTTAATTTTCGTTTTGTAAACGTAGGACAATTTTATATTTTGACTAAATAATTAATAGGCGGTACTTAAAATTTGTTGAGAAATAAGTCATTTGAATTTCTTTTCTTTGTAAGCTTTGAATTCGCACTGTCAGAATATCACGCGTGAATCTTCATTTCTATAATTGATTTACTGCATCAAGACCGCCATGAGAGCATGCACTGCTTCAGTGCACCTGCGTCATGCCTAAAATTCTATTGTACACATAATGTATGGTTTCAACGCTTATGATTTATTTTGTATTTCACAATACATCACAAAAATAGGCATTTATGATCATTAAACCTTACAATATCAAGTCACTCGAGAAATGATGCACTTTTCTATCTCTATTAATTTAAATAAGATAGATCAAAATTTTAAATGAAAATATCAAAGAAATTTTAATTAATATTACTATTTTGGTCGCTAACAATCGATTGCAATATTGATATTTTCACAATTTATTTTTATTTATCACTGTTGTTTATATTGCATGGATTTTACTAACGCCTGTCAAATAGTGTCATTTTCACTTTTAAGTCTTTATTGACACTGAAGCTTCTGGTTTAAAAGTGAAAATGGATTATTTTAGTTATTTCAATAAATTATAAAATTTAATTAATGTATTGGATTTGGACATAGGTCGATCTGCACGAAGCGAACAAGAAACTTCAAGCTTCACCCGCGAAAGCTGGCGGCGATACTAGTCAAGAGAGGAAACAATTGGAGGACCAAAGAAGACAACTGGAAGATCAAAGGAGACAGGGGGAGGAAAAAGCCAGGTCAGTCGATCAAAAAGCAAGGATGGTAGAAGAAAAGGAGAGGGCTCTCCAAAGTCTCGATCAGGAGTTGAAGAAGCGGAAGGCCAAGATGGACCAGCTCGAACAGCAGTTGCAAAGGGTATGATTAAAGACTTAATTTTATTTTACTATGAAATAATACTTAAATTTCTAATTGGGAAAATATTAAATGGGAAATTTTTAAAACTTTATAGAGCGGTGGATCACCAGACAAGAGATTGGCAGAATTGCAAAAGACATTGGAGATTGCAGAAAAGGAACTGGAAAAGGCAAAAGAAGAATCAGGAAGAAGTGCTCAGGAAACAGAGAGATTACTGCACTTGGTGCAAATGTCTCAAGAGGAGCAAAACACAAAGGAAAAACAGATCAGGGATCTGCAAGAGTAAGATGAAATTATCATAAAAGTAATTAGTCATGCAATATTTATCAAATTCAAACAATAACAATTCGTATTTGTTTCAGAGCACTGAAAGCCGCACAAGCAAAGTTAAAACAAGCCGCAGCTGCACATCAACAGGAGGTCAGTACTTTATTTATCTTACGTATGAAATTAACATTCTATTATAACAGATTCAAAAGTTGGAGGAAATTAAGAGACAATCTATAATTAAGATCTCACTTTTCAATCTGTATATAATAATATATTCATGAAAAACTAATCGAAACTAACTCTTATTTTCTTCAATTTTCACGCTTTCATGGATTTCCTATAATAAACACTTCCCGAAACCTGTTGCTATAAACGTAACCGCACGCACGCATAAATTGTTTCCGTTTATTTAATCTCGACGCTTTTAATGAACTTCCATAAATACAAATCTCCGTCGATGAATGGAAAAACGTAACAGGCTGGACCCGCCGGTTTCTTGAAAAGCTTCTTCTAAGGTCGACTTCTGTTGGAGACACCTTCTCCTTTAATTTCAGTACAATTTGCGTATTAAGCGAGATTTAAGTATAACCTAACGAACAACCGATTGACACAATAATTATTTTACGTAACGCTACATGACCATTTTTAACTTAACGATAGAATTAACAATAACGAAGCTAAAAATAATGGGGAGGATAACGATAAAAATAATATTAATTATTACCGGATCAGTAATACACATATACATATGTATATACGTGTGTAGATAAATATAGCGAAAGAATGCAGTTAGCTGAAAGAAGTAAACAAAATTCAATTGGGCCAAATAGGTCCTGCGGCCACGTGTACGTTTGCATCCATTCAGAGACACACTTGTGAAATGTTTACCTTGTCAAATTCTTCTCTTTACGCTTCTTTTCGTTTTCAATGTTGCTTCTGTGTTTCGTGCAAAACGGCCAACATAGAACCCAAACACGAAGTCTGCTGAAGCTCAAAGCAGAGAAATCTGGAAGCGTGAGATTGAGGGTAAAAATCGTAAGATATTGCAACTTGAGCGAGACATGACGCTCATGAAGAAACTTCTCAAGAGACATTCCAATCCAGAAGGGATACAAGAACTTGCAGTCGAGCTTGAAAAAAGAAAAAAGAGGATAGAGGAACTTGAAGATACAGTTACTGAGTTTCAGGATTTCCTCAAACACAACCCTGATGTGAAGGAACTTCATGATCTTAGGTGTGAGTTAGCTGATAGAAGCCAAAGGATTCAAGAACTCGAAGAGTGGATACGAATGAATGGAGGAAGGGACACCAAGATTGAGAAGGAGAGGATTATGGAACTTGAGGAAATGGTGACTCATTTGGAGGACTATGTTAAAGAACACAATGTAGATGTCCTGAAGCAGAAGCTTAAAGATCGAGAAGATAGGACATATCAGTTGCAGAAGCGAGTTAACACCCTGGAGAAGGAATCTATGAGAAATCAAGGGACCCTGGAAAACAAGAGAGAAACTAAAATAGATCATCGAGATTGTGGAACGATGGTTGAGGGTGATTTAGAGGAAGATGAAAAGGCTTCTATTAACAGAAATCTGATGGAGAAGGAGCAGAAGATGAAGGAGATGGAGCATGCTCTATCAGAGAAGGACAACAGGATCCAGGAATATGAACAGCAAGTCGTTGAGTGGCAGGATAAGTTGAATAAATTAAAAAGGGAGATGGACACACTGGAGAAAGAATTGGGAGAGTACGAAGCTGAGGATATTGGAGTCTTAAAGGAAGAAATCAGAGTCAGGGATGAGAAAGTGATACAACTGGAGGAAGAAATTGATTCTCTGGAGAGAGCTTTTAATGAGAGAATTGATCTAGAGCAGATTGAGGAATTGGTAAGTCTTCTTAAGGAAAAAGAGGATAAAGAAAAGGAAATGGAAATAGATCTTAGGGAGAAGAGGAGCAGGATTGAAGAACTGAGTGAAGCTTTGAAAGAGAGTGTAATCATCACTGCAGATGGGGAGAAGAAGTTGAAGATTGAGATTGATTCAAGGAAAAGTGCACTGGAGAGGGTAGGTTCATTTACTAACTTCAGTTAATAATCTTAAGATATGTGAATTCTAAAGAATCTTTGTGTTAGGTAGGGAAATTGGAACAGAGGATAGCTTCTATGCAAACAGTATCTGCTCTCAAATGTCCTACGTGTAGACCATTGTTGACCAAACTTCAGAAGTCGGAAAAAAGGCTTGAGCGTCTTGCTGAGGAAAGGACACAACAATTTGAAGATCTTCATCAGATGAAGTATGTGAATGTAAATTTGAATGAGTAAATAGTATTCGAAAATCTTTAATCCCCAACTTGTATTATAGACGTGAAGCTTTGAAAGCAGCACTTTTAGAGAAGGATGCTCATCTGGCCCTGCTGGAACTCTCTAGTCTTAAAACTACGGCTCAGATTGAACAGGCAGAGAAGCTCAAAGCTGAGAGGAAGATGCTGCTTGAGAAGCTAAGAGAAGAAGTAAACTCCTTTTATCTTTTAATAATAATAATCTTTGAATTCATTCACTTAATTTGCCCATAATTAAACTTTTTCTGTACTATCAATTGGACAGTTTATTAGATCATATATTATGTCATCATCTTTGACTTGAATTTTATAAATTACCTTGAAAGCTATTGAAATCCTTTGCAATTCCTGAAAATCTGTTACATATATGGAATTTTTTAACCCTTAAAAAGATTGGGTAGGACGGCTCTCAGGGCCGCTGTGCAAGATCATTTTTTAATTGAAAAATATCAAAGGCAAAAGATCTAAGCTTTTTTACATAAGAGAAAAGAACCCTGAATTTAAAAAAGGCAGATATAATTGTTTGATGAATTGATAAATTAAAAATCATTTTCTTCTAATTTTAAATTCTTTAAATTTAGAAGAGTTACAAGTTATAATTTTAAAAAGTGTTTGGCAACCGGGAAATGGCCAGAAACCTTTTTTATTTGTATAGGCCCCCTGAAATATATATATATATATACACAAGGTTCCAAAAACTCTGGACCAGGTAAAATATTATTTAAATGGGTCAATGATATTCGTGGAGTAAATTTCGTCGAGAAATCAAATAATGACCATCACTTTGACCTTGAAGTCGACGTTTAAGGACATTTCAAGGTCAAATATGTGTTTTTAAATGGGGACCTCTATTTTTGACATCGACAATCGAAAGAGCGCGAAATTTTTTGTTTAAATATGTACGCAGGCCATAGGTCAGGTGTGACTTCGCAGGTCTGTTGAAGGTCATTGACACTTAAGCAAGAACCGGCTTGGGTTAACGGGACTGCTCTGTATTTCCGCAGGTCAAGGTCATTCTTGGACTAATTTTCAACGATAAATCCAATGATGACCTTCAATTTTATCTTGAAACGATTTTGAAATTAATTGAAACCTAAGCAACGCCCAGTTTGGTCTAACGGGACGGCTCTGTATTTTCTCGGGTCAAGGTCTTTCTTGGTCAAATTGAAAGTCACCATTAGATTTCTCGTTAAAAGTTACTCCAAGAAAGACCTTGAGCATTTGAAGAATATTTTATCTGGACAGTTATTCAGGTGTTTCTTGACCTTTTGGGCACCCTGTATATTAATAATTTGACTGCTAGAAAACACTCATAATAATAAGGAGTATTTTTTGAAAGTTCTGATAAAATAATCATACTTTTAGGATGAAAGAAGTATAGAATTGTCAGCAGAGTCCAGCAGTTCGAGTTTCGAAACAACGCCTCAGTCCCTGAAAAAAATTCTTGAACCCATCGGAGAGGTAGATTGTGACGATTTCGACAACAGAAATCATGTTGAAAAGGAAGAAATGATCTCCGATAAAGGCCAGTTTATGGACAATGGAAAGAATGGGTATGAAATGTTTTAGTAGGGCAGGGCTCACCAGAACTCAGTCATTGGCTGACATGGCTGATAGGTTTAGTCATGAAGATTAGGTCAAAGAGTCCCCCAACAAATCTTCGTTGAACTCAAACCTATTCCTTCACCTCTCTCAACTTACCAACTGGCATTAAGGACCCTAGCTCTTCATACAGTTCATATGATTCCCATGAAACTAATTTACAAACTCATTTTAGAAAATCTCATTTTTATGAAAACCCACCGCTATTTTTGATGTTCTTTTTGTGAAAAATAGTACACGCAGTACGGGGTTGAAACCTTGTGAACGCCAATTTGCATGTTGGATGTACTTTTACAAACCCTAGGGTATGCAATAACCGCCATTTTCGCAACGTTTCGCAGACTACGAAAGCCGCCATTTTTTATGTCTATTAATTATTTGTATCAGTCTCGTGAATGATACTGTCAGTAATTTTAGTTCATGCCTGACTTTTAGTGAGCCCTGAAGTAGGATTATGAGCTGATAACGAGATTTGTTTTCATTATTTTGGATTTTACAGAACGAAGGCAATTAAGAAAGTTATCCGAAAGGTAACAACAAACTCCGAGAAAGCACCGGAAAGCAGATAAGTACCCAAGGACATTAAGAATTGGTTTCTTCGATGTTGTGAGTCCTAGAAAGATCTAGAGCATTTTTAGAGTGTAGAAACTCTTAACTTCTATCTGTGGTGTCTCTTTATCATTATGCGACACATACACATCCGCTGTTTCACGCATCCGCATCATTCTTCATCATCCTCACTATGCATTCGCCATTCCATCCCATCACTTCGGCATCATTAACGAACGCCGAAAAGAAGTTCAAATCTAAGGCGGCACCCTTGAAGAAAACCCGGAGACTAGTTCAGTCAGAGAATGTAGAAAAGACAATTCCGTTTGGTCTTGAACTCTCGAAAAGTCTCGAATCTCCCACAGTCGAGACTTATCCCTGGAAAGTGTTTTGTTAATTTTTGCTCAGCCCGAGCGTGAAAGTCTTATCATTAGAACTTAAGAAAAGTGGCATCTTGTATCGCGAAAGTGAGGACAGAAGCAGAACTTTATCATAGATAAGGAAAATATTCGAATTCGAGAGGTAGTCCTCCTTGCAGAATTTTTTCTTCGTACTTTATTTATACTACAAGGAGAGCTTCTAATCAGCTTCGATCTTCCCGACCAGAGAGTCTAACTCACTTTTTTTTCTTTGCAAAGTGGAAAAAATCGCGTCAAGTTTTACTTTGGCCCAATGCAGGGATAACTTAATCATTTAATTACGACTGAAGGTTGTAAGCCTAACTGAAGAAGTATACCTAAGTAATATAGTCAGTCTATCTTCTTGATCATGATAGTCGACACTGGGCCAAAAATGTGCGTAAGAGTGTTAATTTGTCCTCCGATGACCGTAGCTGTAGACTTGATAGGAGCTTAGCTCTATTTAATCGACGAGAAGGAATCAGAATCAGAGGACCTTTTAAAATCACCTGCAAATCAGCGTGATACAAATCAATTTCCCAATCCGAATCCCATTTACAATTTTCCGTCATTGTCTCTGAGTTTCCCTCGAAAGAAAAGGAGTAACTTTAGTTGTAATCGGACGAAGTCGTAAAATCTTGTATTTTTTTGGATTTCTCGTCACGGGTCCAAAGGTCGTCATTGTATAGCGAGTACGATATAGTACTAAAGTTAAAGATATTGAAGAGATAATCTAATGTAAGCAATACTTTGTAAAATACGGCGCGGAAAAAAGAATTAGGAGTTAGAAGGAAAACGTGAAAATGAAGAGAGAAAGTGCGGCAATGGACGAAGAGACGCAAAGAGAAGAAAAAGGACTGAGACGAAAAAGCAGTCGGACTAAGGTGCTGAATCGTTTTTATAATGACAATAATAACCATTCTTGCGCATCTTGCGTCGCTTTGAACTCGGGTAATTCGGACAAAAAAATAACGATAATTTATGAAAATTTAATCTCAAAGATGGAACTTTCAGAAAGACCCGTTGAGGGAAAATTACCTGAGGCACTTGATCTTTTGTAAATATTTCAACCTGAGTCTCTCAGTTCTTCGTCCAAATCCAAATACCTTGAGTTAGAATTACCAATGCTCTTTGAATTGAGATTTATTATATATTGGAGCCGAAGAGGATATAAATGAAAAAAATTTAAGTAAAGTCTATCTAAAGGCGTGTTATCTACCCGTAAAAAAAAATGTATCCGTAAGTAATGTATACAGAGTCTAATGGAAAAAGTCAGTGAAACAGATGATGAAAACGAGTTAATTGAAAATAGAGTGTTAAGAAATTATCTAGCTCGATCTTAATTTTATGCCCGCAATCGTCAACTATAGGCTGTTATATTCTAGTCTTTGATAGTCTCAGGAGATGTTCTGATAAGTTAAGAAAATATCAATCTAATAAATATAAAATAATTTATAAACAAAAAGTATTTATCAAATCTATAAGACAATTTTTGCCTGCTATAAGTTTATTCTATTATATAAATTCTATCATAGAAGAATATATCTTATATAAACAGTTATCAAAATAATGGATCAAAATAGGAAATAATTTTCGTTCTTCTTCTTTACAATAGAGAAAAGATAATTTCCAACGCTCTATGTATGTCAGGATACATTAATCGTAATTAATGTTTTCCTTTAGGATAAACCTGTTTAGCAAGAAAAAAATTCCCGACTGAAGCAGATGTTGCACTTCCACTTTTATTTCTTCTAAAGAGCGGAAGTGAGCTGGAGCCGCACAGTGAGGCAAAATGACGAGAAAATGATCAAAATACACTTCCGGCTACAATTTTTAACCAATTCAACTTTTTTTCAAAGTAAAGCTAACTAACTTCTTAAGAGATCCCTCGAGACCGATTTTTAAATAAAAGATTATTTTTTACTTTATTTATACACAAAGTTGGCAAAAATCGTAAAATTTAAGATATTGTTACTATAATAACACGCAATTAATTCAAAATTATTGATATTAGTGTTCAATAAATAAACATTCCTGATACATAAACTAATAGTTTACTACAAATTAATAAATTTTTATTAAAAAATGTATTGTTATAAACAATGGTAGGTGATTTTTGAGTGATTTTGAATATTGATTAAGCGTTTTTCGCTTTTAAACCAATCTAAAGTAACATAAAAATATATGAAGACAAAACGGAATATATTTCTAATTGTCATAAACAAATTTTGTAAAAAAAATGCGCAGTTTGAGCAATTTTGTAGTTTTTGAGGTAATTTTTTTAAAATGTGCTTTGTTTGACGTGGCAGTAATTTTTTAATAAAATTTGATTGGTATAAACAACTTTTAGAAAAAATTGCAAAGTTTGAGCAATTTTTAAGAGTTTCAGTTACTTTTTTTTAAACGTACTTTGTCAATTTTGCTCGAGATACTTTTGTAAACTACATCGCTATTTCATGACAAATGTGATTGTTACAAACTATACTGTTCTAACTATTGTACTATTGCCAGCAGAATTATTTTTTTTTTACGAACGAATTTCCTACTTTTTCTTTGAAAGAATGATAAATAAGAAAAAATGTTTACATAAAAGTTTGCACGTCTTAAAAAGTTATACAAAAATGTCTCTTGTTCTTTTGCGATATTTGTCATAGTTCACGAAAAAAAATGTTAAACTACGTTTTTAGGGGAAAAATTATCCCGTCCTCAAAAATGGTTTAGCCCGCATGATGCTGCTAAGATGTCTCTCTTTTATTAGTAGAAACTTTTTAAAAAATATTTAGAAAAATAAAATAGGTGGAGTTTTCTAAATATACATTTTTTAATTTCTATCGGGAGAATTTGTTTCCCTAAAAATGTTTTTTTTTTCGTAAACTATGAAAAATAGTACAAAAGAACAAGAAACGTTTTTCATAGAACTTTTTTTGACGTGCAAACTTTTATTTTAACATTTTTTCGTATTTTTATTGTTTCCAAGAAAAACTAGAATGTTCCTTTGTAATAAAGAAGAATTCTTCTCACTACAAAATTTATTTAGCAAGCATCAAACGTACAAGATATCTTCATTATTAAAGTACAAGTTCAAAAAAAATTGATAAAATAATATACTTAAATGTGGATTTTTTTAGAAAATCGATTTTGAATCTTTTCAGAAAAACCGCTGCCATTTTGTTAATTTTAAAACTTTTTTTTCAATTTTCCATCGAATTTTGATAGAAGACAATGGAAGTTATAGAGGTTTAAAGAAAAAATTCGGGGTTTTCTGAAAAACAAAGCACGAAATTCAAATACGCATAACTCTTTAGAAAAAATTCTATTTGCAAATCAGAAAAATACGTATCGCCCGATTTTTTCTAAAAAACCAACATATTTAGCCCTCGAGAGATTTTGCAATTTCATGTAAAACTCTTAAATGTGGTACTTAGAAAATTGTTGATTATACCAGTTTTAGGTTTCTCCGGCTTTTTTCTAGAATAATAAATATTTGGTCTTACAAATTTGGGAAATGATAGCGCACATGCTAACGGACGTCCCCACACACTTTTTTGTGATTAATTAAAAAAAAATTAATTTAGCAAAATTTGATTAATTTGCATAGCGTTTAGGAATTAGTATCGATTTTTTCAGTGTTAGATTCGCCGGCTTTTTTCTTAGGATAAGAAATATTTTATCCTCGAAATCTGGGAAATGAAAGCGAACATGCTAACGAACGTCCCCGCACACTTTTTTGTGTTTATTTTTCAAACAAATTTTTATTTTGCTAACAACCTGTGAATATTTCGAGGTTATGTGTGTTACAATTCTCCCGAGAGTTACTTCCAACCCAGTGGGCACAAAATTTGGCGACGTCTTTACGACATCGTTACGACATCTTTACGACAACTTTACGACATCCTATGTCCATGTCGTTTCGCTGTCTTTACGATGTCGTAAAGACATCGTTAGATCATGCGACTTATTTACGATATCGTAAAGACACCTTAACGACATGGACATAGGATGTCGTAAAGTTATCGTAAAGATGTCTTAACGATGTCATAAGGACGTCGCAAAACTTTGTGCCCACTGGGAAACTACACAATATTTTTGGCCGAAATCTTTGGACTTACAAATAAACATAGTAACTAATCTCCCGGAACTAACCTTGGCTGCAGGCAATTAAAAAAGTTTATTTCATCAATAATTTTCAAATTATCGGAAAGGCAGAGATGAAAAACGACGTAACCTCAAAATAATGCATACAATTTTTATTTAGCACAATACATTTTTTTGTTATTATCCCTCAAAAAAGAATCCGGGGACGTCCGTTATGATATTTTATAGCATTTCCGAATTCAGTTTTTAAAAATTTTCATTTTTGTGGAAAAAAATCCGGGGGAACTGTATCCGATTGACCACATGACGAAGTATCACATGCCCTTAAATATTACCATTTTTGCCAACTTTGTGAATAAATAAAGTGAACAATAACTTTGTTTAAATCGGTCTGAGGGGTCTTTTAGGAATTTAGTTAGCTTTAATTTGCCAAAAAAAAACTTTTAATCGGATGAAAATTGTAGCTGGAATCATATTTTGAACATTTTTTCGTCATTTTGCCCCACAGCAAGCCGTAGGTCGGGAATTTCTTCCTGCTGGCTGGTCTGATCTAGGAAGTGGAATGTTTAATTCTTGCAATTATAAAGTATCGCGTGTAGATAAAAGAAGCGCCTTTTTGCTGGTATTCGATGTTACCCCGAGTTATGAGTTGCGTACTAAACAAAAAAAAAAAGCTTTTATCAACAAAAGTTCGACGTAAGCTTGCCTCGTATACGGAAGATAGGTCACGAATCTCGAAAAAATACGAGGTATGGTCGTAAAAGTATGTGTTTAGTCTAGAGAATGAATGTAAATAGATAGCTAGAATGATGAGAAGGAGAGAATGTTAGAATCCAGTGAGAATCAGAGAATGAAAAAAGCTAAGTGTTAAGGTTTGCGTAGCAGAGTTACAATTAAAAAATGCAAAAGAAAAAACAAATGCGATTTGAAATTGAACGGTGTCAACGGGTTGTGCAGGAGATTAGTTAACATGCCACCGTCATATCAAGCCTATATCATCGTGTTACGTCGTGTATCTAAGAAATTAATATTATATCGTTAACGAATAAATTGTTAATGGAGTATGACTATTTTGAGCGTATGTTGACAAATTTTCATTATCGTTCGCAGCCTTTTGCATTTTTTCGACAAAAAAACGTCAGGGTGAAGATGTCGAAAAAAACACATCTTCATTCTGTCGAATAAGGTTCTTTTTTTAGCGTCAGGAATTGCTGAAAATAAGTAAATTCGTCTCTAATGCGCACACACATGATTTCTAATAATTGCACATTCGGAAGCCACAAACCTTTGGGAGTTACAAATATTACATCCAGATAGTAGCACTTTTAATTTGGCTCAAATGAAATAAAGTTTATTCGATTTCAGGAGATCCCCTATTTGGGTGGGGTTGGGGGGGGGGGGGGTTACGCCAATTTGAGGAACTGTCGATCATTTTTCGTTAAAGTAGTACCATAAATGGACGATTACTAACAAGGTTTTTCTTGAAATTAAAATAGCCAGTTTTTCTCTAAAAACGAGGCCAATATGAAATAAAATTAGGAGAGTAAAATTGTTGCTTGCAAAAATTCCTGCAAAAGAGCCTAGTAATAATTATCAATCTAATTTGTTTTCTTGAAAACCCTGATGTTTCAATTCAGTTATGAATATAATTTTTTCTTATCTCTTATTTAAATATAATTTTAATTATCAAAAATAAATCTTCAGACAATTTGAATATTAATATCTGTTTTAATTTTTTATCTCGTCGAAATAACAAAAGGAAATTTGAATATCTAAAGAAATGCAAAAATTACTTTAGGCAAAAAAAAACCATTTTTTGTTTCCTGAAACCAAATTTTTTAAGAAACAAATTTCAACCATTGGGTTGCATTAAGGTGAACGAAACTGAACAAACTTTTAAAAAAAATTCAATTTTATTTCTATTATATTTTAAACAAATATTTTGTTGAAAATCCTCAAGAGCCTTTCGAAAATGTATAAAAATGAGAAATTGTCAAAAAATTGAAAATACACCCAGAAAAATTCAGTAGACATCGGTTATGAGAAAAAAAGTTTGGTCTTGTAGTTTATCGTGAAGATATTTTATGCATTTTAATTAGTATAATAATTTTAAATAATTTGTAATTAGTATCCCTTCTAAAAGCGAAGAAAACTACCTCTTATGTATCACAAATATATTTAGATTAGAACAATTTTACATACAATAATATTGACTGTAAACAGTTAAGTAACTTTGTTTTTAATTGACAAAAATTTAATAAATATAATTATTTTTTGGGATCAAATTTTGTAAAAAAAAAAGATATATTTCTCTTTTATATAATGTAAGGTATTTTAAAAAAATTCTGAGATCTTTTCAAATATAATTTCTCTGATTTTTTTAATTTGATAACAAAAAATCAACCCTCAGAAGAGTTAATTTTTTATTAATGAGATTGGTTTGTGACAACTATTTTTTGTCCAAATTTTTCAGTAATTATTTAATTTTTCTACTTAATTTTTTGTTTGTTTTTTCTTAAAAAGCAATATTTTTTCCATTTCTAAGAGTTTTTTTCAATTTTAGTACTGTTTTTTAATTTATTGCACTTCCTAAGGAAATTTGTGCGAATTTCGAGCAAAAAAAGTTTAGGAATCATTCATAACTCCTAATGGTGTATTTTACCCCATCTTTCATACGGTATATTTTAATATATTTTTATTATTCTACTTGAAATTTATCAAATGTTTACACTGAAAACTATGAAACTAGTCCGATAATTTGTTTTTTTTAATTTTTCTGCCAGTTTTATTTTATTTCGATTTCTGAGGATAATTTACAAGTTTTAGGTGGAAGAAGGAAAAACAAACGACTGAAAACTTGAAAGGGTTTTTTATCTGTAAGGGTAGTTTGTTTTCTTAAAAATGGTTCTTTTTATGTATTTTTTTACTTTACTTTTTTTTTCTTTTTTACTTTTTTTTGGCTATTCAATTTTTTTTAACTTTAAACTTTATTTATTTGTTCTCTTTGGGGTGAAATTAATCTCTGAGAGAACATGCTTGCCGTTATCGAACAAGTTGGAGAAAAATTCACACAAGCTTTTCTCGAGATCTGCCTTCAAATCAAAGAAACTTTTTTCATTCGATCCACCCTGATAACATAGCCTAAAAAAAAATTTTACCCTTGAGCTACGAACGATTTTGAAAGAATCCGATCAGTTAAAAAAAAAGAAGTATCGAATTTCTTGTTGACCTATAGATTCTACTGTATTATTATTGTACTAGCCAATTCAGAGTTTCAATACACCGTGTTATAGAAGAAATCTATTCGAGTAGCTTAAAATACGACCGATTCTACATCCTGCGCAATTTCCCTATTGTACCTATTATAAATAAATTACATACATACTAGCGTAACATACACACAGAGCAAAAAATGCATAGATACATAATATAGATTCCTATTATACAAAGGCCAACAAGGTTTCCCATTGATTCTCTATTTATCGTGCACCGAATTGCGGTTCTTGCGTGTAAAACCCTCAGAGAAAGAGGCTGTCTCGATTATTTTTCGACTCGACTGTTTAGTACGTTTACTAATGTTTTTTATGTGAATATTATAAGAAATACTCGGAAAGGCAGGGATTCACGGCCCGGACGTTTAAAGCTGATCGCAACTCCCGTAAAAAGCTTTTCTCGTGCTTCTGGTCCCTCACTAAAAATCACTAGGCTTCCTCTCTTCGCAATTCTGCGAGAGAGAAAAATGTACAATATATAATAGAGTAGTTCAGAATATGTGACTTTTTTAATCTTCACGAGTGCTGGCAAATATGTATAACCTGGCTGAAAAAACTACATTTTATAGTCATTTTTTAGCTCTAGGGAAGATTTGAAAGATTTTTGTAAACGTAATGTTAAAGTGATGAAACTGTGAAAATAGTACAGTTATTGTTATTGTTATCTTACATAACAATTTTAGTAATTTAAAACAAAATTAACACAATTTTACAAAATTACTTAAATTTCTCTTTACTAACAAACAACACTTCACTTATGCTTAAAAAATTGTTCGAACTTCTTCATTTATTGAGTTTCAATTAATATATTTTTTGTTTCTCAAACTTCGAAATGTATGTTTGGAACTTTTTGAAGAAAAATCTTTCATAGTTGTAGCTGGTTCAATTTATAATAGTTATTTGTTGAAAATTTGAAAAAAAAGTTTTATCGAATAACAGGGGAAGCATTGATTTTCTATTAACAAGAAAAATTTCCAGTTGCTACAGATTTTTAAAAAATATTGAAATAATTTAACAAACTTGTGCTCTTCCTCTAAAAGTATCTTAATTATTTTGAAATAAATCCGTCGGCCGAAGGCTTAGTATTTTGTTAATATGTTTGAAAAAATCGGGGAAAGACATGAAATTTGGAGATCAAAATTCTGTAGTAAACCTGTAATAAAAAATTTATTTTAAGTTTTATTTAAAATTTAATTAAAAGATAAAAAATATCCAAATAGCATTTTATAAATTAGAATTAGAATTTACATTATAAAATCTTTCAGAAATTCTAAATATAATTATTTTGTCCGAAAAACCCTTCTAATTTTCAACTTATTGGGACAGTTAGTGTATCGCTGGAACCACCCAGAAACATATATTTCGAATCCAATATTTTTAAATGAATAATTGAAAAATGGAAAAATTGTAACACAAGAGTCTGGCGATCCCTCAGCTGTCTGAGGATAAGGTAAGTAGTGGATATAGATCAAGCAGGTAGGTGATCAAATAGGCATCGCCCAAATACAAACTGTCCGAAAAGAATGGTCTGCAAGTGGACCAGCCGAACTCAAACAGTAATTAGCTCAACGTTTTGTCACTTTAACATTACTTTTCCAAGAATCTTTCAAACATTTCTGGCTGCTGAAAAAAAGATGACCTTACAAAAACACAAAACAATTAGTATATTTTTTTTAGCTAGGCGCCTGAGAAAATGAAAAAGCCCTTTATTTTTGACCACTCTAATATATAAGTATATATTTAAAAATGTACATGGGAATTTAGTAAATATATATTTATATATCTGAATATAATCATACATAAAGTATATCAAATAGGTGGCGTCTCGGGCCGAGAATCTGTGTTTGATCCTCAACAATGACTTGGCTCCTCGCCCCCTTTTTTTATTCTCCAATTTCTACGTGTTACTTCTATAAGTAAGCCGTAAGTACTCGAGTGACATGCATACGTTTAGTGTAAGGACGCAAGACAACTTTCACTCGCGTGTATATATTTAACAATTGAGAAAAAAAAGTATTCGCCTATTCCTACGACACTTTAGGGTTTAAGTGTGAGGGGAGGAAAAGTTGAAAAAAGAAGGCAAAAGAGAGGAGGAAAAAATAGAATAAATGATAAAAACTAAGCTAAGATAAGCTAAAACTAAAGTTTATTGAAGTACATTGTTGCAACTGCCATGCTGTGTGCCATTATATCTAAAGTCACATTTGTCGTAAAAAAAAATAACGAAAATATTTATGCATCTCATCTGTCTGAACTTCTATACACTATTAAGTTATATTTCCTGAATATACGTTGCTCGAAGTTGTGCTTCGAAAGATAGCCTAGTTTTTTTTACTAAATTTTATTACAGTCATTTTTAAAAATTAGTTCGAAAGCTTATTAAATTCTTCGTTAAATAAGCCCTAGTTGGAGTAATTTGGCTTGGTGGATATTAAATTATCACGTGAGAAAAAGAAAAATAATGTTTACATTTTTAAGGAACTAGAAAACAAACACGCGCGCGATTTTTTTTTGGCTCAGCCATTTTTTAATCATATTTTTGATGATTGATGAAAATTGATATTCTGACATCTGAATAAATAATTTTTTGTTATAAAACCGTTACATTTCCGTTAAAAACAATACAAATTTCCGACGAAAAGCATTACCAAAACCTAATATTTTTCAAATTTTAAATTTGCTTTCTTTACTCAAATGATTTCTTTTTAAATAATAGCTGAGTGTCATGTTCCCAAAAAATTGGAAAGGTTGGAATTCTATTTCTAAGTGTTGAATTTCTTTTTAATTTTCTCGAAAAATCAAGAAGACCAGTCAAGTATATGCAAAAAATTTGACTACTCATTTCAAATTTCGGGCAAGATACTTCGTAAAATGACCGATTTTCGGTTAAAAATTCTAACTAAAAAAAATTCTATACAAACAAGAAACAGGATATATTTTATTTAAAAACACTGATATATCCTATTATTGTTCAAAGATTGTACATATTCTTTGAAATCTAATGATTTTTATTAAAAATACCAATTTTTGAAAATTCTTAAGTTTATAAATCTAATATTTTTTGATTAAGAATACCCATTTCCATTGTAAAACGATAACATTTTTTGAAATTATTGAAAATTTGCAATCATAATGATGATTTTTAATCAAAATGCTAATTTCCGGGGCTAAACTAACGTAGCCGAAAATTTGTAGACACTTTAAGTCTTCTTGTGAACATTATGATACGATTTTATATTTCAGAGGTGCGATCATGTATTTTAACCCTCGAACGGTACAATCCGACCGAGCAAACGTAAATGGTAAATGGTGCGAATTCGCACCAGTGTACCGTTTGAGGGTTAAATGTAGCATGCTCGCAGAACAATATTATTATTTCATGCATCTCTGAAGATTTCTTAACGTTTGCCATTCTGAAATGAAGCTTCACTACCCACAAGATCAAATTGCTTCATTTAAGGCCCATTAAAACCAGAATTTAATAAGCTTTACAATGGGTTTCTAAAATGATTTTTATCTATATTCTGGATGATGATGACATTTTTTTCAGTCGAGGCTAAT
The DNA here is from genome assembly GCF_010883055.1 of Belonocnema kinseyi. NCBI lineage: Eukaryota > Metazoa > Arthropoda > Insecta > Hymenoptera > Cynipidae > Belonocnema > Belonocnema kinseyi. Next base: position 63,239,652 of record NC_046662.1, on the reverse strand, counting down.
TTTTATTATTAATTATTTTCATTAGTTCCGATACTATCCTGCTCAAATGATAGTATCGAACCACTAATAATGATTTTTAAACTTAAAATCAACCAGTCGATCGAGATGTTCATTCAGCTGTTGGTTAGGACATTTTCAAATCCGATGTATCGGAATCCGCACCTCTCACGTATTCATTTCATTTTTTATATTTATATTATATTATAAATAATAAAAATGCAATGACATATTATTACCTGCAAAAAGTTATAAATCTTCAAAACACTAGCATCATTTTTACATTCTACGATTATTTTGCCAATATACCACTTGATATAATTGTGGAACAAAAGAGAAGACTTAATTTTAAAAAATTCATCAATGTGAAATAAAATACGTGAGCATGGGCGTGAGTCCATTTCGAGTATAAATGTAATAGAAATGAGATCTTTAAGTCAGATTGATTTTGTAAAGATACCTTCCCGTATAAAATGAATCCAAAGAGAATTATGTGGTATTGATTAAAAATAGATTAAGTAAAATATTTACAATAATAAATAAAAATAATTGAAATATTATCTCAAGACTTCAGTTAATTAAAATAAAGATTTATATTTGAAAATTTTGCTGAGCTTAAGTCTCTTTTTTATAAATTCTAATATACGTTGTCATACGGGAATGTATATACTGGCCCAAAATAAAGTCTGGAATTTACGCAAATCGATGATAGTCCACAGTTAAATGGCGTCGGGTTGTGTGAATTATTTAAGCAAAACAAAAAAAGGCGTCGATCCATCGTAGATTCAAGCACAATAAGGACTAGTAGGGCCAGGCACAATAAAATTCGGCCGACACGTTGTAGGCAGCGATCTGTTAGAGCGTCAAGACATATAAAATACCTATATAGCGAGAATATTAAATAAACACATATTGTCTATTGTCACTGGTGTATCCTTTTTCCAAAAACTTCTCCTTTTCATCCAGACTTTTCAATCATTTTTTAAGATATTTTAGAGGGACAGTGCTTATTTGATCGCCCTATACCTGCTCGCTCTCCTCCTACTATACAACTTCCCCTCACGCAGCTGAGGAACCACCAGACTGCTGTTGCCGCAAAGTGGAAAAAAATTTTTTTGGTTTAGAATAACGTACAGCCTACTAATCTTCACCGATTTAAACCAAAAAAATTTTTTAAATAGACAAATATGACGAAAAAAAATGGCCATTTTTTCTGTTCGACGTTCCAGGTGCACGTCCATTGCATGCAAATTTTTTAAATCACCTAAGTTCCATAAACTAATATTAGTTAAACATATTTCAATATTATATATTATATATATTAACAAAAGATTTGCATAAAAAATTATTTGTTGAAAGAAAGTTTTTTACCATTTTCCATAATTTTACGATTTTTAAAGTTAAATTGCCAGTAATTTAGATAGAACCAATACAATGATGAAGACATTTCTTCTTTAGATCATTATTGTTAATACTATAAACAAATTTAATAATCAAATGCATTAATCAGGCATTTTTTAATTTAAAAAATTCAATTTTTTCAGTATCTTTTTTTGTTATGAAATTTATGCTGACTTTACAAAACTTCATAATTTGTTGATTCATCTTATGATGTTTTTAAACAAATTTAATAATTAAATGCATCATTCGGGCATTTGATGCAAGAAAAATTGGGGTTTTTCCAGTGCCAGTCCCTTCAGTTGGAAACTTCATAACAATTTCAGCAACATTTACAACTAATTAATAAATTTATGTTTTTTTATACAGATTTAGTAAACAAATGCAGAGACAATGCGTTTTTCGAAAAAAAATCGTTTTTTACTATGACAACTTGTTTAATTAGGAACTTCATGATAATTTCAGAAAACATGCATCATCTATTGATCAATTCTATGACATTTTTAAACAATTTTATTAAGCAAATAGATTATTGGGGCATCTATCGACGGAAAACTTCTTATTTTTTTCAATGCCAGACATTTTAATTAATATCTTTATAATAATTTCAGTAACGTGTATGATTAGTTGATAAATTTCATGATTGTTTTTTTGCCGAATGTTAGAAACAAATGCATTATTCGGACATCTGTTAACTAAAAAATAGGTTTTATTCTATGTCAGTCTTTTTAATTGGAAATTTCATGATAATTTAAGGGAAATTCATAATCACTTTATTGAAAAAATCTTTTTATTTGACAAATGCCCAAATAATGCATATTCTTATTAAATGTTAATGAAATAATCATTAAATTGCCAATTTAAAATACTGAAATAAAGAAAAATCATGTTTCCCGCGACAGACGCTCGAATAATGGATTTTTTTATTTATTTTTTTTCAAAAAAATATAAGATTTATCAACTTATCATGAATGTTGCTGAATTTATTAAGAAGATCCCAATTAAAAAGTCTGAAATCGAAAAAAGACAATTTTACGTCAAAGGATGCCCCAATAATGCATTTGTTAATGAAAAATGTTTTAAAATGCCATAAAATTTATCAAATAATTATAAATTTTTTTAAAATTGTCATGAAGTGGCAACTGAAAGGACTGGCATTAAAAAAACGAAATTTTCAGCCAATAAATGCTCGAATAATGCATTTGTTTCTTAAAGTTGTTTAAAAAAATCATAAGATTATTAAAAAAATTATAAAGTTTTCTAAAGTTAGCATAAAGTTCCTAATTTAGAAAAATGACATCGAGAAATGCCTGAATAATGTATTTGTTTATAGTATTAACAATAATAATCCCAAGAAGAAATTTCTTCATCATTATATTGTTTCCATCAAACTTTCTTGCAATATAACTTTAAGAAACGTGAACAATTATTGTGCATAGCGGGAAAAATGAGTATTTTGGTTCAAAATAACGTACAGCCCACAAATATTGACCGATTAGGACAAAAAAATTTTAAAAAAAGCTGAAAAGATTTCTAGGAGAGTCGTCGGGCCTGATTTTTAAATTTGGCTTTTAATTTTTTTATAAATAAACAAATATCAAGAAAAAGTGATTTTTTTATTTGACGTTCCCGGTGCTCGCCAATAACAGAAAAGTTGTTGAAATTGCTAAAGTTTCATTGAGTAAAACTGGTTTAACATGTTCCAATATTATATCATAAAGAAACAAAAAATTTGATTAACAAATTATTTCTTGAAAGAATTTTTTCTACGATTTTCCATGATTGTACGTTTTTTTATGTTACATTGCAAGAAAACCGGATAGAAACAAAATAATGATGAAGAAATTTCTTCCTGAGATTTTTATTGATGATATGATAAACAAATTTAATAAACAAATCCATTAATAAAGCATTTTGCGATATAAGAAATTCATTCTTTCTCAAGCTCAATTTTTTAAATTAAGAAATTTCCGATAATTTTAGAAAAATTCATAGCTTGCTGATTATTCTTATAATTTTTTGTAAAAACATTTGATAAAAATTGCATTATGCGGGCATTTGTCGTTAGAAAAATTCAATTTTGTCCATGGCAACTTTTTCAATTAGAAACTTAATGATAAGTTCAGCAAAATTTATAATATTCTGATCAATTTCATTATTTTTAAACACATTTAATAAACAAATGTATTATTGAGGCATCTGTCGACGGAAAATTCTTTTTTTTTTGTCAAACTTTTTAACAGGGAACTTAATGATACTTTAGTTAACAATCATTATTAGATGATGAATTCTATGTTTTAAACAAATTTAATAAACACAGCTGCCTGAATAATCCATTTGTTTATGTAATTTTTTCATAAGAAATATATAATTTAAAAACTAATTATAAATTATGTTGGAATTATCATGAGTTTCGTAATTAAAAGGACTGACATAGAAAAAACGAATTTTTCCGTCGACAGATGACCCAATAATGCATTTGTTCATTAAGTTTTCTTCAAAAAATCATAATATAAATAAACAAATTATAAATTTTGTTTAAATTATCATAAAGTTACTGATTTAAAAAATTGACCTCGAAAGAAATGAATTTTTATTTCGAAAAATGCCTGATTAAAGCATTTTTAATTAAATTTGTGTATAATATTAACAACAATAATCTCAAGAACAAATTTCTTCATCCGTAGATTTTTTTATTTAAATTTCTTGTCATATAACTCTAAAAAAAACGTAAAATTATCGAAAATCATAGAAAACTTTCTTTCAATAAATAATTTGTTTATACACAATTTTTTCGTTTATTATATAATATTGGAACATCCTCAAATAATTTAACTCTATGAATCTTAGAGGATTTCAACCATTATCCTGTTATTGACGAGCACTGACAACGTCAAATAGAAAAAAATGGCAATTTTTTTCGTGATATTTCTTTATTTATAAAAAAAAATTAAAAGCCTAATTTGGGAATTAGGCTCTATAACTCTTTTAGAATTATTATCAGTTTTTTTCTTTTAATTTTTTTCTGAATGATGAATAAAATACTTAACATAAAATATAATAGTATTATTATAATAATTTATAATAATAATATACCAATTATATAAAACAACCATTCTTAGGACCACCGAATATTTTAAATAAAGAAAAATAATTTTTTTTAAATGTTTTTTATTTTATTCTTTATTAAATTTAAAGAACCAATGCTGGAGAGGATCGGTCGCAGCAGTCTGGTGGTCCCTCAGCTGCGTGAGGGGGCGCTAGTCAGTGATAGTAGAGCAAACAGGTAGATGGCGATCAAATAGGCATCGACCATTTTTAGAGTGTTCATTTACGAAAATTTGTGTTCAAATTCAAATAGCACATACAAATGTGACTTGCCTTGAAATAATTAATTTTAGGGTCTTTAATAAAATTATAAATAAAATTGATGTTTAAGGTGAATTACGATTATTCAAGGATTTTGGGCGAACGAAAAAATTGTAAAAAATATTAATTGTAGTTATAAGCAATTCGACAATTAATTATTTTATTATTCAATTTTTATAGCATTAAAACAGAAATAATATCCAAAATCCAAAGTTGTTTGTTAAATTTGTTAAAAATATCATTTTGTCTTCATTATAGATATTATAGAAGCTTACGAATTCAAATAAAAATTTACTTCATCATGTTAGAGATATTTATGAATTGATATTACTCGAAAGTGTTAACATTGAACTCACAAACATATCAACAGAAATCTGTTTTAATTTACAACTTAAAATTTAGATAATGTATAATGTTAAAAGTGTTGAAAAAAACTCAATATTATGTATGAAATCATTATTACAATAAAAACAAGTACTATGGTCAACCATTAAAATTTGTATCTTTTCCTTCATTTTTCCCTCCATATCTTTTCAAGAAAACAGTATTATATTTTCACAAATGCAGTCAATAGTATTCTTCTTTATAAATTAAAATTTTTTCCAATGGATACACTTGTATGAAATAGATATATAAAAAATTATTTCTGCAAATTAGTCATAAAGATCATTAATGGACAGTAGATATGTTTTTTGAAAATTTTCTAACAGCTTTTAACGTTAAAATAATTTGATGCAGACCTTAAATAAATTTTCGTCCTACTTATATTTGTATTCTAGCGTAATAATCAGATCTTCCATTTTTATTTCAAAAATATAAACCATCAAAATTAGTACCTTTCGAAATTTGGCAATAATAGTCTTTCAGTGCAGAATATTTTGTTTGGGAAGTTTGAAAATGTACCGCAAACGTCGTGGGAGGGTATCAAAAGGAAATTAGAAGAATTTAAAGGAAACGAAAAGAATATAATATAAAATATTCCGCTGATTTCAGTAAAATTGTAGAGAATTGATAAGAATTCGAAAGAATTACAAAAAATGTGTTCGAATTCCTAGGAATTGAATTTACATTTAAAATACTTTAGGGAGAATAAAAACAAAAAATTTTTAATAGTTTTAAATCAATTTAATACAGTAGAATTGAGAGAATTTAAAAGAATTCAAGTGAATCCAAAAAAAATCAGTAAGTTCTACAAAAAATCAAGAATATGACAAAGACTTTAAATCTTTTTTAGAGAATTCAGGTTAAATAAAAAAGAATTCACGGTGAATTCCAAATAAATTGAAAAAAATTTTTAATCTTTAAATGTTTCAGTAAAATAGAATAAATTTAGAAGAAATCAAAGGAATTTCAGAGAAGTTCATTCGATTGCCAAAAATTTAAAAAATAACATAAAATGGAGTGAATTAAGAGAAATTTAAGTAAAATGAGTAAAATTCGATGAAATTTATGGAAATTCAAGGTAAATTAAAACATAACAAGTGAATTAGAAACAATTTTAAAATATTTTGAAAATTTATTTAATTAATTAATTTCGGGATAAATTGAGGCATACTTAAGGAAATCCAAAATAATTTAATAAATCGCTTTAGGGATCCAGGTGAGTTTAAAAAACTTCCGGGTCAGTTACAAGAAAAACTACAAAAAATATATTGAATTAAGTAGAATTTATTGAGCTTAAAATAATTCAAGTCAATTAAAAAAATTGCAGAGTGAATTCTAAAAAAATTTCACTAAAATTAATAAAAATATATCCAAAATATTTAATTGATTTCAGAAAAAAAATGGAGTGAATTCAGAATAATTCCAGGGAATTCGAGGGAATTTAAGAGAATTCGATTAAATTCCATCGAAATTAAGATAAATGAAACATAATTCAAGTGAATAGGCACCAATCTTTAAAATCTAAAAAATTATATAGAAATCAAATAAATGCGAGTGAATAAAATCAATGAATAAGAATCTGATAAAATCCGTGAAATTTCAAGGTAAACTTACAATTCTTCAGGACAAATAAAAAAATGTATAATAAAAAAAATCATCCAAATACATTCTAAAATATAAAAGTGAGTAAAAAAGTGACAATAGTTATTTTTGCGTATTGTAAGAAATTGTTTTCAATACATATAATACTGCTTAAAACTGACACATGAATTGTTCACATGAATTTTTAAAACAATTTATTATTGTTTTAGCAATTTCCTTACAGAGTAGAGTTAGAAAGTAGCGAGTTTTCCAAAATTTTTAACTCATTTTTAATTTTTCCTTAGATCGAGGCAATAATCAATTAAATTCAACAGAAAGGATTGCTTGAACAATTTTTTGATATTTTTAATAATATTCTCTTAGAATAATTCCAGAATTTTTCACGTTTTTGTAAAATTTTATACTTTTTGTTCACATTTCAGTTATACTAAGACAATAATTAATTAGAGGTTTTACATACAATTGTTTTAATTATTATTGTCTATGAACATCTTCCATTTTGGTAATGCTAGATGGTTGCGGTTTCATCTGCAATTCTCCACATTTTGTCAACTTTGAACTGAGACCGAGATAATAATTAATCCAATTTAATACGCATAACTGTGTAAATAATTTTTTATTATTTGTAATAATATTTTCCTTGAATAATGTTAGAAAATTGCGGGCTTTTTCTAAAATTATCCACTTTTTTCTTCTTTTCACTTAGTGTGGTAATAATTTAATTCAGTTAACCAACCTAATTGTTTTAACAATTTATTATTATTTCTAACTATTTTCTTTTAGATAATTCATAGAAACTTGCGGTTTTTCTGTAATTTTACAACATTCTTTGGCTTTTTAGTTATGAAAAAATAATAAATAAACAATGGAGAGAATCATTTTGTCACCAATCTCTTTCTTTTTTTCATCCGTTTTTTTTTAAATAAAACAAACATTTGAAATATTCTTCAAATTTTCTTTATGGATCATATTAAATTTAATTTTTTCTTGAATTACTTACTGAAAGTTATTTGCTGAAAGTAGTTATTACTTTTTTCTAACTAAAAAGTCAAATAAGAGCTGAAAATGTCAGAAAATCTCGCAACTTTCTAGTATTAGACTATGAAAAGACAGTTATAAATCATTATAAATTGTTTAAATAATTATGTTTATTACCTTGCATTAATTATTATCTTACTGAATAAGAAGTGGAAAAAATATTATAAATTTAAGAAAAACCGCAAAAATAAATACAAGTTGTGATAAAAATATTTATACGAATTCTGGTTTTATTAAACAGTAATATAAAAAAAACTCGTTACAATAGTTTTAGAAATTACTATTGTTTATTTAAAACAAAATGACTACTCCTTATAATTCTTTTACCGAATATTGATTTTTTTGGAACACAATAATTTATTCTAATGATAATTTTTTCCTAGAGAAAATTGCTATAAACAATAATAAATTATTCAAACAATTTCCATAAAACATGTTATGGCTGATATTCATGTAAATTCGAGAAAAAAATTGTTGCCCACCCTACTGAATACGGCACATTTTTATATTTAAATTTCTATAAATAACAAATATATTTTTAAGGAAATTCTTGTAATTAATTTTCAGAAAAAACTTGTATCCAAGAATTTGTCCTAGGCCAAGTGCAGCAGCTGAACGACTTTGGATTTTTAATATCCTGCAAGCGAAAAAAATGGCAGATTTTTTTATTTTTTGTTTTAAAAGAATCTCTTAAAATTTTAAAGAAGTAATTTCGGATATTCTTTAAAATATAGTTTGTGTTTTTTAATTTTCAAAAATGAATAATAATCTTATTAAATTCAACTTTTTAAGGAAATTAGTAAACATAACAATAATATAAGAAATCCAATGCATTTCAAATATCGTAATAACCGAGATAACCCCTGTCGAAATTTGTGTGATCCGAATTCACAATCTCTTAAAGCAGTTTCGGTTTGATAAATCTGCGGCGAAAACTAAATATATCCACTTTTGTCCGAAAATTAAGGTAATCGCTGCTGTTAAAATGTAATTAAAAATATTATTATGAAAAAGCTTCCTGCTAATTTAAAACAATAAAAAGTAGATTAAAAACAATTTAAATAAATTAAAAAATACTTCTATCAGTTTTATTTGTTATAAAACTATATTTTTATACTCATAAATCCAAAACAGTTTTCGGGCTTATATTTGGCTGACACAATAATATTTGCCGGAGTATACAAAATGTGTATGTTAAGTAAAATCTAACACTAATCTAGTATCTCTTCACTTACATTTTTCTAAAACTTATTCATATTTTAAAAGGGACATATTTAAATCTAACGCAACTTATTATCATATTAGCTCTATTTGCGTAAATAAGCGCAATACAATAGAAAATCGTAAATGTAATAAAATACAATTTCAGTTTTATTCGCATCTTCAAATGAATCAATAAAATCGATGTTATTATATTTCATTCAAATAATGTTTTAATCATAGAAAAATGAATCTTTACTTAAAAATAAAATTACACTCAACTCCTAATAATTTATCATATTTATAAATCTTCTTTATAATAAAACCGCAATCGAACAAATAATTTTTCAGTCAATTTTTAAATAATTTTCTATCAAATGTTCTCTACATTGCATAAATATCTTTCTCTCTCTCCTCATTACACTAATCGGTACAATTTTTTTAAAAATTTGTACAGTTACGATATTGATCACATTTTCTGGTCATTAGAAAATTATCAGCTTATAGTTTGTCAAAATCTGTAAATAAAATTTTGTTTAGGAGAGTCTAAGACTTGCAGCATAGTAAAAGAAGATATTCGGTTTATATTTTGTAAACGTTAATATATGAAAGTATTCGTTTTAGATCGTTCACTATTCTTTATTTGAAAATTAATTGTCCTCGGAAGCCCTCATATCTTGAATCTCCTATTAAAAAAAAAACAAAGAAACAATTAATCGAATAATGTCAATTGCATTCAAATAATGGCAATTGATCAGAAAGGAAAAAAAGTCTTACCCGATTACGGTGCTCTCCGTACTTGGACCAAAAGGTGACCTTACAGGGAGAACTCTGACCAGTTTGTTTATTGAAAACCGAGCATGATGAAAATGGTGGCGAATATAAATGTAGGGAAACAGCGGGATTAACTGTGCTGGAATTTTCCACGCGGTGAAGTCCAATATTATCTGAAACATTTTTTATTAGATAATACATAACTTTCTAGATAAACTCTGGTTGGAAAAACTTTTACAAGAATGTACCACATTTCTATAACTATAATTTTTTTTAAACATGTACTTTTTTTGTTGAAAAATGTACAAAACTTATCAGAAAAATACAATTAAATAAAAATACTCTTGTATAAAAGTAAGAAGGTTAACAATAAAGTTTAAGCTGCAAAAATTAAAAATCTTGTATAAATTTTTATTAATACTTTTTTTACTTTTTTGTAACTGGCGCAATCATATTTTCATGATGTTTTGCGCACTATAAGACAGATAAGTTTGTTATTAGCAGTCAAATACTCGAATATAAATATTTCAGAGTAGTTTGTAAAATTAAAACCGAATTTCTGGTAAATTTTCAATTTAAATATTTAATAGTTAGCTGCAAAATAAAAGCATTTAAACCAGTGATTTGAATTATTTTAAGAAATTCTTAAAAATGTTAAAATTTTAAGAAAATTTAAAAGATTTTAAAGATTTTACGGCACTCAAATAGATTACACTAGAGTCAATTAAGGGATTAAATATTATTTTAAAGGTTTTAAGTGATTTTTTATGGATATATTTATGGATATATTTTTGTAAACTAAAAATAATTTCGCAAAAATAAAAGGATTTCATAGGAAGTATAATACTTTAGAATATTGAAAATGACTCCAAAGAATTTCAGAGAATTTCCAAGATTTACAAATATTTTAAAGGGGTTTTAACAGATTTTATAAGATTTCTGAGAATTTCTGTAATTTTAAAGTATTTTAAAGATTTTCAATTATGTATTTCAATCAATTTTCCTGGATTTTTAAGGATTTCATAGGGTTTCAAATATTTCAAGATATTTAGAAAAATATCATCAGATTTTATAAGATTTCACGGGATTTTAGCTGATTTGATATTTTAAACGATTTTAAGGAATCTATTTATTAGAATTAAGGGATTTCTAATGAATAAAGAATTATTAAAAGATTTTCAAACATGCTGCATAGATTTAAAGAACTTTAATTTTTATATGAGATTTAAAAGGTATTTCAAAAGCTTATCAGACATTTCCAAGCGCTCAAAAAAATGCAAGACATTTTAATAGATTTCAAAGGGTTTTTAACATTTTAGGTTATTTCCAATGACTTCAAGGAATTCTCAAGAGATTAAAAAATTTTGAAGGAATTTCCAAAGAGCCTAATTATTTAGAGTATTTTAAAAAAATGTATGCGGTTTTAGAGAATTCCCTACAATTTCAGAAGGTTTTAAAGGATTTTACAGGAAGTACAAGGCTTTAAGATATCGAAAAAGATTTCACATTATTTTTAAAGAATTTCAACGGATTTAGTCAGATTTCCAAAGATTTCAATGATTTTAAGGCATTTCTAAAGCTTTTCTATAACTGTAATTTTTTCTAAAAGAATATACAAAATTTTAAAACAAAAATTAAATTAAATACAATTAAATAAAAATAGCTAATTTTATCTCGTGTTTTTTTGTAGAAAAGCAAAAAAGTAAATAATATAGTATAAGTTTCTACAGTTCAACAATTCAAGTTCAACAATATTTTTTTTTTTGAAACTGTACTGAAAATTATGTTGGAAATGCTGGTAGTTGATTGTAGAAATGTACAAAATTAAACAAAAAATATAAATGTTCACAAATAATATTTTTAAAATGTGTATGAGCGTTCCAAATTGCAATTTAATATCAATTTTGTAGGATATGTAATATTGTATGACTATCTATAAAAAACCAGTTTAAAAAAATGTTACGATTGTTATCGATTATATTATATTATTATATACGATTATATTATAAAATGTTACAATAATTAATGTTACAGCATGATTCTGAATATTTTCAACATCAAGCAAGTTACAGATGTTAGAAAAATGTAAATTTTTCAATTTGAAAGCCTTAGTATTTTAACAAATGTAAACGTTAAATTGAAGATTTATAAATTATTGTTAATTTTAAAATGATTTCAAATAAATAGATTAATGATTAAACACTCTTGTTTAATTGAAAATCCTACAGAAATATTGTTTTAACCTAAAGTATTCCATTTTATACCACTTGATTTAAAAAAAAAAATTAATTACGAATGGCATTTTTAAAAATATTATTTTAATTGTTCTATTTAACAAATTTTTAATACGTAAGTGCAATTATTGAATTTGATGCACGAATAGCAATTGAACAATCATCAATTTTAAAAAATTTGATTTCGTTTAAGAGATATTTACCAATTTTGAGAAGATCCCAATTTAATTTAAAACTGGCAAATATTTCGAAAAATAAAAAACTAAACTTCGATTTTTGATAATTTCGGAATGAATTTTCAAACATTTTAAGGATCTTTAAAGATTCCAAGAAATTAAAATAAAATTTAAGTTTCCTGCCAAAATTAAAAATAATTTGTTATTTTGTAAAATTAATTTTAAGGGAACATTCAAAAAGATTTTAAGAACTTTTTAAATTAATAAATGACAATTGAAGAATTATCAATATGGAAAGTCATTCTGTAAGTTCAAAACATGCATAATATAATGTTGTTGAAAACATTATTCCTGGAAAATTTTTCAATGATTCTTTTTAAACAAATTTTTAAGAACATATTTAAGAAGATTACAAAAGAAATTTCAATGTTTCTAGCTTAAAATTGCTTTAAATAATATATCTTTGAAAGTTTATAAATTTTTTGATTCATTCTTAAATTCACAACTTCGAAAATGTAAGGGTGACTTTATATTTTTTTAAAGTCTTTTAAATGTACAATATCTGAAAGTAAAAATTTAGAATTTTACAGTTTAACGGCTTTCAATTTAAAAAATTTAAAGCTTTAATTTTCAGAGTATAAAATTTAAAAAAAAAATTCTCCGAGTGCTTCAATTTACAATTTAGTTTATATAACTTTAAAAGAAAAAAATGTTATCATCAAGAGTTGAAATCTTATAATTTCAATGACCACGATCAAAACATTCTCAATTGTTCAATTTTTATTTGCAGGCGATAAATTGTTCTTTTTCGACCTAGGATAACATCATTTTAAATTACATATATGGTGTCCAATCGACTGCCATATATTTGAAGAAAAAAATTCAAAAGTAAGGTTTTTGCTTTTATTATGATTATTCATTATTGTCTTTAATCATTCTACCATTCCTTTAGAGTTTAAACATAGAAACTTTTTTATAATGGCGATCACATATCTTAATGTAGGATGATATAATTGTAATTTATTGTATTTATTTCTAGATTTCCTGTAAAAATAGTTTTAGCTCTCTGTACTTTTTTGGAAAAAATTTTCCACCAAGATATCATACGATTTCATAGAATTTCAAGGATATTTCAAAGAACTTTATAGCACTTCAACGGATGGTAAAGATTTGATGTAATTTTATAATATTTTAAGGGGTATAAAAAGGAATTTTATTAAGAATTAAGGGATTTTGATAGGATTTCCAAAAATTATTATCACAATAGTAATAAATTCTTGATAACGATAGTGTCCGCACAAATCCTAACGAATGCTTGTTTTTCTATAGTGAAATGTAAAAACTGACAACCTCCAAAAATGATTAAATTCAAATTTATTTTTGAAAAAAAACACTATCGTTTTAAGGTTTCAAACAAATGAAATTTTTCAAAATTGTAAATTCAAAATGATAATTTTGAATAGAAATTACAGAAACTTTCAAGGTGATGAAAATTATCAAAATGTATCGTAGGATGTAATACTAAATGACATTCCAAGTGATTGATTAGATTTGATTATTAAACAAAAATGAAATTTCAGTACAAAAAAATCATTAATTATTGTAAATCTTCAAAGTTTAATTATACTTAAAACATTAAAAATTATATGATTTCTAATTGGATGCTTTAAAACTAATTAATCCGAGTCTAATTAAACCGTTCAAAATTAATTTATTTTATTTTGCGAGATATTAACATTCAATAACACAGTCATCACTGTTGCATTAATAATAAAAGCAATAGATTTTATTATATCATATTATATCAATTATTAGAAACGTGCCTATGAATTCCTAAGAAAGTAGTTGAATTTTGAACAAATAATAGTTTAATTTTCAATTAATAGAAATAAGTTTCTATAAAAAAGGCAAATTTAAAACAAAATATGTAAAATTTCAATTACACAGTTGATTTTTTAACTAAAAACGATCAATTCTCAACCGAAAATGGAGCAGTTAAATTTTCAGGTTAAAAAACTAATTATTAGGCAGAATGAAAAAAGAATTTTTAGCAAATTACATAAATAAAGATATATAAAGTTGAATTTATAACCTAAAACCTTTTTTTTGCGCTTTAAAAAATCATTATAGGAAATCCTTAAAGAAATAAATAATGTTGAAGAATTGAAAAAAAAATGGAAACAATAAAAAAACTACAATTGAATAGTTTATTTATTTATTTAACATAGGAATCAACATTATTTCAAGAGGTTTTTACAGGATTTTGCAGATTTCAAGGAATTTCCTAGGATTGCAGAAGATTTAAAGATTTCAAATAAATAAACCAATTTCCACAATTTCTAGATTTGAAGGTTTTTAAACGACTTTCAAGGCATTAAAAAAATTTCAAGGTTTTTTGAAGAATTTTGCAGGATTTTCAATGATTTCACGGGATTTCTAGACATCTAAATACTAAAGAATGAAATTTCAAGGGACTCCTAGCGATAGCAAAGATTTTAATGGATTTAATAAGATTTCAGTATATTTCACGAGATTTAAAGGATTTTATTGCATCTTGAAGGATTTTAAGAAACTTCAAAGACATCTAGGGATTCAAACGGTGTCTTTTATGATAACTTTAATGAATAACTATGATTTAATTTATATTCAAGGTATTTTAAATTATTTTAACTTATTTTAATCCATTTTTGCCATTTCTAAATAAAATATAATTTCTCTAGAACTTCAGAATACAAATTAAATTGAATTTAAAGTGATTTTTACGAATTTCAAAAATTTAAAGATATTATAGTTTTAAAAGAAATTCAAGAAATTAAACCATTTTCAAAGAATTTTAAGGAATTTCTTAGATTTGCCGAAGGTTTTCTAGAGAACTTTAAGGAATAATTTGAATTTATTTTATTTTCAAGGGATTGCAAATTATGTCTACAGAATTCTATTTTAAAGATATTAAGAGGCTTTGAGATTTTTCATCTACAATTTCTGGAGGGATTTTGGTAAATAAATTGAAGTACATTTCAAGGGATTTTCACAGATTTCAACAATTTCAAGATTTTAAGGATTTTTAAAGAATTTCCAGAAATTAAGAAAATTTAAAGGTATATCAAAGACTTTTTTAGGATTTCCAAAGATTTTAAAGGATATTATAGATTTTTAATTATTTTAAAAGATTCCGATGAATTTCAATAAATTAAAAAGATTTTCACGAAACGTCTGAGGATATTAAGATTTCCAAATTTTTAAGGAATTTTACCAAATTTACGGGATTTGAAAAGATCTCCAAGTATTCCAAAGATAATTGATCATTGATTTTATTTTTAATGGATTTAAACGATTTTGACAGATTTTTAACGATTATAAATATTTTAAAGAATTACAAATGATGTTCATTTAATGCAGTTAAATTTCAACCAGTTTTGATGATATCAACGAAAATCACAGTTTCTTGGTATCGCAATTTTATTACAGATTTCCAAAGTTATAGTTAGGTTTTAATTTTTTTATGATTATGGGTCATTCTTATATTAATATGAAGGAGTCTTAGGATAAATCAATTTTTCATACCAAAAATAACAGTATTTTTGAATTTATTTATTAAATTCATTTATAACAATTAAATACATCCATGAACAACCTATATGTATTCTGTAAAACCTCATGTAATTATTTAAGAGGCGAAATTAGTTTCATAAAAAGTGAAGAGTGTCTAAAAATTCAAGAATGATTGAAGGAAATTAAGATTAAAAAGGTCATTTATGAATTTTATATGTTTAAAATCCTATGTGGTTAGTTAAATCGCACAATAATAAATATTTAATCAAAGTCGCTAGTTTACGCAATAGAAAAAGGACATATATAACAAACAAATTTTAATCTAGTGTCTTTTGTAAAAAATCCAATTTTGACAAAAAAGGACTCTTTCCAAACGACTTCGCGAAGATTTGTTTTATCGAATAAATAGTCATAAAACAATATAACTCGTCGATCTGGAAAAATATCCTAACGTGTGCACATTTATGAGATCAACGACTTTAAATTAAAAATTTTTATCGTAATATTTTTTTTAATATCAATAAAAAATCGGGTTTTCATGGAAATCTTCGCAATGATACGAAGGAATGGTTAAAGACAATTTTGGATAATTTGGAAATTTAAAACATGCAAAGAAATAATAAAAAGAAATCTGTGTTTAAGAAAATAATATTCTAAATCTGAGAATATTTTGTCGGATGTTAAAAAGTAACATTTTTAATAAGTAAGTCTATAATTAAATTCGTGATACATTTGCACCATATTAATGTAAAAAAGAGTTCACGTAGCTTAGTGTTCGGTAGATGATAAAATGTTTAAAAATGAATGGGCAATCAGAATTGGATAAGAATTATCCTTCTTCTTACAATTCAATGATTAAACAAGTCTTGAATAAATTTGTCAGAACCGAAGAATTATTGAACCATTAATTAATTTTGTTATTTTGCTCATTCATTTTACTCTCATTTGAATGTTAATTGTTGTTAATTTTTAAGTTCCAAGTTCTTGATTTTAATGTCAGGAGCAAATAATAAAATAATCAAATTAAATAACAAATTTGACGAAACCTACTATCATCACGTATCGTTACCATCAGTCAATGTAGATACAATTCCACCAACCATGAAAATAGAAATCAACACTATCGATAAAGTTAAGTCTTCAAATAACAAAAAATACTTAGTGTCGTTTTTAAACACGGAGGAAAATAAATTTTAATAAATTTGAAAATTAATTTTGCAATAAAAAAATAACTTACCATTGATATAAGCAACATCATTGAGTCCAAAGGTAGTTTTCCCAATCACTCGAAGTTCTTGTGGCGCTTCGGAACAATCTCCATCTTTTTTCCTTGCTGGCCATGCATAAGTCGTCTGAACGAAGAAAAATTTTAATGATGAACTGATTTAAAATATAGCATAAGAAGGATCTATAAACCGATGCACAATGGAGCAAAAAGAACTTCCAGCGACAAAATGAATTTGAGAAGACAATTATTATCCAAATTCAACTTTTTTAAAAATTGAAGCTAAGAAAATTTCGCATCGAACTGCCATGGCCGATTTTAACATTTTTGTTTATTTGTTTGTTCATTTATTAAAATTTTTTTTTTAATAGCTTTTGAAGTATACGGGCTTTTAAAACATGGTTTGATTCAAACAAAAATATCTAAAAATCCGAAAGAACTCACCCAAAAAAGATGCCAAATAGCAATTAAATGTTAAAAAATGTATTGAATTTGTTATAAACAAACTAGTGAATGAAAATGGTTTCGTGGGAATTGGCGGTGATTCGTCACTTGATTAGGCCACCAAATAAAAATTAGTAATTGTTTAAACTACCTTAATTAACAAATGCACTATTTGGCTGTTTCTGGAGTGACAAACTTGATTTTTTCGATGAAATTAACTGTAAATAACTTACTTCTAAATTCGTAAGAACATTTTGATGACATTAAACAATTTATTATTTTAAACAAGAATTGTTTAGACAAATTCTTATCATTTTATGTGTTTATGAATAAAATACCGCTTTTTTCACGGAAGTAACAGCCAGTTATTTAGCAATGACTTTTTGCTATAAATCGATAACATTTGATCATTTTTCAACCAAACTTAATTAACAAATGCATTATTTGCCTATTTTCCAGCACTTAAATTGTTGTTTTTTGTGTGTAAATAACACATTTTTTAACCGAAAAAGAAAATCAAGTAGTAATTGAGCTTCTTTAATAAATCATTATTTTTTATCAACTTATGGCAAGGGATTATTGCCAAGTAATTTTAATTATACTTTAAAAGAAAGAAATTTTAGTTTGCAAGTGCATTAGACGAGAAAAGTCTGTCTACTGCATTCTTGATAAAAATAAAAATAGTGGTACGCTATCTATCAAAAAACCTTTAAATAGTGTGTTAACAGTTGATTACATACAGAATTAACCAGTTTCAATTCTGAAAAAACCAAATATTGCATTTGTTAATTAAGTTTGGTTAAAAAATTACCAAATATTGTCGATTCATAGCAAAAAGTCATTGCTAAATAACTGGCTGTTAATTCTGTGAAAAAATCGGTATTTTATTCATAAATACTTAATATGATATAAATATGTTTAAACAATTGTTGTTTGCTATAATAAATTGTTTAGTGTCATCAAAATGTTCCTAAAAACTAATAAATTAGTTATTTACAGTAATTGCATCGAAAAAATAAAATTTGTACTTCCAAAAACAGGCAAATAGCGCATTAGTTAATTAAGGTAGTTTAAACAATTATTCACTTTTACTCTGTGACTATATGATACTTAGGTTATATTTCCAACAAATATACAATCGATTTCATGGTTTATAAAAATTGCTTTTAAAATAACAAATTATTTACTGACTTTCATTATTTCAACTAAAAAACTCTTTTTGTCCATAAACTGTTCAAATTTAGTGCGAATCAAGTGTCGATTCGACGCCAATCCCCACAAAACCATTTTCATTCACATATTTGTTTATAAAAAATTCAATAAATTGTTACCGTTTAATTTCTATTGGAAATTTTTTTTTAGTAGTCGCTTTCAGTTTCCTAGGTATTTTTGATTGAATCAAACCTTTTTTTTAAACCTGTATACTTCAAAAGTCCATATTTTTTTTTGTTATTAAATAAACAAAAGAATAAACGGACATTTTTTTAACCCCACTGTGCGACGCCTCCTTTCCATAGACTCGCTGTAACGCTGTATAGCTTCAGGACTTAGCAGTACAGCAACCAAACGTACAGAGAGCCGTACATCGTCTAAAGGTGCCGCACAAGAAAATACGTGTACATTAGGCTGGAAATGGCTCCCGAACGATCTTTCCCACAGTGGGGTATTTTGGATTTGTTCGTGCAAATAATCGACGACTCGTCAGTAGTTCAAAAAAATGTCAACCAATGTCGGCAGTCGTCGGCCGATTTTTAGGCTATTCAGATGTCAGTAATATTTAGTCATTCGGACAAACAATGCTTCGTCTTTTTTTCTTACAGTTTTTATGATTATTTTAATAAACACTGTAAGAAAAAAAGGTTTAAAATTCTATAAAATACTCTTTTGTTGATTTCTTCATAATAAACGCTTTTCGGTTAAATAATTTGAAAATTAAAGTATTAACGTTATGAACGTTTATTAACTATTATTTAGAACTTTTATTGCAAAAACAGAATGAGAATAGAAAGGTTTGCACTTGAAATGGTTGAAAACATAAATAGCAATGAGCATGAAGCATTGTTTGTACGAATTACCAAATATTACTGACATCTGAATAGCCTAAAAATCGGCCGACGACTGCCAACGTTGATCGACGTTTTTTTTGACGTACTAACGATTCAAACCGTAATAATGGCGTATCTCTCCGACATTAAATTTATTCACGAGCATTTAAAAAAAATTCAATTCGGTTGAAAATGACCGCCACGCGAGAAGCAGAAGTTTGAAACGTTGCCAACATTGATGTGTTTACGGAGAGAGTGTAGTGTTTAACATTGTCAAAAAAGAAGCCGGTATTGAAAGCTGTTTTGGAAAGTAATTTTTTTTAATATTTCGAATATCTCTGACAAGCTTCGTAGTTATTTATGTGTATTTTGTAATTAACATAATTTAAATAAATATATTTATGTATGTATATATAATTAAATAATATAATAAATAAAATTGGCAACGTCGCAAACTTCTGCTTCTAGAACGGCAATCACGATTGGTAGCGCTCTGTGTGTACACGAACAGCTCGTGCGTGAGCCGTTTTTAGCATACTGCACACGTGGTTATTTGTGCGAACACCTTAAACACGACATGGAGCGGTATGAAACGAAACTAGAAACACCATACGTAGATGCAAGCACACAACATGCAGGGGTGTAGCTTGTAAATGGTATAATATACAACATTTCCCCTCAAGCGCAACATATGTAACTTTATTTATTCCACTGATCTACTTTTTGTTGACAAATGATTTATTCTGAACTGAGCCAAACAACCTTGCTGAAATGCCTCTCTTACGAAGTGATGTCAGATGTAAATATGTTTGCTTCCCATTTCTTTCAGGAAACTTTGTAGATGTTCCTCCTCTTTTGCAATTTCTGTCAGTCCAATGTATTCGGCCTCTGTACTAGATAACGCCACAGTAAGTTGCTTTTTAGGTTTCCAGATAACAGCACCATGTGCGAGTAAAAAGACAAATCCGCTATATGTCCATTCGGATTCGACCCACCCTTCTAGTTTCTTTGAAATCGTCTTGTATTTTAATCCTAGCTTCGAAGTTGCATGAAGGTATCGAAGAATCCTTTTAGCTGCATTCCAGTTATTCTTCCCATTTAAATTTTTGAACTGGCTTAGATAATTAACTGCAAGGGTTAAGTCAGGTCTTGTAGCTACAGATAGATACATAAGACTTCCGGTAAAGTCCCTAAAAGGATAACTTACATCCTCTTTTGATGATTCCTCGAGTTTCTTCAATTTTGCTCCCAGATCCACAGGTGTTAGAGCGGATTTTGAGTTCTCCATTCCAAATTTCTTAAGAATTTATTTAATATATGCAGTTTCCGATATTTACCATGAATCATTTCCTTGTTGAAATGTCATTCCCAAGAAGTAGTTAACCTTTCAAAGATCGTTTATTTAAAAATTTTCCCCAAATTTTTCTTTGAAGTTTAACAGCCAGCTGGAGCTATTTGAAAACAATAATATATTATGGACATAAATGGCAATGATTTATATTTCATCTCAAGATTTTCCCATGTAGATGAAAGCTTCTGCATTTAGTGGTTCTTATCCAAGGACACGAAGTTCCTTATATTGTTTCACACACCACTGTGTACTAGCTTGCTTCATACCATAAAAAGGCCTTCTTCATCAAATAAACTTGGTTGCCATTTTGAATCCTTTGTACGATATAGAAGCGCTTCTCCTTGAAACCACTTCTCCGTTCTTCAATTTTTCCTTTTAAGATTATTGCAGGAAACATTTCTTCAAATGATTTCAGAATCTTCATATAAATCCCCTCTTCTATGTCGCCGTTCAAAAAGGCAGCTGTCACGTCAAGCTGATGAACAATGAAATCATTTTCTACAGCAAGAGCCAGCAGCAATATGACATTCTCAAGACGAACAACTAGGGCGTCACTTATTACGAAGCACAATTCTGGACCCAATTACACTTCCGTCCTCTGGACTATTCACCAACTCTTAAAATTTATTTATGTTCAGTGCTCGAAATTCTTCATGAATTGCGCGCTTGCAGTCTGTGCCTTCGTTTCTACTGAATGTCTCCTTTAATGGAATATCTGGTCTTTTCGAATGCCTAGAAATCCTCTTTGTTTTCGGAATTTTCACCTCCAAATTTACCCAGTTCTTGCCCTTAGAACTTTGAATGCAGTCCTTTTTCGCCAAAACATTTTCAGAGAAGAAATCCTTAAATTCTCGCTTCGGCAGAAAATCGTTGATAAACTAAACATGTCTCGTTATTTGGACCTTCTTGTCATTAGTCAGAAGGCAGACTCTGTAATCTTTAGACTCTTCAGAGTATCCTAAAAATATACACTTACGTGCTTGGGCCTAGAATTTTTCCTTTCCAGGTGATTTATCCAGTGAGGATCCTTTACATCCAAAACTTTTCAGATGACAAATTAGGACTTACTCCAGTCCATTCTTTAAAAGGTTTTCCTTTATTCAGAATTCTGGAAGGGCATCTATTTGTCAAGTGGTTTGCAGTCGACATCGCTTCAGCCCAAAACGATGATGGCAGGTTAGACGAGATTAAGAGACACCTGGTGAATCTTCTGATAATACCACAATATTCGAGGTATTGGTCTAAATTGCGATTTCGATACTCTTTACCCTTGTTGGATTGCATACACTTTACAAGGATTCCTGTCTATTTCTCTGCTATTATTTGATAGCTCTTGAATGCTACCGGAAGCTCAATCTTCGATTTAAGGAACTTGACCACGCACCAATGTGTTGCGTCATCAACAAACTCAGGAAGTATTTCGCGCCACTAAGAGATTGCGTTCGCATCGGCCCGCACAAATCCGTATGTATTAATTCAAACAGCGAGGTCTTTCATAACGAGCTTTTCGAAAAGGGCATTTGGGCTAACCTCCCCACTACAGAGGTTTCACACACTCCGAGTTTCTCGTTCTCTGACCACTTTATTCCATGCTTTTTCATTAGCAACTTCACTTTTTTCTGATTAGAATGCCCTAAACGTCCAATGCCATAATGCCAATTTTTTAGTGTTATCACTCTCAGATACAACCCTCGCGACTTCACAAATCACAGCTTGCCAAGATGTCGTCCGAGTTTTCCAGTTTTTCGAATTTCTGGCATCGCTCTCTTCAAAGATCTTTATTTTCAGATCTTCCTCACTTAATAGGACATCTCGCGTCTCGATTGCACCTCGAAAGTGCACGATGCTGTACGAAAACTGTAATAAAGCATGATGGTGAGCTGGTCTTGGTTAATGACTACTTCCATTGGTAGTCTCACAGACCATGATCTGCTTTGATTCAGATGGTTGAATAGCTAGTAACTAGTTTGCGTTTGCTTTTCTGACCGCGACTTCCTGTGCGTGTGCTGCAGCATTCAAAGCAAGATTTAAATCTCCTCGGTTGATCTCCGGTTTCACCTTTTCGCCACTGACATACTACCAAGCATCATTATTTACTAGTAATTCCTTTATTTGTTGTGTCCACGTATTGAAGTCATCCTTTCCTAGGGCTTCGATACGCTTCCCCTCGAACGGAACAAGACTACTTTCACCACATTTTCGTTTAAGTTATTTTCAATCCCGATCGCGAACGCAATCACGTGGGCCCATAACCTGTCTGATTCTATGATTTTCAAAAGACTAACAAAAATCACATACGCAGATGGTAGCATATAACAAACAGGAGGATATCTTGCAACAATTATTGAAAAGATTTTTTTTATAATTTACCTCGCATAATTCCCCTTGAAGGATTTTCATCACGCAATGAGCATCAGCATGATCATGAATCGCTGATCCATGTCCTTCTCCCCAACAAAGTGCAATTAGATTGAATCTTCCATTTCCCTCGTCTACCAGATTTCTGGTGTATCTAATACATTCAAATAAAATTATTATTTTTTTACGTTTCAAACGTATATATAAAGGGCACTCAAAAAATAAGGAGGTCCAAATTTCAACTTGAATTTTTTATGGGGAAGAGAGACATAATGAGCCACGTGTAAGGATTAATAAAATACTCTATAACATAAAATAATATAAAGAAGTAATATGTAAAAGAAATAATAAAATAAATATGGTTCCAATACCGGGAATCGAACCCAGGCCTCCTGTGTGAGAGCCAGGTTTTGTAAAATAATCCTAAAATGTCATAACATAATAATGTCCTATAACATAAATATAAAATAATAATAATAAGAATAATATTAAGTAATAATCATAAAGATGTAGCTCATTAAAATGAGTAGTTTTTGTTCTTAAGTATGTTTTCGAAATAGAAAGTTGTTGACAGAAGTGTTAATCTATTCCACGTACTCGAAGGTCTTTTATATATCCTTAAAAACCAATTTTTTAAAAAGAATAATTTTATATGTTTTTATAAATTTCTTTTGAGGATTAATGAATAATTTAAATTTGTATTAAAGACGTTTTAGTTAGGTTATTTCGATTAGGTTATTTTCCCTTTTTTCTGTTTTTGTAGAACTAAAAATTAAAACTAAAAATTCATTTCTTCGGATAAAAAGTCTACTTTTAAATTTCAGGTTAAAGATTCACCTTTATCCTAAAAGGCATAATTTGGTTTAAATTTAAGTTATTTGATCAAAAACTGAATAACTTCTTAAAAAAGTCATTCTCTTAAAATTTTTTGAAAAAAACTCGACAATTGGTTGAACATTCGTCCTTTTGGCGTGAAAATTTAACTATTTGTTGAGAAGCGTAAATATAAATTGCACTTTTTTCATAGAACATTTAAAACCAAAAATTTTTGGCCCTGAAGGAAGTTTGAGGTTTTTAATTTATCAACTTTAAGAAATAAAAGGAAGCTTAATTTTTTATTGGTAAAAATATTAATTGGTAAAAAAGGCTTGCATTCTTTTAATAACGGAAACGGTAACGCGTTAATTATTTGATAAAATAATGACAACCTTAACTAGTCACAATTTTTGGGCAAGTGTAATGTCAAGAAACGTACGTTAATGTATTTAAATATCCAAATTTGTTAATGGTATTTTTAATTAAAACAAAGTTTTTAGAATTCGGAGCATATCTTATGCTTTCCATTAAGGTAGATATTTTATACATTCAAAAACTAAAAGAAATCCTTCTATTGAAAGTTTTTCATTGTTTCCATATGCCTTATTATAATTTTTTTTCCTTTAGATAATACTTGCAAATCCTAAAAATGGCCAAATATAGAAAAGAATTAAAAAAATTTCTTATTTAAAAAGTACTTTCCAAGTCTTAAAAGATTTCCGATAATTTTATCAATATATTTGTTTTAATTTATACATATAATATATAATAATTTAATGTATAATACATTTGTTTGTTTTTGTGTTTGATTCCTTTGAAACTAGATATGGTGCAGTCACAGTCCACATCTTCTGAGTTTACGTGTTTTTATAACCAATTGAAAAAAAAAATTGTTCGTTAAGAAAAATGGAAAAAAAACGAGTTCA
>NC_046662.1:63210518-63214663 GCF_010883055.1 Belonocnema kinseyi | reverse complement strand
GTATTCACCAGATTTAGCCCCCAGTGACTTTTTCTTATTTCCAAACTTGAAAAAATGGCTCGGTGGACAGAGATTTCCAGACAACGAAGACGTCATTGCACTATTTATGTTCAGTGGCATAAATTTCCTCTAACTTTAAAAATTAAACTTATTAACACATACACATTCTTTCGATTTAAAACAAATTCTTATTTTTGTCTGGAATTATTTTCTAACCTTTCTTCACAAAAACAACAAAAATTATAAAAAACGAAAGTCCAAAATTTTTTTAAATCCAAAATTGTTTTTCTCAAACCTAGTTTTTAAAGATTTTTTGAGCCGGTTATGAGAGTGAATTATGAGAGTGAATTAGCGTCACTCAAACTATTAACTCTTTATGATTTCAACAAAAAATGTAGTATGCAAAAAAGTTGTATTTTTATAATGCACACAATTTTTCTATGAAATATTTTTACGTAAAAGCAGTCTATTTCTTCGAAATGCATAATATTTAAGTTATAGTTTATTTTCAAATAGAATAATATAAAATCACCGTGATTTTTATTTTAAGTTGATTTTATCGAAAAATAATTATTTCAACCAAAAATATTGTACACGAAAAAGTTGTATTATTATAAAATACATCATTTCTCTGTAAAATATTTTGACACAAAACCAAATATTTTTCTAAATAAATTAAGAAAACCATGAAAATAGAGGTCCTTTCAAAAACCCACTGGACCATAATAACTAAGTGTATGTGAAAATAGTAAAGTTCCCGAAAATTAGCATTTTTAGCCCCATAAATAAATAATAAATATATTATAAATAAATAGAGAAAAACATAACGCTCGCTAAAATCATCTTAATCCAGTTTTATTTAGTATAATATATCTTATAACTGCTTGTACAAAAGCAACATTGCTAGCCGAAATTCACGGAAAAGTCAAATTTCAAAAATAACTTCACGTAAAGTTCTGATTCGAAAACTCTAATATTTATTTTTTTGGGCTCCTACTGCTACGAAAAAATCGGCATTCAAGTCACTGAGTTACTATAAGGAAGTAAAAAAAATAAATAAATAAAAATAACTTATGAAATCTCCTTTTTAGAACGAAAAACTCTTTTTATTTTTTAGATCTAAGAACCTCTAGATAAAAATTATTAAATATGAAAAATAAGTGTAACCAACCGTTTAATTATGGCTAACAAGTTTATGACCTCAAGATAATTTTTAATTTGATATTTTTTCAGATCGAAAGTACATTCACACTGACATTTGACCAAAATCCGGATTCTTATGCGTCATAATAATTGTCAATTCATTCTCAAAGAAAACAAAAAGATAAACAATCAATTTGTATTGAACAATAATTTCATAATAACATATCGTAAACTATACATAAATTTTTCTTTAAATATCATAAGACAGTTGATAACAAAAATACCGAATTTATACTTGAATTAACCCAAAATATTCCTTATCTTCAGAATCAGTGATTTCTGCAAAAGATTGAAACTATATTTTTGATGTTTACCTTATCTTCATTTAGATACGATTGGCGTAATTAAAAATTGAGAAATACTTCATTACGTAGGAATTTCTTGTTAAGATATTTGTGTACTGTTTATTTAGTTGGTTCTACCCAGTTATATCCAGTACAGATTTTCAGTTATAGATAAAGTTAATTCTGAAAGAAAGTTTCTGTTTTAAATTTTTATTAGCGCTACTTTATGTCAAAACGAAATTTCCTGAAATAATCCACAAAATTATATCGATTATTATAATAATTATTATGAATTCGAACTTCAAAAAAATCTAACAAATACGGACATCTTTCTCCTCCCTTTATTCAAAATTGTTTTCAATTTAATTTGATAAACTTCTAAAATAATACAGAAAACATCGGAAACAAACATAATATTTTAACACACTTCAAAGCCCAAAATGCTCTTAACAGAGAAAATAGCATGATTTTTCTCAAAACTAGGGGAATAAATTCTTTTATGGGTATCATATTGAATTTAATACAAACGCTTAAGATTTCAGGATGAAATAAATCTCAGTTTTTAACAAAAGAGATGAATTTTTTTACCAGATAGTCAAATTTTTAAGCCCAAAGGACGATTTTTTTAGAATAGAGTTAATTTTCAATAAAAAAGATAATTTTAAGTAAAATATGAAGGAATTTCACCAAAAATATAAATTTTCAGCAAAAAATGTAATAGTTGACATTTTAACAAAAAAAAAATAGTTAAATTTTTAATAAAAACGAGATGAATTCAACTAAAAAGAGGAAATATCATCAAAATATTTTTATTCTTAAACAATACAGAATATTATTCAAATGAAATGTTGCCTTTTGCCCATAAAAGGATGAGTTTTCAACCAGGAGGATTAATTTTTAATTCGAAAAGACGAACTTTCAACAAAAGAGTGGAATTTTCAACTAGGGAACATTTTTCGGCGATGAAAGAAATTAAACTTTAACAAAATAATTGTTTTTATTTTTAAACCAAAAGGCCAATTTTTCAGAAAGCAGTTGAATCTTTAACCAGAAAATGTGAATTTTCATCCAAAAAGTTACTTTTAAACAAAACAGTTGAATTTTAAAACCAAATAGTTGAATTTTTTTACTACAAACGATCAATTTTCAAATAATAATGAAATAGTCAAATTTTCAGTTAAAAATAGTACTTTCCAACCAAAAAAAGAACGAATAAAAAAAAGTTGAATATTTAAACAATAAAATGAATATTAAAGAAAGTAGTTTCACTTTAAACCAATTATTTGAATTTTAACTAAAAACGATCAATACTAGAATAATTAGATCTTCAATTGAAAACAATAGTTTTTAACCAAGAAAAAGCTCATTTTCAACAAAACTGTTCCATTTTCAAACAGGAAAATATATTTTTACAAAAGATTTCGATTTTCCACTTAATTGTTGTTGAATTCTCAACTAAAAACTAAATATTATTATCCGATAATGATGAAGTAAACTTTCAGTAAAAACAATTAATTTTCAACCATAAAAGAACGACTTTTCAATAAAAGAGATTAACTTTTAACCCGGAAAGATTTTCCAGTTAAGAGATCAATTTTTTTAAAAGATGTTATTTAATTTTGAAAATATAAAGGAAAATTCTTCACAAAAAGTTTAATTTTCAACCCAAAAATATGAATTTTGAACCAAAAAGTGAATAATTTTTACTCAAAAATTAAATAGTTAAATTTTCAGTTAAAGAATTTTTTTTCAAATAAAAATTTTGTTCAACAAAGCAGTTTAATTTTTAATTAATGAGATTGATCTTCGTTCATAAAAATAAATTTTTAACAAATTAGTTTAAATTTTTATTTAAAAAAAATTAATTTTCACCAAAAAAATAAAGAATTCTCAATAAAAGAGTTTAATTTTCTAGCTGAGAAAATTGTTTAATTAAGACATAAAAAATGTTTTAAACCAAGCTATTCAGTTTTAAAAACAGAAAGGCAAATTCTCTAGAAGACAGTTGAATATTCAACTAAAAAATATGAATTTTTAACAAAAAAGTTCATTTTTAGCCGAACATTTGAATTTTCAAGTCATTTAGTTGAATTTGAAACTAAACGCGAATAATTTTTAAATAAAATGATTTAGTACAATTTTCAGTGAAATCAATTGCTAATAAGAAGAGATCTATTTTAAGTTCAAAAAAATAAATATTAACAAAATAGTTGAATTTTTGAACAAAGAGGTAGATCCTTCACTATAATGTAACTTTTTAACAAATTAATGCAAATATAAACCAATTAGTCAAATTTTCAACCAAATTGCTAGTTTTTAACCAAAATGGATTAATTTTGAACTAATAATAGAATAGTTGAATTCTGAGTAAACAATTAATTGTGAATAAAAAAAAAGAATGAATTTTCAACAAAACAGTTCGAATATTTGAAAAAGTATTTTCAAATTGGAAGTTTCTTAAAAGCAAGGGAAAAGGGAATTACGAGGGTAGTTCAATAAGTCCTTAGAATGACCAACAGATGGCGCGCGAATCGCTCCAAATCATCTGTTTTCAGCCAGCACTACTCCCGACTAGATATATGGTGCAGTCACAGTCCACATCTTCTGAGTTTACGTGTTTTTATAACCAATTGAAAAAAAAAATTGTTCGTTAAGAAA
>NC_046662.1:63200622-63210418 GCF_010883055.1 Belonocnema kinseyi | reverse complement strand
GTATAGAGCTTCAAGGAGATTATGTTGAAAAATAAAAAAAAATTTACCCAAAAAAAATTGTTTTTATACTTCATTCTAAGGACTTATTAAACTACCCTCGTACTTTAGAAAAAACTGGCAAGGATTGGAACAGGAGAAAGCACGTATTAAGTTGCTTTACTTTTCAAACAAAATAACAAATTTTCATTTTTTCAAGCTTTTAAAAACAATTTTATTTACATTCGCATGTTCTATCTTTGATGTTTTCATTCTGAGTTAAACACCTTATCCTCCCTTTTTATGTCAGAAGCTGTCACAAACTTACAATAGGGCGGCCCCTATTCGAGTAAGCCCGATTTAAGCACTGCTTAACTTCGGTGATCAAACAAGAAGCTTTACATAATTTCATATTGCCCAGTTGATAAATTAAATCTTGGCTTTCGATTGATATGAAATTACATAATTCATTCATGATTTTTTACTATTATTAATTTTCCCTTAATTTTCACAGCGTTCACACAAATTAGAAAAATATATTCATGAATTTAAATGATATAATTAGTGATTTGAAGGATGTATCCAGTCTGGTCAAGAAATCCTTATCGTCAGGGTGAAAAACATTCTGTTTTATGTTTTTGAATAACAAATCGTTAAAAGTACAACTCTGCTTGGAATTATCAAGTCTGTAATACAATCAGAAACATACTCGTACACTGGCAAATATGACAAGGTCTCGTTTCTTATGTGTGAAATGTGATCAGATTTTTATTATCAAGAAGCCTTGATTTCATGCTCAGGCTCAGAAATAATCAAATTAACGACTATTTCCATGTAAAATGGGGTGCATTATATCTCGATTGAATTGCTTAAGGAAAAAACGAAGATATATGGTTCTATTTTCCAAAAGAGAACATTGTCTCTTGTTTATTTCGTATTGAATTATTGTTCATTTTCTAATTTGTTATTGAGGACATTGATAACCTGCTTGAACTTCATGACATTTGTTCTATTCAGTTTCAACATATCCATAAATGAAAATGTGGAATAATTTATTTTTCTAATTTTCCAGGAACTTTACTCGGAGATCTGCGAACTGATGAAACAACGCACTTTGATTATGCAATCAAGAAATAATTTATATTTTACAGCCTGGTCGAATAAAACCTAATTTGCTTAACCGAGTTACATATTTTTTATGTAAATATGAAAAATATATGACACCATTAGGTCTAATGAAGAGTGCCCGATTTTTTATCTTACTTTTAGATCATTATCAGTACTATGTACGAAATTTTCATTTGTATTTTTACAATAATTATAATAAATTTTCATTTTTTGTATTTTTAACTTTAATCTGATTTCGATCAATATTTAGGTTTATAGTTATTTTGGATATTTTAAACGTAAACTCTTAATTGACGTCGATATTTGTTGTTTAAGTCTGTCAATCATGAATGGATTGAGGAGAAATTAATGTATTGTGTTTCGTCACGCATAATTAACAATAAGTTTGATATGACTTGAACGCAAAGTTTTATCTCAAAGAATACGCAAGCGAAACGTTATTCGTTATCATTATAATTAGATAATAATGCAAGTAGAATTTTCCTAAAT
Organism: Belonocnema kinseyi; assembly: GCF_010883055.1. Lineage (NCBI taxonomy): Eukaryota > Metazoa > Arthropoda > Insecta > Hymenoptera > Cynipidae > Belonocnema > Belonocnema kinseyi. The sequence continues at coordinate 63,208,825 of NC_046662.1, read as the reverse complement.
TATACTTATTAATTAATTTTTCAATATTAGCAGACATTGCAAAAATACAGAATGAATTTTTCATTTCTATCTGAAAGTATAAAAGTTCAATTTTTATTTCTTGTATTCTTTCTTTAATATTGAAAACAAAAGAATGTTGTTCCGTAAATACCATCAAAGAGATTATTTTTCATATGTGCACTCATTGAACATTTTTGTCGGCATAACGGAAATTCTCGTAACGGTGATTTTAGTAATGAAATCTTTTTCGAGACTTCAATAAACTTAAGTAAATTTGGCCACTTTAAAAGAATGTGTCTATTCGTTTTTATGAATAATAAATCTTATACATACAACTTTAAATTTCTGAAATACCAAAAATAAAATTAGGACATAGATTTAGATTTTCAAACTATGAGTAACAATGTAATTGTCGAAATAGAATAATTTTGTAATTTTAAGTTCATTTGAAATTAAGAACAGCATTATCCGTATATCAGACAATTATTTTCTTTGGTATTTCAAAGACTTTCATCTTTATTAATGATGCATGGAATTCAAAATTTTTATCATGAGATATAATTTTAGTTTTATGTGAATAATTAAATTTGGATAAAATTAGTTAAATATTTTCTAAAGCAACTGCGACACATATTTTCTCCAAGTAATACCAAATCATTGTCGCAATTTGTGCAACACTGTTTTGTACTTCACAACAACTTTTGGTCTAAAAAAGAACTCCAGTTGAAAATATTTGTACTTTGACGTTTTGTTTGTGCAATGATAGAGTAAAACTCTTAGACGGAAAAAAGTAAGAAATCTTAAGTTTGAGGAATAAGAAGAACCTTGATATATTGTAATCAAGTACATTTTCTTGAGCCAAGAAAATATTAATATTTACAAATGTTCTTTTGGGTTTTCTCGTTCAGAATTTATTTCTTTAGATATTTTTCCTATAAAATGTAGTTGCCCATTGGTAGTTTAAGTTAAAAAAATTATATTTTCAATTTGTGTAAAATTGTCGGTATAAAGATAACTGAAAAGGGGTTAACAAATTTTATTTAATATAACTTCGTGCAGAGTTTTACAGGTATTAATTGTAAAATGTCTTTTTTAGGGTTTCCTTCGTTGATAAATATATAAAAATATACAGCCGCGTACATGATATTCAAATTTATTTATCATTTCTTTATAAGTTACGATAAAATAATTTCTTAAAAATAAGAAGAATATTCTTTTACATTTCTTATTTTTGAAAAAAAATTATTATTGTTTAGAGAGTACCAGGTTGTCAAACATGATTAAGTATCGTATAGATTTCGTGTTCTTCCGAGTTACGTTTATAAATCTGTGTAATGAATCAGTTAACAAATAATAAAAATAAATAGATTCCTTTTATATAGTTTGCTTTTAAAGTTACATAAAAAGAATCTTGAGAAAATTCAGAAAGATATTGGAACCTTTTAGATAAGTCAAAAAAAAATATATCTAAAGAAGATAAAAAAAAAGTTTTTTCATCATACAGAATATCAACAAATTGCCGCAAAAGTTTCGAGTCACCTTACAAAGTATTTAAAAATATTATCTTTAAAAATAATTTTTTTAGATAAAAAATCATTGAGAATTTGTCAAGGAATCTTAAGAAAAGTCATTTGTTATCTTTAAACCTTTCCAAATTATTAAAAAGATTATTTTAAATCTTTAAAAATCTACATGAAAAAAATTGGAAATCCTTACGAGTTTTAAATTATTTCTGAATTCTTTCAAAACTTTTAAATATTTCTTTAAGTAAATCGAATTTCTCTTCGAGTTGGCATTCTTGTACAATTTTTAATTTTAACTTTAAAGTTTTTTATATTTTTTTCCTTCAAAAATCAGGGAATGCATTTGAAAATTTCTGACATCTTTTATAATTTGCTCTTAAAATTTTTTTTCCAATAAAAAATTATTTGAAATTTACTCATACATCTTAAGAAACTTTTTTATTCAATTGAAATCTTTCAACATTCTGAACGAATTTTTTCCAAATATTCTAAATTTTACATTGTCTATTTATTTCTTAAATCTCGAGAATTTTTAAAGTATTTTTGAATCATTTCAAAACTCTAAATATATTTTAAACTTACTCGAATTATTACTAAAATGTTGTAATCTTCCGAAATTCAACAATTTTGCTTTTAAATCTTTTAAATTCTTTTTTGAAATTGTAGGCAATCATTTGAAATGGTTTTTCAAACTTTCTCCTAGAAATTATCATTGAAAATAAAAAAAAATTAATTCAATTTGCATATTGAGAATAAATACTCATTCTCGTGAAACATTACAAAAATAAAAAAATTAATTTTTTTAAATATTTCAAAAGCTTCATTTAAAAAGTTTGAAATCTTCACAAGTTCTAAATCATACTTGATTTTTTAAACTTCTAAATATCTCTTAAACAGATTCCAATTTTGTCTAAAATGTTGTAAAATTTTTTAATTGATAAATTTGCTTGCAATCATTTGCATTTTATTTCGAAATTTCAAAGGAACGTTCGAAATATTTTAGAACGTTTTTTAATTTTTAGAATTTATTTTTCAAAATAAAAAAGCATTTTAAATTTTCCTATGAATCTTAAGAAACTCCTAATATCCGCTTGAAACCTTTTAATGTTATCAAACTTCTGAATATATTCTGAAATAATTAAATTTTTGTTTATTTTAAAAGCCTTTGCGAAATATTACGAAATTTTACAGCTTAGAATTAACCTTTTGAATTAAAACCTAAACCATTTAAAACATTCCGAAAAATCGTATTGGTGATACTGGTATTTTTTAAAAATGTTTCTCATTTATCTAAGACTGTGAAAAAGTTGATAAATTAATTTTAGTATCAAAATCTTAAGAACAGAATAATTTCCCAATATTCAAAAATCCTTTACAATCAAAATTTTTGCTTTTATCAATAATGTTTAGAAACGTTTATAAATCAGTTTTACCATAAAATTAAAATTACTTATTTTAAATTTTAATTTAGGAAATTTATCTTGCAGAAAATTTGTCACATTTATCACTAGTTAAACAAACTAAAAACAGTCATTAAAAGTAATAATCTCGTAGTTTGTCAACTAATCAGATTTCAACAACAATGTTTACGAGATCAATTTAACTACAATTTAAAAAAATATATACTTATTAAGGCAATACATAATAATGAACTATTATTGTTATAGATTACTTAATTTGAATTGAGTGATTAAATTAATTAATTTTACAATGAAAGAAAACATAATATTCCCAGACTTTTTCTTGCTTCAACAAACACAGCTAAATTGCTCAAACCCAAATTTTTTAAATAAATTCAAATAATTGTATTCTCACCTGTATCTGTCAAATTTAGCGTATTTTTTCCATTCCTGTGGATTGCTCCTGTAAGCGGCCATAATATCCTTAACCCTGTCAATATTGACATTATCGGACTTAAATGCCTCGTTCAAATGTTGAATAACTTCCTTCAGCGTTAATCCTTTCGTGATCACCTTGTTACATGGATAATCGTACAGGGGTGATTCGCACTTTTCGCTAAACACTTCCATCTTCTTTCTGAGAAGAAATCAAACACTTTGAACTCAAAACTTAAAAAAATCAAGTGCTCTCTAATGTAAATCTCATTTGTGTTTGTACGCTTGGAAACTTTCGTCTCACCTGTTCATGCAACTGTTCAGGTATGGAGAACGCGCGATAAATGGAAAAACTGGTTGTGTTAGAGCAATTATGAAATAATTTTCGTTATGAGTAGACCCGATGAAAAAATAATTGCGTGAACAAGAACGTGCGCTTAAGTGTCGACTGAATGAAGTGCAAGGACTAAGAACCAAGAACCTATGCCGAGTGACTTACATGCCGTACAAGAAGTACTCCCTACTCCATGATTCACTAATGCTGATATCGCCCGTGACGACCAAGGGATTCAGTGGGGCTGTTTTCCTAATGAGTAAGTCCGCCGTAATTTATGGTAGTCTCTAAATTTCAGGTAAGAGCCGTAAGCGGTGCTCACGAATTGCGGTCACGGTCAGGATTTTATCTGCAAGCTTTCGGGCCCTCTTTATTTTCTTCCTGAATTCCGCTCACGGTACCATTTAGGTAGGTGCACAAGAACTCCGCCCATTTAGATTTGTGTGATCCTCTTCTTCTACTTTGCTAAACTGACCTACTGATTATATATGAATTTTCCTAGACTCAGCTTTGTGCATCTACTTTTATGCAAGAAATTTTTTTAAACTTTTAATTCATTTTGACTAACCAACAATTTTTGGTGTAACAAAAAAACCTTTTTATAAATATTTACACATTTGAACATTTTTCCAAGCACAGACTCTATTTTCTTAGCAAAGTCAACTAAAAATGCATTTGATATGATACTTTGTTATGATACTTTACTAATTGATAAGAATAGTTAATTATTTGAACAATTTTTTTTCACTTAATCTTTGTACTTGGAAGCCTTACGGAGAATAAATAAACATCAAAATCTATTGGAAATTGGTTTGAAGACGGAATTTGTCCACAGGAATGCAATTCTGTGGGGGAAAAATTACGTAAAATGCATGGATTGCCGTGGTGGAAATTTTTTTGATAAAATGCACAACAAATTTAAAATTTTTTTTGCGGGAATTCGCAGATAAATACAGTAAATTACAATCAAAGTTATAGGAAAGTACAACATTTTTCTATTATTATGATGAATTTTGCACATTTTTGTTGTATTTTACTGTATATTATATTTGATTGTAGTTTCTATTTTCTATAAGAATTCACAAAAAATACAACTACAAGAATCTACAGGAATTTACAGAAATCCTAGGTCGAAGAAGATAAAACTTTTTGACAGCAAATAAAAATTGAACAATTAAGAATGATTTCATCAAAGTTAGTGAAATTAATAGATTCGAATTCCAGAAGATTCAAATTTTGTCATTTGATGTTATAAAAACTGAACTGCAAATTGAAACACTCAAGTTGGAATAATTTGAATTTTAATCTTTGAAAATTAAAACTTAAGATTTGTTATTCAAGCACTCGAAGATTTACGCGTATAAAATAGAAAGTTTTAACACTTTGTTATTAAAAATGTAGTTTTTTCGGCCAAAAATGCAACTGGTCGAAAGATAATCTTTTTGGTTTAAAATTGAACTGTTTTGTTGAAAATCTGTCTTTTTTCAAAAATAATTTATGATTTAAATTTATTTCCTAAAACTTCGTTGATCCATGAGGGCAACCGAGCTGGTCCCCTGCGGGGGCTCGTATGGCACATCCATATTGTGAGACTTCGATTTTCAGAAAAGTGACATTCAATTATTGACAGAAAGACATTGTCTGTAAGTCTGAACTCATGAAACTTTAAAGTTTGTCGTGTTGAAAAAATATTCACCCTTTAGACTTTGAAATTTGAATCGTTGATCCGTGAGAGCAACCGAGCTTGGTCCCCTGCGGAGCCCCTACGGAACATTCATATTGTGAGAGTTCGAATTTCAGAAAAGTGTCATTCAATTTTTGACAGAAAATCATTATTTGTAAGTCTGAACTCATAAAACCTCAAAATGAGTAGTGTCAAAAAAATATACGTCCTTTGGACTTTGAAATTGATGCCTGTATGTATGTAATTCTGTTTGTATGTCTGTAAACAAATTCAATAACATTCTTTTCGAACAATGCCAGAAAGATGCTGTTATTCCTAAATTTAGAAATTGTTGTCTATTTTTCACTTAGAATGTAGTAATAATTAATAAAATTTTAAGAAATGGTTATTCGAACAATTTATTATACTTTAAGCGATTATCTCTTGGAACAAATGTGGAAAGTTGGGATTTTTCCCGAATTTTTGCGACTCATTTAAAATTCTCATTTAGACCAAGGCAAAAATCAATTAAATTCAACAAAAGTAATTTTTTTAAACAATTTATTATCATCTATATCAATATTCTCTCAAAAGAAGGCTAAAAGGTTGCAGTTTTTTCCTAAATTTTCCACTTTTTGTTCGCTTTTTTATTTAGAGTGAGGTAATAATGATTTAAGGTTAAGAAAAATGATAGTTTAAACAATGTAATTATTATTTTTAATAACATTCTCGTTAAACAATGCTAGAAAGTTGTGGTTTCTCTTAATTTTTTAAATTTTTTATAGTTTTCGATTAGAGTGTAGTAACAATTAATAAAATTCAACAAAATTAATGTTTCAAGCAATTCACTATTTTCTTAGGGATGTTCTCTGAGAATATATTTACAAAGTTACGGTTTTTTCAGAAGTTTCTCAACTCATTTAAAACGTTTCATTCAGATCAAGGTAAAAATAAATTAAATTTAACAGAAATAATTGAAAATTATTATTATCTATAACAATATTCTTTTAAAAGTATGCTATAAGGTTGCAGTTTTATTTTTTTAATTATCCACTCTTTCTCATCTTCTCACTTAGAACTTAGAGCACGTTAAAAATAATGAGTTTAACTAATATCATGGATTGAACAAATGATTATTGTTTATAACTATCTTCCCTTAAATAATTTCTTGAATGTTGTGGTCTTTTATGAAATTTTTTACCTTGCTTTGCCATTTATATATAAACAAATTCTGAGTGAATAATATAATACAGAGCATTTTTATGTAAATAAATATTAATATTTATCATTTGTTTAGAACTAAAAAGTCGAGGAAAAGTTTAAAATTTCAGAAAACAACATGCAACTTACGATAGCATTCCTCTAATAAGTCGTACGAGAAGATACATATTTATAAACCATAATGAATTTTTTAAATAATTATGTTTCTCAAGTTGTATTAATTATGCTTTCACAAAGTATAAAACGGACAAAAATTTAAATATATTAATATTAATATAAATATTCCAAGGCATTTTCCAAAGATTTAAAGAATTTCAAGGGATTTCCAAGAGTTTTAGTCATTTTAAGAAATTTTGATATTTTATTGGATTTCAATATTTTAATGCAGTTCAAAGAATTTATCGACAATAAGTGAGAAATTTCGTCAGGTTTCAAAGATTTGAAGAGATGTTCAAATATTTTTGAAATTTATTTGGGATTATAATGACATAGAATTTCGTATAAATACCATTAGAAAATATAGCAAAATAACATACAGTTACGTAAGCTACTTTGCATTACAGTTACCCAAAAATTCTAACGCTTTAACGTATCCTTTATACTCGAATTCTCGTTTATTCACTCAAAAATATTTATATTTGTACTTATCAGCTGTTAGAAGATATTTTTAAAACAAAACTGCACTTTTCTGAGAATCCTCTATGGCGCGAAGTTTTCATTTGAAATTTACTGAACTTGCATAAATACCATTCGTAAGCAGGGACAGTGAGAGAAAAATTAGGGGAAGTAAGTAATATAGAACAGGTAACATGATTGCATTTAACTTAAGTTAAAAACTCTGTGAATAATCCAAAATTAAGACAATAGATACCCGAGTTGAACTCTTAAAATGATCCTTCATAGTAAGAAATCAAAAAACGATTTACTCTGTCCAGAAAGATCCCGTAGATATACTATAAATAGGTTGGTCACATTTAGTGCATCCATTAAAAAGTTTTTTAAATTACGCGTTAAATGAGCCATAATGTGGTTATTTTTAACATTTTGGAGAGAATATACTGTGTGATAAGTTTGTAAAAAAATTCCAGTATTTCCCGAATTTTGTATCTCGACTTCAACCTGTGACGTGGCCAAGGAAAGTTGTAGCGAAAATCTCAAATTCATACAAATTAGTCTTTGAAACCTTATCTTTAATCTAAGTCGATAAAACTTAAAGATTCTTCACGGGTTCTCAAGATATAACTAATGAATGTACTGTCACGTAGTTACTACTTTACTTGTTGGGACGGCAGTTAAGCTCCGGTTGGGCAAAGCTGTATAGTAAGGTTATTTTGGATAATTGCGTCGGAAATTAATTTTCTTTGTCCCAATCCTGGCGCCCCCCTAGACGCTGCGACCTGGTCGACCGCCCGGGTCGTCTGCCCCAAAGGTCGGCACTGGTCATTATAAACGTTTCCAAATTTAAACTAATTCGAGAAAATTTAATATAAAAATAACAGCATGTCGAAAAAAAATCGCTAAATAATTAAAACATATGTATTTATAACTTCGAAAACTTAAGTTGGATACAAACATATCTAATATATGTGAAATGTTCAAAAATCTTTTTGCATATACTCTTCATATG
>NC_046662.1:63196730-63200522 GCF_010883055.1 Belonocnema kinseyi | reverse complement strand
TTTCTTATTAACTTTAAACTTTTAAAAGTTTTTTTTTTTAAATCTAAACCTCTCACCAAATTTAGAAAAAATTCTGCAAAATTAAAAAAAAGTCCTTGTAATCTTTCAGATTTTGTTTTGAACATTTTGGAAACGATTTGAAATGTTTTAAAATATTTGCAAATATAGTCTTCAAATAAATGTTGTAAAATAAAAAATGATTGATAATTCTCCCAGAAACATTTTAAAAAATGTTGTGCTCTCTTAAAACTGTTTAAAATCGTTTTAAGTTCAAAATTATTTTTGTATCTTTTCAAAATTTCAGAAACTTTTTGAAATGTTTTTAAATCTTGTTAAATATTCCCTTTAAATTAATTATTTAAAAGAACTATGTATTTTTTTCAAATTTAAAATTATGTTAAAAATTAAAAAAAAAACTTCTGAATTTCTTTTAAAATGAATGGCATTGACAAGTATGTCACACTTGCGTGCATAATAAAACTGACAGAATTTACAGAAATGAAATATTTACTAACGTAAATATTTATTGTTTATGTGATTATTAAAAATTAAACTAATTCATTTTTAACTAAAGTAGTAAATTTTCGATAACAATTGAGTTCTTAACAAAAAGTGTAATAATCGATGTTCCACCAAAAGATATTTTAATGTTTAATCCAAAGCAGTTGAATTAAATAAAAAAAAAACGAAATTTTCACGAAAAATTTAAATTTACAATCGCAGAATATGCATTTTTTACCGAAATAATTGAATTTTCAACCCCAAAAAGACGAGAAAGTAATTTTCAATAAATAAAAGATCAATTTTCTAAAAAAAATTAAATGTCTGAATTATGAGTTGAAAAAATTAATTTTAAACAAGAGAAAAACGAACTTTTAACAAAATTAACATTTGATTTTCATGGTGAAAACCAAGAAAAACTATGAAATTCATGTTTTTTTCTTTAACTTAACTTAGTAAATACAATAAATTTACGAAAAGTTTTTATATAAAAGTTCCAGATTTAATCAAAGTACAGTGAAACTCTTCTATAGCATCGATTTAGGGGCTGACAGTAGGGAAGACTATTAAAGGGTTGATTGATTCTGCGTACTTTTCCTCTCAGATTCATAATTTTTGAGAAAATCACTATTTAAATTTAGTCAGTGCAACAGGCTTGAGTCACTGGAGAGAGATAGGGGTTTGAGCAACATTATTTCTGTGACCAGCCACAGGAGGAACCAACATTTATTGGACTCAAGTCTACAACTTTTGTCTGTACACTTTTCCGAATTTTTTTGTGTTTACTGAGATAAAAAAACCCATAACTTTTATGGGTTTTCCATGGTTTTCAACCTAAAAATCAAAATTTCGGATATTTTTACTATCATATTCATAATCAGCGAGATAAAAATACATGTAGGTATAACGAGTTTCGAACTAGTCAGATGTACGCTCTTTTCGGAAGTGCACCAACATTTTAAAGTAAATAAATTAATTTTTGACTGAAGTAATAAATCTTGAAACAAAAAAATTAATTTTTAACAGAAGAGTTCATCTTTCGACCAAGATCAAAAAGAAAGAAGAAAAGGGGTAAAAAGAACCAAGAAGTTTGATTTTATACCATAAGGAATGAATTCTGAACTGGAAATAGAATATTTAAATTCACAGTTTAAAAAATCAAATTAAAATAAAAGAGATTTTTTAACATGAAAATTGAATAAAGTAATATAAAAGTACTTATATAAACGTTTATAGCATCTTAAATCTTTATAGACGTTCATAAACGTTTATAACGTTTATAACGTTTGTAATCGTTAATGACATTCCTAATGTTTAAAAAACTGGTTTGTTTAGCCAGAGATGAATTTTTAACTAACATGATGTATCTACAATAGCGTGGTCCTATAATTTAATGAATATTTTTTTTTAATTTTTACGCATATCGCCCGATTTGTTCGAATCCACACAACAACAAAAAATCGAGTTGAAACTTGACTTTTCAGTTAACAAAAACCCAAAGGACATAAATAAAATATTATTTCTTAAATATCACCCATACGATTCCCTTTTATAGTGTCCAAAAAATCCCATAACTGAAAAATTGGATTTTGCGAGTTTTTGGCACTAATCACGATCTTGTTGCGTTTTTTTATGAAAATTGTTTCTTATACTTAAAACACTACTTTACATTGCCAATTAGATGTTTAAATAAAATTTTAAACAATATCTAATTTTTTTTTAAATTACCTCTTAGAATAGAAATAGAAAATAGCGGGTTTTTCAAAAATTTTACACTTTTTTCCCATTTTCAATTAGACTAAGATTATAGTTAAATAATCTTAACAAACATAATTGCTTAAAAATTTATCATTATTGTTGATAATATTCTCTTTAAATAATGCTAGAAAATACGGTCAGTTAGAAAACAGAAAGGAATTCAACTATGATGCAAAAAAATCACATTTTTTTTTATACTCAAAAAATAATTCAAAATATCAAAAAATAGAAACGAAACTTTTGGTAGGTCTCTTTAGCAGAACAACTTTTAATTACAGCTTTCTCCGTATCTTGTATATTAAAAAAAAAATTACTGCGAAAAACATTTTCTTTCGCCCTATCCTAAAACTTTTCTTATGATCAATTCCATTTCAAATTAGGCATAATTTCAATTAAAGTCTAGGTTTCTGTCGATATAAAAAAGGCAACTTATCAGTTTCATCCGGGCTAAGCCATTTTTGAGGCTGGAAGAAGTTTTTTCTCTAAAAATATAATTTTTTAATTTTTATTACAAATTATAAAATTTATGACAAAACATCATGTATTTTTTTTGGTCCATATCATGTAACATACGACAAGTCTCTCTGCGGCAAGTCACATCTGCGGCATGTCACATATGTGGCATGTCTCTTCTGCAGCATGTCACATCTACGACATGTCACTCTGCGGCTTGTCACATCTGCGGAATGTCTCATCTGCAGTATGTCACAACTGAGGCATGTCACATATGTGGTATCTCACCTCTGCGGCATGTCACATCTACGGCATGCTTCACCTGCGGCATGCCGCAACTGCGTCATTTCTACCCAGCGTCTTCTCTCCCGCGCGACATTTCTCACTGTGAAATTGATATTTTTGCGGCATCTTTCACCAGTAAATACTCTCCCACTGGCATCTGTCCCTTCCAAAAAATGTTTAAAGTCCAATTACAAAATGACTGAACTGAAGCAAGTCTCCCTGGACTAATTATCGTCCCGGTGGCATCTCTCCCCCGGAAAAAATTTCGGGTTCATATTAAAATATTTAAACTGCGGCAAGCCTCCCGGGACTAATTGTCACATCTGCGGCATCTCCTACCAGCGAAAAGTCTCCCCAGTGGCATCTCTCATCCGTGAAAAAATGTTCAAGGCCACATCAAAGTGGAAAAAGTGTGGCAAGTCTCTCACGACTGATTGTCACACCTGCGGCATCTCTCGCCCGTGGCAAGAATCCCCAGCGGCATCTCCCATTCGGGAAAAATTTTGCAATCCAAATGAAACTGGCAATAGTGCAGCAAGTCTTCCAGGATTATTTGTCACATTTTCGGCATCTCTCATCAGCGGCAAGTCTTCCTAGCGACATCACTCCCTCAACAAATATTTGTAAGAACTTCCAAAGATGACGTTACTGACGCAAGTCTCCCCAGCGGCATCTCTCTCCCGAAATAACTTGTTACGAGGGTAGTTCAATAAGTCCCTAGAATGACCAACAGATGGCGCGCGAATCGCTCCAAATCATCTGTTTTCAGTCAGCACCACTCCCGACTAGATATAT
>NC_046662.1:63179673-63196630 GCF_010883055.1 Belonocnema kinseyi | reverse complement strand
GAGCTCCAAGGAGATTATGTTGAAAAATAAAAAAAAATTTACCCAAAAAAAATTGTTTTTATACTTCATTCTAAGGACTTATTGAACTACCCTCGTAAGTACTTCTAAAGGTGGAACAACTGCAGCAAGTCTTCACAGCAGCATCTCTTCCCCAAAAAATTTTCTAAGTAGTTTTAAAGATAGCAAAACTGCGGTTAGTCTCTCCAGCGGCATCTCTCCCCCATGAAAATGTTGTAAGGACTTCTAAAAAAGGCAAAAGTGCGGCAAGTTTCTCCAGAGGCATCTCTCTCTCAAGAAAATTTGTTAAGTACTTCCAAACATGGCAGAATTGCGACAAGTCTCCCCAGCGGCATCCCTCCCCCAAGAAAACTTTGTAAGCACTTCTAAAAATGGCAAAAGAGCGGCAAGCCTCCCCAGCGGTATCTCCCCGCTGGGGAGACTAGCTGCAGTTTTACCATCCTTAGAACTAATAAGAACACTTTTGCCATTTTTAAAAGTGCTTACAAAATTTTCTTGGAGGAGAGATGCCGCTAGGGAGATTTGCCGCACTTTTGCCATTTTTAGAAGTTCTTCAAAATTTTGCTTGGGGTAGGAATGTCGCTGGGGAGACTTGCTGCAGTTTTGCCATCTATAAAACTACTTAGAAAATTTGTTGGGGGAAAGATGCCGCTGGGGACACTTGCCGCACTTTGCCATTTTTAGAAATCCTTACAAAATTTGCTTCGGGGAGAGATGCCTCTGGGGAGACATGCCGCGCTTTTGCGAATTTTAGAAGCGCTTACAAAATTTTCTTGGGGGAGAGATGCCGCTGGGGAGACTTGCTGCAGTTTTGCCATCTTTAAAACTACTCAGAAAATTTGTTGGGGAAGAGATGCTACTGGGGAGACTTGTCGCACTTTTGCCATTTTTAGAAGTTCTTACCAATTTTGCTTGGAGGAGAGATGCCGCTGGGGAGACTTGCCACAGTTTTTTAATATGAACTCGAAATTTTTTTCCTGGGGAGACATACCACCGGGAAGACAATTAGTCCAGGAAGGCTTGCCTCAATTCAGTCATTTTTAATGGCACATTAAAAATTTTTTGAAAGGGGGAGATGCCACCGGGAGAATATTTACTGGTGAGAGATGCCGCATAATCTGGTGACATGTAACAGATGTGACATGCCGCAGGTTTGACTTGCCGCAGAGAGACTTGCTGCATGTTACATGATATGGACCCGTATTTTTTGTTGAACTTTCATAGATGTGCAAACCTTTGTTTTAGAATTAAATCGCAATTGGTCGAATTTTTGAGAAATATTAAATATCTAAATTAGATGCAAAGTTATATAAAAAATTGTTTTTTTTTAAGAAAAAAATTCAAATGCACATAACTCGGCAGACATTTTTTACGCATATTTAAAAAATGCGTATTGTCCAGTTTCCTTTAAAAACAACACATTTCCACCACGAGAAACTTTGCAAACTCAAGTGTAAGACATTGCCTTATTTGGAAACCGCAACAATATTCTGTAAAATTGAAAAAACAGGTTTTAAAAAATTCACTTTGTGCAACTTAATAGCCAAATTCTTAAAGAAACTGATAAGCAAAATATTTCTTAAAATATGCTTTGTGCTTGGGAAATTTTTCTTTTGGAAAATTTAAGAATAAAATCGGAAAATGTATTTTTTAATTTTAATTACTCTAGTGTTAAAAATTTTCAAGACTGTTCGTTAAAAATCAAACCTAAATTCCTGATGAAATCAGTCAATTGAAGTATCTCAATCACCTCTCATAACGCCTTTCGTTTCATTTTTCTGATGTTTCTGGATCATTTACAAGCAAAACATTATTGCTCGATTAAATTTTTTTATCAATTTTTTAGCATCTATAAAGTCCTCTTTTTATAAAATATTCTTTAATTGATAGATTATAGCATTTTCAATATAAAACGACACAAAAGAAAGCGTTTTCGTTTGAATCATAAAAAATAACATTAAACAAAATTGGGGAAAAACGACATATGGTACGAAAAACAAATTAATAGACAAAAGTTGTTTACCCATAAGAGAGATAAAAAATGGTTAATAATCACTTGGTGATAGGAAGAGCAGTTTTTGTTTTATTTATAAAAAGCAACATTAAAAATAAAAATGTTTGGACAAACGACGCCAGCTACGAAAAAAATGGTCTTAAATAATAATAAAAAAATTTGTTATAAATTACTTCTTCATAGGACGCGTATTTTTTTTGTAATATTGAAAAATAACATTTAAAATAAAAAAATTAAAAATTGTAGAAAAATCAGAAAATATTCGAAAACAATAGTAATAAACAAAAGTTGTTCACCCAAAAAAGATCCACAAACTTCTTACAAATTATTTTTAGGTAGGATATTTATTTTTTGTTTAAATTGTAAAAAATAACATTGAGAATAAACAAATTAATTTTTTGGAAAAACGAAACAAGGCGTAATAAAATTTTAAATAACAAGATTGTTTTTTTTATAAGATGAGCACTTTTGTCAATGATAAATAAAAAAAAACATTTTATTCCGACATCAATGCATATTATGAATTGTAATTATATACAATTATTGAAACGATACATTTTTCAGGGCAGCTGCGAATAAAAAGTAATACAAAATAAAGTACATAGATATAGTTGCTAAAAACAATAATAAATTGTTCAAAAATGTTATGTAAACATTTAAGTATCAGTAGAAAGTACTATTTTGTGTATGAGAAACAATTTGTTTTTAAAAAATCGCAAAAAAATCATAATTAGCGCTAAAAGCTCGAGAAAAAACCAATTTTTCACTTGTGGGTTTTTTTTTTCGTAAACCTATAAACAGACTTATGGGGGTGACATTTAAAAAGAATTTATCAATTTGTATTCTACAGCTAATTATGAAGAGAAATCTTAAGTTTCAACTCGATTCACATAATGTTCTTATTATGGGAATTACTATGGAATTCGTTTAGCTTCAAACATTAACTTTAAAGCAAAACAAACAACAAACAAAAAAACAATTAAACCCTTCAAGAGTGAAGAATTACTATAATCTTACAAATAGTGTCATAAGTCGATTAAGAAGCGATAGTGAGCGCATCGGAAGAATGAATGGAAAACACAATAAATTTGTTTTAATGTGATTTTACATCTCAAAATTGACTACCTGATGAAATCTTTTAAAGGAATTTTAGTTAAGAAATCATTAATGAGCTCTCATTATCATAAAAATAACTTTACATTAATGAGTCAATTTTCCTGTGATCAGGTGCTCTCTTTCATTCTTACAAATTGACGTGCAATGCAGTCAAACTTTATTGTCTATGACGTCCATTAGCGTCACAATAAACTATTTATTTCTTGACATTTGTCAGCTTTTCGAGCTCTTTAGTGACGTAGAAATAGTTAGGCAAACCTAGAATAGAATTCCACAAAGCATGTTATCTAAATTCATTGAACTATCAGAAAATATATTATAGAATTTTTTAAAGACCCTAAAATATCATTTCATTAAAATATCAGTTGTTTTTACTTTAAAATAATTAAATGTTTGTATGCAAAAAAATTAAATTAAAGAAATAATTTAAAATAAATGCTAAAAACTAAATAAAAATTAAATTATAATGTTAAATAATTAACATATTTTCAATTTCTTTTGTATGCACAGGTGGTGGGGAGGTCTAAAAATGTTTTCTCGGATTTTCGTGCATATTGTCTGAAAATCTCTTCGAATCCACACGAAAATAAATCCATTCTTTTTTGTCAATCATATTTAGAGTGGCTGAAGGCCCATGAAGTTTAACACGCATTTCCCGTAAAAAAGACGTTCATGTACATTTTATTGAGCATCGTCAAGTGACAAAAAGTTGAAAATTACAATAACAAAAAACGCCATTTCTAGCATTATTCAAAGAGAATATTATTAACAGTGACAATAAGTTATTTCAAAAATTATATTTATTTATTATTATTGACTATTACCTCAGTCTAATTGAAAATTGGGCAAAAAGTGAGAAATAAGAAAAAATGCGACTTTCTATCACTATTCTAAGAGAAAGTTTCTAAAAACAATAATCAATTGTTTAAAGAATTTATGTGAACATCTACTCAGCAACATAAATTAGAATGTCATGTATAAGAAACAATTTGCATTTTAAAAAACCGCAAAAAATCATAATAGGCGCGAAAAACACGCTAAACCCATTTTTTACTTATAGGGTATTTTAGGATCGTATGAAACAGACTTCTGGGAGTTACATTTAAAAAGTAATATTTTATTTGTATTCTATGGCTAATTCTGAACATAAATTTTAAGTTTCAACTAGATTCAGCTAATATTGAAGATTCCGTAAAAGATTTACAAAAATGAGTTTTTTCCTTATGGGAAATACGCGTTAAATAATTTTAAAAAAGGAATAATTTTGATGTGGATTCGATAAAATTTCCGGGTGATATGCATAAAAATAAAAAAAGAATTCCAATCTATTTTTGACTAACCTAATGTATAATTGTATATAGGTGTATATTTCGAATTTTTTGTTTCAAAATAACGTACAGCCGGCAAATATGATGTTTTTTTTTCAATTTTCAATAATTTTACGTTTTTTATGCTATGTTGCAAGAAATTTGCATGAAAATTATATTATAATAAAGATTTCTTTTAAGATTATTCTTGTTAATATTATAAACAAATTTAAGAGATAAGTGAATTATTCAAGCATTTGTCCACATAAACATACGCTTTATCGATATCAATTTCTTTAATTAAGAACATAATAATTTCAGCAAACTTCATAATTGTTTGATGAATTCAATGATTTTTTTAAACAAATGCGTTATTTGGACATTTTTTGAGGGAAAAATTCTTCTTTATTTTTCACGTCAGTACTTTTAATTGAGCGTAAATCATAAAAAATCATTTATAGTAATTAAATAATGAATTACTAATAATTATTAATACAAATCATAAGAATTTATCAACTTTAAATTGAAAGACAAGATTTTACTTTTTAGTAAATGGTTAAATTTATCAGTTGCGTTGTAATATTTGAAAACTGAAAAAAAGTGGAAAATTTAAAAAAAAATCACAACTTTTTAGCAGAATTCTAAGAGAATATTGTTATCAATATTAATAAATCGTTCAAACTATTATTTTTGTCAACTCTAGTTGATCATTTCCTTACATTTACTGAAAAATTGAAAAATGAAGACAAAAACGCAACTTGAAACATCTATTTTAATAGAAAATTGGTATAAACAATAATAGTTTTTTTAATGATTTATTTTAATATCCTATCATCAACAGAAAGTAATATTCTATGTATTCGAAATTATTATTACCGGGGATCGGAACCCTTAATTCTTAAAGGGTCCAGGGACCTAAATTGTCCAGCAAGGGTCCGGTCAGGAACCAGAACCCGTAAGAATTTAAAGGGCCTAGGTCCGGACCCAGAACCTTAATAATTTAAAAAGTTCTGGTTCGGACCTGGACCCTTAAGAACTTTAAGGGTACGGGTCCGAAACCGAACATTTTATAATAAAAATGTTGGTGTCCAGACTCGGATCCTTAAGAGCTCAAAGGGTACGGGTCCGGACTCGTAACCCTTAAGAATTTAAAAGGTCTGCGTTTGAACCCGTACCCTTAAGAAATTAAATGATCCGGGTCCAAGCTGGTCCCGGACCCTTAAGGAACCTTTTATTCCTAAGTCCAACCTAAAAGGTTCCTAGAATTACATATCTAAAATTTACAAATTGATTGGTGACCAAATGATAGAGAAGAAAAAAGAGAAGAAAGAAAAGCACAAATTTGGGGTCAAAAATAAAAAATTCTTATATTTGACTCAAATTTTGAAAATTCAATTAATTTGGTAGATTAAAATGAGAGTTAGTGGAAAGGAATTTTTAGGACCATAGAACACAGATTTGATGTCAAACATGAAAAATTAAAAAATTTGACTTAAATTTTGAAAAATTTAATGAATTTAGTAGAATTTCATGGAAGTCAGTACAAGGGGGGTTTTCAAGTTACTGAACACAAATTTGGAGCCAAAGATGGAAAATTAAAATATTTGACTCAAATTTCAATTTTTTTTTTATTAATTTCTTAGATTTCTATGAAAGTCAGTACGAGGATTTTCTTCTAATCATAGAACACAAATTTGGGGTCAAAATAGAGAAATTACAAAATTGAACTTTAATGCGTATCCGTAAAATAAATGTAACTCTAATGCACATGCATACGTACCAAGTAACTATAATTCACAGCAATATACGTAACTTTACCGCGCAGTCAAATGTGACGCCAGGCTCTGCTGCGCAGCGATTTGTACCACGTAGCTCTACTGCGTAGACATGCGTGCCACCTAACTCAGTCGCGCACCCACCAGTACCATGGAACTCTACTGCGCATCCATAAGTACTATCTAACTCTACTACCCATATATAAATCCTCATTAACTTTACTGAGCGTCCATAAGTGACGTGTAGCTATACTGCGCATCTGAAAGTTCCGTGGTACTCTGCTGTACTAATATAAGTGCTAGTAACTCTACAGAATGTTTCTGAGTACCCCAAAATTGAATACGCAGCAGTATGTGCCGTGTAACTTTACTACGCAGCTATATGTTCTAATGAATTCCACTGCGCAGCCAGAAGTACTGACAAACTCTACTTCACAGATATACGTGTCACGTAACATAATTGCGCACATATAAGTACGATGAACCTTCACTGCGCATCCGCAAGTCCTCTGTAACTCTGCTGCGCATATAAAAATATCCCATAACTACACTGGGCATCTATTAGTAAGATTTAGCTATATTATGCACCTGTAGGTTCCATATGACTCTTCTGCGCAGATGTCAGTGATAAGGGACTCTACTGTGTATTTTGACGTACCACGAGCAGTATGGCGCAGCTCTAAATGCAACATTACTATACTGCACATGTGTAAAAAGCATATAAATTCACTGCACAATCGCAAGTGATATGTAACGCTACTGCGTCTACATAAATGCCCCCTACCATTCTTGCACATCCATACGTGACTTAAAGCTATACTTCGCATCCGCAAGCCCAATGAAATTCTATTGCAAGTACATTATGCAAGTACATTGTAATTCTACTCCGCATATATGAGTGCACTAACGTTACTGCGCAGCCACGAAAGCCGTGTAGTCATACGGCGCAGTCATACATGACCTGTAACTTTATTGTGCAGAAATAAGCATCGTGCAACTTTACTGCACATCAATATGTATCATTAAACTTCACTGCACAATTGCAGTTGCTATGTAGCTGTACTCTGCATATATAAATATGCCCTAACGTAATGACGCAACCATCAGTGAAATGTAGATATACTGCGCAGCCATAAGTTTCGCAGTATTATATTGTGCAGCTATATGTACACTTAACTTTATCGCGCAGCCATACATATCGTGGAACTATACTCAGCATCTTTAAATGTCGTGTAACTCAACTAAATCGCATTAATTGCCGTGTAACTTTACCGCGCAGCCATATGTTCCACTAAACTCCACTGCGCATCCGTAAGTGTCACTTAATTCTGATGCGCAGATGTAGGTGTCGTGTAACTTTTCAGCGATGAATAATGTGCAATATCACTCTTCTGCGCATCTTTAGTTCTGTAGAATTTTTTTGCGCAATCTCAAGTTAACTTCATAATTTCAATCCTTCCACATAAAAATGCCCCTTCTCTTTTAAATGTTCGTTGTAAATTTTTTAAATATCTGTATTTCAAGGAACCTTTTAGGTAGGACCGGATGTTAAAGGGTTCCTTAAACGTCCGGGTTCAGAATGGACTTTTCAAATTATTGAGGTTCCGGGTACGAACCCGAACCCTTAATAATATAAAAAAGTTCGGGTCGGGACCTGGACCCTTAGGAACTTAAAGGGTTCAGGTCCGAACTCGAACCTTTTAAATTCTGCAGGGTGCCGACCCGTACCCGTACACTTGAGAAATTAAATGATCCGGTTGCGGACCTGATGCCTTGAGAATTTTAAAGGTCCGGGTCCGCACCCAGACCCTTAATAAATTAAAGGGGTCCAAGCTGGACCCGGACGCTTAAGGAACCTTTTAATCCTGGGTCCTGCCTAAAAGGTTCCGACCTCTGATAATTTACTGAAAGAAACTGCAAAAAGTGGCACCAAAGGCTCTCAAAACAAAATTTTTCACTTACGGGTTTCTTTTTGGAACCTTCAAAACATTCTTATGGGGGTGAAATTCAAAAACTAATGTTCGATATTATATTTCGATATATCATTCTATGGTGAAAGGAAAGGTCCCATGTTCCACCTTTGTGATACCAATTTTTTTTTGATTTATTACAATCATTTTTTTTTCTAAATGTAGGCTTTTCTGAAAGAGCTTTGATATTCGCAATTTTCCTTCTTTTTGTTTGACTTTTGAAATCTTGCTATTTTAATTCATTAAAAAGAAATTCTAAATTAAAAAGCGATAAAATAACGGTTGTTAATTTTCTTGTTAAGAAATAGCTGGCAATCTGTACTACATATCCGTGAGTTTCCTCATTAGTAAACCACTGCTTCACATTGAAAAAAATTACTTTTAAAAAATCAAATTTTTACATTTCTCTCGGAAACAATGAAAGTTTCAAAAGCTTTTTAAAAATAATTATTAATATTTAATCAGCAAAGTTTGTAATCCTATGAAACTAATCGGATTTGATAACTGTAAAAAAAAATAGAATTTCGAAAACGTGAAAGGAAGATTTTCACGAAAACCTCACCTCTTAATGGTTTGCAATAATTGAAAAAAGTTTCTGCTCATACGTAAAATGCATAATATCTTCTTTATTATCTTTTATTTATTATTATCTTTTTAATTACCTATTTTCGTCCTTTGTAGAAATTCTCAAGATTTTTCAACTTTTATTAGAACTTAAAGTGGGGTTTCGAAGTAAACTAAACAGGGTTTTTTAGGATAACTCCGTTTGAAGAATTCTAAAAGAACAGCCGATATTCTACTAATTTTCACATTTTTCTGAAATTAATTAAAAGAGCATAATTTTCAAATTTTCAAATTGAAATAAATATATCATAGAAATAACAGTAATTTTTGAGGACTGATTTTAATTTCATTAAATAGTACGCGTTTATTTTTATGCGGACTTAAAAAAATTAAGGGGGGGGGGGGGGAAGGATAAGTTTGAATAACAAGGGAAAAAAAATTTTAATGTATTTTTGGACCACCCTAATGCCCATACAATGAGGACATGAATAATTAAAAAATGCAGTACCTGAATAATAATAAATAATCTAATAATTTCAATTTTTAAAATAGAAATAAATATATCATAGAAAAATAAGTAATACGTAAAGGTGTACTCACAAAAGGAAACTAGTATCTTTCTTTCACCTTTCTCTTACGACTGATGGATACGTACTATGATTTTCACAAGTGCGATATTTTCTCTGGTCCGAGGGACGATTACGGAACTTTCTCACATCCCACTTCCTACTTTTCACCTGTACATTTTGAGAATTTACGCTGCACGTAACCACTGAATTTTGAAACGTCTCTTATTCCGAAAAATCATGACGTCAGAGTTCGCAGTTTAGTTAATATTATATGAGTACGTGACGTTTAGGCGCCAAGGCCTTTAGGCGCCGCCGTATATTTTGGATAATTTGGACGCTGCCCTTTAGGCGACGGACGTTTAGGCGCTGAGACGTGTAGATGCTGAGATGTTTAGACGCCAAGACATGTAAGCGCCAAGGCCTTTAGGTGCCGGCGTTTATTTTAGATAATTTGGACGCTCACCTTTAGGCGAGGGACGTTTAGGCGAGGGACGTTTAGGCGCCCAGACGTTTAGGCGCCGCCGTTTATTTTGGGTAATTTGGACGCTGCCCTTTAGGCGAGAGACGTTTCAACTCTGAGACGTTTAGGCGTTTAGACATTTAGGGGTCAGGTCGGCGAAACCGTAAATTCCTGTATATATTTTGAGTTCAAAATTTCCTTACTTTCAAGGATCGAGATATTAGTCAAGTACCCTAGAACGCTTCTGTATACACCAAATGTACCAGTTAGTAGCTTTAGTTTAAGTATTGTTTTATCCAAAGTTGGATAAATATGTTTTAAAAAATTAAAATTACAATTATCAGATGATTTTTAACGGGAAGCGGACAAAATTATCTGACGACGGATAATTGTAGTTACATTAAAAATAAGGAACTTTCCTGATTAAGCATTTACAACTTAAGATATTTCGTTAGAAATGTTTGTGAATTTAAACTTTTGAAGCTAAACAACTTTAGTTATAAGACTTCATACATTATACAGTTTCAAAATTGCGCATTGAAATCTATAATTTTAATGTGAAATTGTGGAAATTTGAAAATTGCAAAAAAAATTAAGAGGTATCAAATCATGTAGTATAAATTAAGATAAAAAGTGATAAGGTAGATTTTATTATTAAAAAATGAGATTTGTACAGAAAAAAAACATCCTTTTATTTTCACTGGTGTAAATTAAAGAATTAAACATATTTCTTGGGTTGAAAATTCGACTTTTTGGTAAAAAATTGGCTGAAATTTGCTAAAAATTTCTTCTTCTTGGTAGAAAATTCAACTATTTGGTCAAAAATTAGTTTTTCTTTGTTAAACTTCATTGTTTGTTGCTTAAACTTGAATATTTCGTATTTTTGGGTTGCTAACTTAACAGTTTTCTATAGAAAATACGTTTTTTTTAGTTAAAAACCAATCTTTTTTGAGTAGAAAATTCAACTTCCTGTTTGAAGGTTAAACGAATTTCTTAAAAACCCATTTTTCTCTTCGTCAGAAGATTCATCATTTTAGTAGAAAATTTAATCTCTTTTATTGAAAATTAAACTAGTTTGCTACAACTTCCCTTTCTTCGCGCGAAAATAAATTTTTTAAAAAGAAAATTTAACTATTTGGTTGAAATTGAACTTTTTTGACGTTTTATATTTTTGAATTGAAAATTAACTATTTTTGCATTTAAAATTCGTGTTTTTGTTTTGGACATTCAAAAATGCTGTAGAAAATTGGTCTCCTTTGTACGAAATTTTCTTTTCTAAATTGAGAATTATTGTTATTGAATGAAAATGGAACAATTTTATTTTTGATTAAAAATCAATCTTCTTACTTAAAAAGTTCAAGTATTTGGGTGAAAATTTATGTAATTTATTGAAATTCTTTTTTAGTAGAAAAATAATCTTCTTAGTTAAAATTGCAACTATTTGTTGAAAAATTTATTGATTTAATTAGAAACTCATCTTTTGGGTTACATTTATTTGCTTTTTATTTCACATTAAAATGTCTTTGGTTTGAAATATCAACTATTATACTTTTTATCGGAAATTTATCTTTTTTGGACTTTGAATTCAATTCCTTAGTTGAAAGTTAAACTACTTTCTTAAAACTAAATTTTTTCTTTAGTCGACGTTCTGTAATTTTAGTAGAACCTTCATCTCTTTGGTTGAAAATTGAATTAGTTCGTTAAAACTTCTCATTCTTGAGGTAAAAATTAATTTTTTAAAATAAAAATTGAACTATTTAGTCGAAAATTAATATTTTTTCTTGAAATTTTATATTATTGGGTTAAAAGTTCAACTATTCTGCCGAAAATTTATTTATGCCTTTAACACTTTTTTAATGAAAATTTAACTATTCCATTTTCATTTTTAAATAAAAATGATTTTCTTTTTGGTTTTGAACTTCAAGTTTTTGGCTTCAAACTTATGATGTATGTTCACATTATTTGTTTGTAAAAATTAATCTTCTCGGTTGAAAATTCAACTGCGGAAATATAATAAATACAAATGTTAGAAATGTTATGAATGTACGTATTTTTTAGTAATTCGTATTTTTTGGCAAAAAAATCTTCCTCGCTTCCTCTTATTTTCAGGGTAGAAATTTGTTCTATTAATTCGAAATTTTTTTGGACTCGAATATTCTACATTTTGAATATATTGTTTTCTCTTTTGACTGAAAAATCTTTCTTTGTTGAGGATTAAATTATTTTGTCGAAAATTCGTCATTTTTGTTCAATTTAACTGTTAACGAATTACAATTAAAATCTTGTCATGGTTAAGATATCAACTATTAAATTTTTGTTGGTTTAATTGTCATTTTTGGTTCAAAATTTGCAATTCATTGTTCAAAAGGTTTTACTACTTTGTAGTACAACATTTTTAGTTTAAAAATTTAATTTAAAAAAACTGTATTATCAACCTGTTGAATTAAATTAAAACAGATTAATTCCTAAACGAAAAAGGTTTTTTAGGCAATAAAGAAGAAAAATGTAGTAAGAAATGTTCAATTTTTAAGTAAACAATAAAAGTTTTCTACAAGGCAGTAAAAGTTTCAACTGAATATATTTTCAACAAAAAAGGTCAATTTCAACCACAAAGATTAATTTTCGACCAAAAAAAAAACGAATTCTCGAAAAAGACATGAACTTTGAACGTAATAGTAGTTGAGTTGATTGATTATCTAATAAAAAGAAGAATTTGCAACAAAATAAAAATATTTTTAACCAAATATTGAATTTGCAAACGAGAAGATAATTTTATACCTAAAAAAACAAATTTAAAAAAAATGTTAGCTACATTTTTAGCCAAGAAAGATTTTTATTCAATAAAGAAAAAAGATGTTTTATTTTTACCTAAAATAAACCAGCTTTCCACGAGACAATTGAAGTTTCAAGTAAATAGCTAAATTTCCATCCAAAAAGATGAACTTCAACAAAAAAATTAATTTTCTATCAAAAAGTCATAATCTCAACAAAATACATTGATTTGTTGATAAAAAAAGATTGATTTTCTGTCAGAACTCGCTCCTCGCCTCAAATACGTAACGTACTTTATGGACGGTCAGCCTGATTGGCATTTCAAAATTCAACGGTGATTTGCGGCACGAATTTTCAAAACATTAGAGGCGAAAAGCGGAAAATAGAGGGGGGAAAGTGGGAGCTGGGATGTTGGAAAGTTAAGTAATCCCCTCGCTGGATAAATATTGCTATTGTTTTCATTAACGGAGTAGATTATTACAGCTTTTTTCTCAGATTCTTTGGTGATCGTTTCCCAGATCTAAAATCCTTCTCCAATTCAGAAATAACTGAATCTTTACAACAACTGCAAATTTTATGAGTAGCTGCACATCTATACAATGAATTTTTTTGTCCTTATTAAACATTTTATAAAATTATGTGAAACATTTTCTTTTTTTGCGAAGAAAAACACTTGCTCATTATTCTCCAGGGGGTGGATTAGAGCCACTGTGAAGTTAGCTGACGAGTGCAGCTCGGCTTTCTCATGCGGAGAACCGTTGGTTCGGCAGAGAGGCGGTCGCAAAGGAACGGACGTTCGGTGTTCGCGCGCACGCTTACCGCTGGTATAACCGAGATTCTCCGCATGTGAGATCCGAGCTGCGCTCTTCAGCTAACTTCGTAGGGGCTCTGTTTAAATTTCAAAAAGTTTTTTTGAATTCACAAACGAAATTAGAGGCTATACATATGTTACATGACATATTTTGAGGGGAGGAGGTACAGGAAAATGTTGTGATATGTTATATGAAGGGGGGGGGGGAGGCGGATACTGTTACGTAACATTTTTAACAAATCTACCTCATAGGAACTCCATGTATCCAATATTACAGTATATAACGTTAAAATTTTACAGTAAAATATTTTAATAATTTCTTAAAGACTTCATGTCGGTATAATTTACATTAATACTTTTTTCTATCGTCCTGAAAAAGAACAACCGTGAAAACAAAGTTTTTAAATAGTTTTTTAAGTAATTTCTGCTCCCAAAATCATGCAATTTTTTTTAAGTTTATCCTTTTAAGCTGAGATATTTAAAAATATTTACAGAGATTTTAGAAAATTTTAAATATTTTCAAATAATTCGAAGGATTTCAGTAATTTTAAAGGATTTTAAAACCTCTAAATTAGGTATTTCAATGAATTTTCCAGGAACTCCAGGATATTTCAAACAACTTCAACAATTTAAAGATATTTGAATGAATACCATCACATTTTATTTATTTTTTTGATTAAGGGATTGCACATAATTTCAAAGATATAAATATATTTTAAAATATTTCAAGATATTGCCAAAGATTTTAAAACATGTGAGAGATTTGAATTATAAGGACTTAAATTTTAAAGATTTTAAGATATTTTAAAACATCATAAGGAATTTCAAGAATTTCAAGAGATTTGCATGGATTTAAAAGATTTTAGGGTACTCGAAAAGGTTTCGAGGATTTTTCAAGGGATTTACAAGACATCAAGAGATGTCAAAAAATTTCAAAGATTAAAAAGACTTCAAGGAATTTTCAAATTTTTTTGATATTTCGATGGGATTTCAAAGAATTTTCTAGAATTTCGAAACTTGTGGATTATTAGGGTTTCAACCTATGGTATTCGACACTGAATTTTGGTCAGCAGTTATGAGCAGTTAATTTTATGAGATTTTCGAGAATTTAAGTAATTTTAAGATATTTTAAAGGCTTTTAAAAGTTTTCAAAGAATTTCAACCAATTTCGTCTGAAGTCATATAAAATGGCGGGATTTCAGGAGATTCGATAATATTTTGTGATATATTCAAGAGATTAAAAAAAATTAAGGGATTTCAAAAGATTTTACAGCATTTTAAAAATGTCAAAAAATGTCCGAGAATTTTAATGATTTAATAACATTTAAAAGCAATTCGTATGATTTAAAAAAATTTCTTAGAATTTAAAAATATTTGGGTACTAGGACAGTTTAAAAAATTTGAGTTTATTGATTTCTATTGATTTAAAGAGATTTCAGAGAATCTTATGTAATTTTAATGAATTTCGGAAAATTTCGGTTTTCGTACATAAAAAAATCCCTAAGGATTTATCAGGAATTTCAACGGATTTCATGAGATTTTGGAAGATTTTAGTATAACTCTCTGGGATATCAATTAATTTTATAATATTTTTATTAAATTTTAAATAATTTATTCACCAGACTTGAGAAATTTTAAAGAGTTTCAAGAATTTAAAGACATTTTTTAATATTTCAAGATATTGTCAACGATGTAAATTTTTTTCAGATTTTCGAGGATTTTAGGCATTTTAAGGGGTTTTATATGCTTTTAATGAAATTTCACAGAAAAAAATTTACAAGAATTGTGGTTTTTAAAAAATTTCAAAACTTCGAAAGATTTTTAAGAATTTTGAACATTATAGGATATTAAAAAAAATTCCAAGGGTTTTAATAGATTTGAAGAATTTGAAAAAATTATAATGAATATAAAAGATTTCAAGGTATTTGAAAAGATTTTAAAGAATTTTTAAAAGCTTTTCAAAATTTCAAAAGATATCAGAAGATTCCAAACGCTTTAAATAAACTAAAGGGACTTCAAAAAAATTCGTGGCATTTTTAAGAATTTTTTGGAATTTTGGAAGATTTGAGTTTTGGGATATTTTAAAAGATTTCAATGAATTTTAATGGATTTTATGATACTTTCTAGGATTTCAGTAATTTTAAGGCATTTTAGAAGCTTTCAAGAAATTTTAGACAGTTTCAACAAATATCAATAGATTTCTTATGATTTCATGGGATTTCATAATATTTTAATAAAATGTCAAAGAATTTATGTACAATGTTTCAGGAATTTCAAATAATTTCACGCAATTCTAATGATCTGAAGAGATTTTCAGATATTTGAAGGTAATTCAGAAGAATTTAGGAATTTAAGAATTTTAAAGTATTTTGAAAAAAATATGCCCAACAACTAAGCTTTTTTACAATGAAAAAAAAACTTTTACCTACAAAATCATACAACATTGTTGAAGTTGATCATTCTTTACACCCTAAAATTTATTGATCTTAGTTTCTACATTCGACTAGATATGATCAAATATTTTGAAAAATGTACTTTATATTACGTTTGATCAACATTTATTATGATCACAATCCTTCTTTAACATTTTTATTTTTAGGAACACCTTCTAGTAATTTCACGAAATTATACAAAATTAAGTTTTCTTAAAATATTTTTTACTAGATGACACAAATTTGTATACGTCTTAAGTTTCGAGGAGTATACAGCAGGGTAAGCCGCAAAGTGAAAAATGATTAAATTCATTAGTAATAGCTCTGAAAAGTTTCATTGTGGCATGACAGACAAAATTTTAAAAAAAATTTCTTACTACTGGGAAAATTGAATGAAAATTTTTCAAATTTTTCATTCTTTGTTGATGAAAATCTTTTTTTTAATTTCTGTTATAAAATTTATAGAAGTAAATAACGTTAACTGAAAAATAACACATTTTTTCATCGAAATATAATATTTGAAAAAATGGCGAAATATGCACAATTATTAATTTATACCGAAAAATAAAAATAGCTGATGTTTTAGGATCCGTGAAAATAGATTTTTTTTTTAAAACTTAAAAGTATGTTAAAGTTTCCTAAGTTTAAAAAAGAACATAGACAAAATTTTGAAACATTTTTTTGATAACTTTAGGTACAAATGAAAAAATTGCATATTAAAAAATTTTTTTTGAATATAATTTTTTGACGAAAACAAATTTTATTCACTCTTTTCCGTCTAAGGTTTCGATAAGATTTACCCAAACAAAAAAAATTAACAAAAAATGTTTAAAATCATGAATTTTAAAATTTTAAATCGACTAGCCTGATAGTGAGAAATTTTTTCACTTAAAAAAAATTTCTAATGTAACAAGGAAACATTTCGGTGCTATCACCTTTGAATCTAATGATTTTTTAATTTTTGACCCATTCTAGTGAATAGGTCCTTTGTTGAATGTTCCACAGTTTTAAAACTTCCTTTCTTCTTATTTTCATAGATTTTAATTATTCGGTTATTTCAGTGTCTTTAGTAGTAAGTAACTAAGTTCTATTTAATAAGAAATTAGAGAAAATATTTGATAGAGCGGAGCTGGGGAGGGGGGGGGGGGG
>NC_046662.1:63173221-63179648 GCF_010883055.1 Belonocnema kinseyi | reverse complement strand
GGTAAAATTATCAAAAGAAGTGTTACGTAACGTGTGGATAGCCTCTTAATATAAAAACCCTGAGTAAATTGATAAGTTAGGAAAATAAAAAGAAGTGCAATGAAAAATTTTGCAATAGAAGCATTTTGCTTCGAGGTATTTTATATGGGTCGATTTAAATCTTCGACAACGACATGGAGATGTTCTACAAATACCAAAGATACGAGAAGCCGAATCTCGAGTTCCCTGTTCCACACAATTACAATGATCTACTTGAAATTTTGATTATATTTTATCTTTTTCCACTACGGAGTTTTCTTCTTGAATCGCTGGGCATGAAAAAGAGAAAGAGAAAATTAGGAGTAGTGGCTTCCATGCCGCACTCACAAAAACCAGAACCTTACATCATTGATTTTTTTAAACATTGGGTACTTATTTGTTTATTTGAGATAATAGCCAGTAGGCACAAATTTGGCGACGTCTTTCGACATCGTTACGACACCTTTACGACAACTTGACGACATCCTATGTCTATGTCGTTAAGGTGTCTTTACGATACCGTAAATAAGTCGAATGATCTGAGGATGTCTTTACGATATCACAAAGACACCGAAATGAAATAACATAGGATATCGTAAAGATGTCGTAAAAATGTCGTAACGATGTCGTAAAGACCTCGTCAAATTTTCTGCCCACTGGGTATAGATTGCCAATGATTGAACTTAAAATTCTTTAAAAATTTGATTTAAAAACAATGCATACCCTGATTTTCTTTATACTTTTTGTTTCTACTTTGAAGTGTCATTTTAGAGAAAAAAAAACTGATGAAACATTTGTACTTTAAAAAAATTCTTAAACAAATGTATCCGAAAAAAATAACAATGTAATTTTTTTATCATGCAATTAAATATTTTCTCTTCGCACACAAAAATAAGTTTTTAAAATCTTCCTATTGCTAGAAAAAATTTGATTTGATTATAAAGGTTTTGTAATTGATTTGAAAGATTTGTTGTCAGTTTGTGTAGTATGAAAATGCTAGAATTAATTAAATCATTTGGGCTTAGAATAAAAATTTGTTGGTTGGCATTGGAAATGAATAAAAACAAAAATTTGAAATCAGTTCATATCGAAACGACTGAAAAATCACGAAAAATAAAATATCCAACACTTTGAAATTACCGACTCAGAAAAATTTCCAAATGATAAAATTTCCAAATCTAAACAATTAAAAAAATAATTTGGTAGTATATAATAACATAATTAATTAGATTTAAATTATTTTCTTCAAAATTAAAAGTATCTCACTTTGCTAATTATTGTTTAACAATTTCGTAATTTTCTAGATTCAAAAAATTATCTTGTGTCGGCAATTTTATAGTGTTGGCAATTTGTTTTCCGGAATTTTCAAATTCAGTATTATCATAAACTGTCAGATATTCTTCAATTAGCGCATTTTAAATTGACGGCAGTTCTTTAATGTCGGGAATTTTTTACTTTAAATGTTTTCTTGTATGTTATTTTTCGTGAATTGACAGTAGTTACTTAATATATTATGTTCAGTTTTTAGATTTTGTAAATAAAAAAATTCCCATCGGTTGAAAAATATTAAAATAAAAAAATTTTCATTTTAGAATTTTGTTAAATGCGCAGAAAGCAAGTTTTTTTTATTGAATTATACTTACACTTAAAAAAATGGAATATATCAAACCTGATATTTTTTCAGCTTGAATGAAAGAATCATGTTAATATTTTGCTTTTATACAAAAAATTTTTTTTTATTGATTTTACAATTTGAGGGTTTTTAGTATTTTTTAACACTTAACATAACACGAAAAAAATTTTTTTCTACAAGAGCTAGATAAGGTCAAGAAGATGAGAGCATAATGTTTTTTTTAATTTAAAGAGAATAAATTTCAGGTTTGTTATATTCAACTTTTTCCAAAAAAAATTACCAAGAAAAATTACTGTGAATTAAAGAAGAGGTTTGATTGTCTTCTTATAAGTTATTTTAGTTGATGGTGAATTATAAAATAACTGTTTTTGTATATTTTCACACAGCATCATTTTTTAATGAATAATCTGGTGGAATAAAACAAATTTTAATTTGTTAAGTGAACCTTATAATTAGTTTAATATCCCTTAATTAATGGCTCTGCCAAAAATCTATCAAATCAATCATAAAACCGATATAGTCAGATGAAAATATAAAATTAAATGAAGTAAATGAAATAAATGAGAAATATATTTTTGTTATGGAAAAAAAAGAAAAGAATATATGGTTCATCAGTTTTTTCTCTAAAAGGACATTTTTAATTACAAAAAAGTAAGTATAAAGAAAACCAGATTTGATACAATTGATGAATCTAATTTTGAACAAAAAATTTTTGAAAAAAAATAATAATAAAGGAGCTGCTGCATTCAATTGGAACCTCGAAATTGTAATTCCCCGGAGCGTTTTACATAAAAAAAAGAGTTTCAGTTAGATTGAAACCGAGTTCAACGAAATTCGTATTTGATCAACCCAAAATGTGTGCAAAATAAAAAAAGTAAAATAAATTGTTGTAAAGTGAAATTTATGGCACTCTATATTTTCTTTACTGAACAAATAAGTATCCACCGGTTAAAATTTAACTTTTATACATATAGTTCTTTTTAAAATATTCTAATTCCTAAGACTAGAAAGATAAAAAATAACGAGTAATTTTAGTACAAAATAAGTACCGGATAACCGTTTTTCTCAAATTATTTTCGTCCTCTTACCTTTTTCCATTTACCACCAAATTTTCACGTGAATGACAACAACAAGTTCGACAGCAAGGTGCTTTTTTTCGTTGACGACAGCACTAATTTTTTGCTGCAATTCACTCATTAGATCTGCAAAAACACTGAGCCTCTGATAAGGCAGAATTTCAGGTCCATAGGGTTTCGACTTAGAAGATTTTTTCAAAAAATGAGATTCTTCTTCAGAATCCATTACTTCCATAGGGTCGTTACAGTAACAAATATTTGTTGGTAAATTACAATAAAAACATGTTTGAATTAGAGTTTGATGACACAGTTTCTCATTTTGCTTATGAGAACAAATGCAAAATTCTATAAGATTTTTGAAGCATTTTTCACGTCTGCTTTCGCTTATTATAATTTTTTCCTTTTCTTGCTTCCCATTATTATGCAAAAATTGTTGTGACCGTTAACAGTGACAGAACAATTTTCTTATATTTTCACATTTTTCGCAATAAATTGATTGAGCTTTAGCAATTTCAATTTGTCTTCTATTCTCAAAGCTTTCTTCACAACATCGAATTTCCATTTTAGATTTGCTTGAATAAAAACTATCGTTTCCTGTTGCTTTGCAATATTGGCAACATTTAGTTCTAAGAGTTTCGGAATTATCATCTAGTTTAATTTGCTGCTCGTTAAATTTTTCTTTCTTCGAATATTCAGTCAAAGGATCCTGTAGAATCTTTTCATTGGAAATTTGAGTATCCTGAATTTTTCTCATCTTCTTCGAATCATGAATCTTTTTACCCTCTTTCAAATAATTTCTTCTCTTTTGCTCTTCTGTATCAGACATGAAAAAGTCTTTTTTATTTGGAAAATTTAAACCCCTCCTACGAGCGATTGCCATTCCAAGTTTGGACTGAAATAACAATTTTTGAGGTTTATGTAAAGACTGTTCCAGAAAGGTATTTTTATTTAATTCTTCTTCTTGCGAATTTTCAGTCTCAACTTTCCCAGCTTGGAGAACATTGTTTTGCTAATCGTCGATAATTACTTAAGGTTGGAGAGTTTTCATCTTGATCTTTATATTTATTAAAATTTCCAGTTTCATCTACTTTAGCATTTCCTTTAATATCTCCTTTTTCCGCAACCTTCTCTTCTTTAACTCTGTCACTTTGGTTAGTTTGTAAATTCGGATCACAAAATCCAGAAAAAATCTTGGAATTATATTTTTTGAATCGCTTACGGGATTTTAAATTACATTTCTCATTGCAATTAAGAGAGCTGGCAAATTTCAATCCACTCGAGATAGAATCTTCAGAAGCAGAAAATTCTGAAGGTATCAATCTAAGCCTATTCAAACTTCTATCTTCACAGAAGCGTTCAAGATTAGGAAAAGATTCTTTACAAGTAGCATCTATCTTAGACTTGTTACACAAACATAAAACAAAGTTTGGATTTTTGTATTCTCTCTCTTTTTCATTTTTTGGGCGATTTTTCATTAATTTTTTGGTGGTTCCCGAAATTTTTTTTCTGACTCCTCATTTTTCTTCTCTTCGTTTTCTGTACTTTCAAACCAAATGTGAATATTATCACTTCCAGTCATTCTTCGTTTGTCCTTTTTTATGGATGCAATTTTCCTGCGCTTTCTTGGTAATGAAAATGGAGAAAGTTCAAATTCGTTAGAATGAAATTCTTGTTTTTCTTCTGTATATTTCGGTTTTGAAAATTGCATCAGAGATTTAGCCTACACATAAAAATACATTTTAAATCAAGATTCCTATACAAACGTTTCTCTGATCAATTAAAAATATTGTCTGAAAATGAAAACCGTTAAGAAAACTATTTTCGATTGCGCAAAGTCTTTGAAAATATTGAACTTTTTGAACTACTATAGTATTTCTAAAAATGTTACTTTGTTTGCAAGCATATTTTCCTGTTCCTCTGAAGAGCAATGGGCGTCTACTTGAATCGATTCTTGATTTGAAATAATTTCAGCTGTTTTTTCTTGGATTGCTGAAAACTTTTTCACAATATTTGGTGCATCTCGATTTATCAGGTTTTTACAATTCTTGTTCTTACATTCTAGTTTTAAATTTGATCTAGAATTTTTTAGAGATTGGAGTACATCTTTAAGACCTAACTTCAAATTTTGATTTATACGAAAAAAATGTTTTAAATTCGCATCCCTCATTTGTAGGGGATAATTCTTTATTTCATTTATATTATTTTTGGAAGTAGGGGGTGAATAAATATTTAATGTAGGTGTCTCTTTTATCGGAGGTGACCATTTAAAAAGCCTGGCAATTTTAAAAATTGTGAAATTGATTCACTTTCGTAATTATTATTTATCAAATGTAGAAGGAAAACTATTTCCTCTCTATCTACCTGGATTTCTGGAACTTCCTGGAACCTGGAACTTCTTCAGGTGTATGTTTCGCCTTTGCTCATTAGACAACATTTTAAAGTTTTAAAAAGGAAATGTCCTTTCTCCTAACACGTCTTTCCTTGACAACAACAGGAACTTATAACCTCAAATTTAACCTCAATGTAATTAGAATAATTATTTCAAATGAAATTAATTATAGCTATTAATAGAAAATGGTGTATATTTTATACTACCTGACATACGATTAACTAACAAATTATTTCCATCGTTTCTTTGTATTCCAAATGTTCATTTTTGCACTTATATTTATTTGTGCTTTTATCTATCACACATTAAAAGTCATTTCTGCTTAACAGAAGTGAATTAAAATTCATTTTTGTTTCACTTTCATTTTTGTATACTTTTTCATTAATACTCAACACAAATATTTCACATAAATTTACATTTAGGTGAATTTAGGCCTCAAATTACCACCAATTAATTTGGCATGTGCTGTACTTTAAGAAAAAAAAAACAATATACTCGAGTATATTTTTAGTTTAAATATTCAGTTTATGAAATGTATATAACTTGAAAAAATATTTTTTAGAAACTTTAGAAATTTTATCTTTTCATTGAATAAACATTTTAAATACCCTATATTTCTATTTATAGAAAAATTGGACTTATTAAATTAGTTTCTATACGTTACATTTTTGCATCTACAAAAATTTCTTGCTCTAAATACTTTACAGGACTGTTAATTTTCATTTAAAGTCCATTAAAATAAAATTTTGTTTAAAAAAAGGATCTTCTCCCTCGCTCCGCTGGGAATCGAACCACAGAACTTCCGATTGCCGGTTGAATGCTTTTCCCTTAAGCTACTAAAACCTCACAAAATAGTGCGTGTATTGCTGAAAAAGGATTCTTCTTTCTATTTCTCTCGTAGCTTGTCTGTATATTTTTAGTTTGTTAGCACGATAACTTTCGAAAGAATTGACAGATTCGAAAGACCTACAAATTTATAAAAAATCATTTTTAGATAGGATGCGTAGATTTTATTTTTAGCCGTAAAAAAAAACATTAAAAATAAAAAAAATTTTTTTTTTTGGAATAGCGACACAAGCTACGGAAAAAAATGAGACAAAACTTGTTCATCCAAAAAAGAGCTATAATTTTTGATAGGATACATAGTTTTTGCTTTAGACGTAAAAATGAACATTCAAAATAAAAATATTAAATTTTTTTGAAAATGACACAACGTACAAACTAAAATTAACAGACAAAAAATGTTCCCCTGAAAAATCTATTAATTTATTATTAATCAAATAATCAAAGAGGACACAGGATCCTATATAG